>NC_084595.1:9637215-9949489 GCF_033807715.1 Cololabis saira | reverse complement strand
TTAATATATATCGATATATTTTCAAATGCGATATGGTACGAGACAATATCGTTTATATCTATATAGCTTCTTTTTTTTTTTTGTATAGATGTCTTTATTGAGGGAATTAAAAAAAAAAGAAATAAGATTTACAATAACAATATAATTATCAATATTTCCCCCCCCCTTTTTTTTTTTACTTTTCATAACATTAATTAAACCAAAATAAATAAATAATAATAATAATAAAAAAAATAAAAATAAAAAAAATAAATAAAAGAAAATAAAAAAAAGAAAATAAAAATAAAAAAACAACAGCACACCCTCTCCCCTTCCCTCCCTCATATGGTCAATAGATTACATCATTCAAAATCATTTAACATATGTCATTTAACATATGTCATATCAATACTAGAACAAAAATGAATAATAGATTAAATAATCAAGTCCTGCGTAAACAAATGTTTTGTTATTTGCACAACTGTCAACCTCAGTGGAAAAGTCTGCCTGTTACTGTCTACATTGTATTAATTGCACAGTGTATTTTAATTTAATTGTTATGCAGGAAAGGGATATTTGTTTTATTTTATTCAAGAAGCATTTTTATTCTATATATGCAGGCAGTTTATTTTTATTTCATTTGTTTTATACATCTTGATATTGTGCAGACCTCTGTTAATAAACGTACCTGTGTGACATTTGGCACGAGGCTTTGTATTAAAACTGACTGTTTTTTTAAGGGTTTGCACCAGAAAAAAATGAAGCTAACAGAGATGCTATGCTATAATGCTTTGGGGGAAACCCCAATTATGGCACAGAAAAAATATCGATATATATCGAGTGTCGCCATTCAGCTAGAAAATATCGAGATATGACTTTTGGTCCATATCGCCCAGCCCTACATGAAACATATGATTTCTTTCTGTAGCATTAAAGAATAACTGAAACAACTGAGGTACAAACAGCCAGGGGGACGGACTGGACTCCTACCTTGAGGAGACGAACATGCGGCACGCCGTTCGGCCCGACGCGGCTCCCGTTGATCTCGATGTGTTTCAGCCACTGGATATGCGGCTGCGGGTCGCTGAACACTTTGCACTCGAACTCCACGTCGCTGCCGACCACCACTGTGCGATTGGCTGGCAAGCCAGCTTGAAGGATTGGCCTGTGGGGGGAGCGCTCTGCAACGACACCGACCGGGGCACAGAAGTGTTAGTTTCTAAGTTTGTTGAGCAGCGTGGCAGACGAGAGACATTAAAAGACAAACAAAAAAAAAAACAACCGACACCCTACATTATTTGAAAAGTACAGTGAAACAACTCCCACTCTGTGAAACACGACCCAGATATAACCTTGCTGTATTAAGTAGGAAGTCAACAAGGGCTCCTGAATAACTGTAATTTCAAACAATTTTGAAGTTACAGTCAATTTATCCAGTTAAACACCGTTTGTGAGTTTACTGCGATAAGGCGGGTTAAGCACCTCGTCTGAAGCACGGACTGTGACGACTGAAGTCACAGTTCATGCTTCAGATAAGCTGTTCTTTAATGCCACTTTTCTCTTTTCAATTTTATGCAACTTTTGCAACATTTCTTAAGTTACAAGGAACTATGACACTTTTGTCATTATATATGAAATACCAGTGAGAATTTAGTGCGAGTACTACGTGACTCCTGAAAAACTATTTAATATTTGCCAAAATGAACTTGTCTGCTAACCTTTACCACAATTTTTTTAAACATGACTTTGGTCACACGTGACAGCATGATGCATAAACCCTCCAGATGACGACGCACCGATCAAAATCAGCAGCCGGCTGGCAGATATTGTCAGAAACACTGTGGGTTCATGTTGTTGTGGGTTTCATGTAATCACTTGAAAAACAGGAGTTCAGTTGACTCATGTGAACTACGTGATTTATACCAAAACACGGCACATTCAGTTTCCCACGATTACTGCATTAATGTCAAATGCAGTGAGAAACGGCTGCAGAAATAAAACACTGCTCATCTTAAAATACTCCATTTGAGGTATTTTTTTTTAAGGATAAACAGTTTGACTTGATTTTTCTTCTTTTAAAAGTGTGACTTGTCTTTTTTTTAAATTTAATTTTATGTAAACTTTATGCTCCTTAATCCCATGTGGGTAATGCTGTCAAAATGTTAACCTTTGTGCTGTCTTAGGGTCAAGGAAGGAGGAAGAGAAGAAGGGAGGAAAGAAGGAAGGAAGGAAGGAAGGAAGGAAGGAAGGAAGGAAGGAAGAAAAGAAGGAAAGAAGGAAGGAAGGGAGAAAAGAGGAAGGGAAGAAGGAAGAAGAGAGCAGGAGGAAAGAAGGAAGGAAGGAAGAAGGAAAAGAAGGAAAGAAGGATGGAAGGAAGGGAGAAAAGGAAGGGAGGAAAGAAGGAAAGAAGGAAGGAAGGGAGAAAAGAGGAAGGGAAGAAGGAAGAAGAGAGCAGGAGGAAAGAAGGAAGGAAGGAAGAAGGAAAAGAAGGAAAGAAGGATGGAAGGAAGGGAGAAAATAAAGAAGGGAGGATGGGAGAAAATGAGGGGAGAAAAGAAGGAAGGGAGGAAAGAAGGAAGAAAGAAAACAAGGAAAGAAGGACGGAAGGGAGAAAAGAGGAAGGAAGGAAGGAAGGAAGGAAGGAGAGAGCAGGAGGAAAGAAGGAAGGAACGAAGGAAGGAGAGAGCAGGAGGAAGGAAGGAAGGAAGGAAGGAAGGAAGGAAGGAAGGAAGGAAGGAAGGAAGAAAACAAGGAAAGAAGGATGGAAGGGAGAAATAAGGAAGGGAGGAAAGAAGGAAGGAAGGAAGGGAGAAAATAAGGAAGGGAGGAAAGGAAGGGAGAAAAGAAGGAAGGGAGGAAGGAAGGAAGGAAGGGAGGAAGGAAGGAAAGAGCAGGAGGAAAGAAGGAAGGAAGGAAGGAGAGAGCAGGAGGAAAGAAGGATAGGAGAATTAGGTCATTTTGACCCAAAGACAGTCCAAGAGTTAATAGATTAAATAATGTGATGCAGAGTTTGATTTAAGTGTATACCGGTACTAACTAAGTTGTAACAACAGCACTGGTTGTGAAAAATATTCTGCGTCAGTAGAAATAAAAAGTTGTGTTTTGATGACTAATAGCTCAAAGTTCACGTGGCTCTCAACGTCTGGTGAGGCCTGGCAAAGCCCGAGGGCCACGAGCGCTGGAGGAAACGTGATTTACATGAGAAGGTCAAAGGGCAGGCCGTTCTCCCTTCTACGTGGATCCTACACCAACACTGTACCTTGTTATCTGTAAGTTTATCTGTACAAAACATTTTATAAAAACCAATTCAACATGATATCGGAGCCTGGAGTGTTCAACAGGAAATAACAGGAAGATCAAGACGGATCATTTTACAGTGAGCTCTTACCGACGACATCCAGCAGGTACGTGTGGTTAATGCTGCCGTATTGGTTTTCCACCACGCAGGTGTAGTTTCCCTTATCAGAGGGAACTACAGACTCCATGATGATGGTCCACATGTGGTCACGGACCTAAACAAAGAGCAGAAACATTCAAACAGATGCATCAAAATAACACAAAGATTACAAAGAAAAAACGGAACTTTCATAAAGTCAGAGGTGTCAAAAGTATTCACATTCATTACTCAGGTAGAAGTATAGATACTAGAGTTTAAAAATACTAAAAATAAAGTTGAAGTATTAACTCAAGTTTTTTACTCAAGTAAAAGTATAAAAGTACTGGTTTCAAAACTACTTAAAGTAAAAAAGTAAAAGTAATGTAAGGGGGAAAAAAGCCATTAAGGACAAAAGCCATTGAAAAAGAATGCATCTTAGTATAATGCAAACATATTAAAGAACCATATATGTGTACTATTGAGCATTAACATGTGTTTCAGAGAGCAGGAGATATGATGACTAGTTGCCTATAAGTATTGTAATGGTGCAAAAAGTCAAACTTCAGAGGCATGTTATCATTTATCCTAACCTTTATTGGAATGTACATCCAAGTTTAGTTGCAGGAATCTGAGGGAACGGATGTAAGAACAAAACTGGACAAGAACATCTGAAACAACCACAACCAAATTCACTCTATCCGGATGGAGCAATTTAACTGGATAGTTTTATTTAAAGGCCGAAATGAAATAGAGTAACGAGGCTGTTTTTAAAATATAAGGAGTAAAAAGTACAGATAATTGCGTGAAAATGTAAGGAGTAAAAGTAAAAAGTGGTCTGAAAAATAATTACTCCAGTGAAGTATAGATAACCAAAATTTCTACTTAAGTACGGTAACGAAGTATTTGTACTTCGTTACTTGACACCTCTGCATAAACGTTTGAATTTATCTGCCTCCGAATCCCAAACTCTGCTTCTTCAGTTTCAAGAACATTTTAAGGTTATTCCACACAAAAGGAAGCTGCATATTTAGATGGGCTTTTTCTCCCCCCGCCATTCAAAGTCGAGCTCTGGGACGGATAAATCCTGAGTGCAAAGACAATTACTTCCTGAGTTTTAAAGAAAAATGTAAATGTAAATATAGAGGAGGGAGTCTGAGCACAGCCAAGTAAATACACCAAAAGTCTGCAAAAGGACAAAGCAGAAAGCAGGGCCTGCTGCCCAAGAACACAACGTGTAATGAAGTGTGAGGGTTATAAGGTACATCCTGTCTCACTATATACTATGAATTTAAAGCATTTGAAAAGGCACATACCAATAATTAATCATATCTTTGTTCATTTTAAAAGCCAGCATGTGAATGATGGGATTTAATAACACAAAAACTCCCTTTTCTCTTGAGTAACCAGGGTTTTTTAAGACGCGTATTTTTGCTCTGCAAAACAAAGGCAACAGGAGAACGGATATACGTTTTATCTATGTGCCCCAACCTGTCTTATTAGCCCCCACCGATGTCTGGCTCCTTTTTTCCAAAGACATGTTATAATTTTTCTTCCATAAATCTGCCAAGACCGGCAGTGTGTGATTAGCAGACTAACCTCTAAGGCAACAGCAACATCAAACATGCATATGCACAAACTGAGCCATACAGTCTCCCTCATTTAGGCAAAAAATGTAATGAAGGAGTGCAGCTCCCTGCTGCCAGATGTGTTGTGCTTGGCTTCACGTACATGTGTTCCACATTAATGTATGCCTCCTGCCCGTCTATACGCAGAAGGTTAGAACAATAGACTCCCCGCCGTAAAAGCAAGAGTGTGGGAGGAATGAACGCCGTCCCCGCCCGGCCACTGGTGCAGACCTTTGCACTTTTACGTAAAAAAAAGGAAAGAAGAAAGAACAGCCAGATGGTTAAGTGTGCTGCCTGGATGGGTGAAGGGTTTAGGGGAGACAGGGGCAACAGCTAGCTGAGAGGAAACTCCTAAATGTGTCCCAGCTGGGGAAGGCGCGGGCTGGGGGAGCACGACACCGGGGCTGGGTAAGCCCACACCTCGATGGGAAGAGCAGATGTGGAGGAGGAGGAGGTGGAACATGAACATGCCCTGCACACCTGCAGGCAAACCTCTCCATACATGTCAGCACACAAGATTCCTTTGGTCTGGTAGAGAAGATTGTGGATTAATTTAGGCGCAATGCCTTTCAAAACCTGAAAGTCTATTCCCAAAAAACAGATGAATGGACTTTAAATTCAGTCCAACTCTGAAAAGCAGAAGAAATATGGGAATGGTTGCAATTTATAGAAAAGGTCCACAACTTTATCCGTCATACCTCTTCAGTAGGGCTGTGCGATTAATCGATTTTAAATCTAAATAGGATTTATTAATCAAGACGATGTTAAAAAAAGGAAAATCGGAAAATCGATTTTCCTTTTTTGCAGCTGGCTGCATTACAGACAGAGCTCGTCTAGTCATCTTTGTTTGGTCAAGAAAATTGTAAATGTTGTCACTTTACTAAACTCAAGGAGGATTTACAGTATCTTTCAATTGCACTTCATTCCCAATAGGGAAATTTGTTTGCTATTTTTCTTTAAAAATAAAGATAAAATATTTGAAACAATTCATTCCAGTCTTTTGTAGTTTTACCAAAAAAATCGAAATCGAAAATCAGGTTTTCAGAGAAAAAAAAAAAAAAAATCGGGATTTTATTTTTGTCCAAAATCACCCAGCCCTACTCTTCAGTAAATCTTGACAAGAGTTACCATTAATCAGGCATCAGCAGAGGTGGTAGTAACGAGTTACATTTACTCCGTTACATTTACTTGAGTAAGTTTTGGGAAATTTTGTACTTTTAGGAGTAGTTTTGAATCACTATACTTTTTACTTTTACTTGAGTAGATTTGTGAAGGAGAAACTGTTACTCTTACTCCGCTACATTAGGCTACGTTGAGCTCGTTACTTTTCTTTTATCTCTTTTACCCACATACGCGTCAATCTCATGACATCACTGAGTGATTCTTTGGGAAAAATGTTTGTTTTTGCATGTTTTGTCACATTTACACAGACTCAAACACACACAGAGTTTCTATGAGTTCATGTTTGTTCTAGTTCTGCCTGGTTAAAAAAGAAAAGTACAAAGGCTTGAAATTTTGTGCTACTTGTGCTTAATTTATTTTTTACTCTGTTATTTTATTTATTTTATTATTTATTAAAGTATTTGAATTTACTTTAAGCTTATTTTAATTTAAGCTATATTTTATTTTTTATTAATTTTAATTTATTTTATTGATTTAATTTGCCTGAAGATGATTATTTTGTACTTTTGGCTCTTTGAATGTTTTTTCACCAAGTACTTTTTTACTTTTACTCAAGTCATTATTTGGATGACTACTTTTTACTTGTACTTGAGTCATATTATTCTGAAGTAACAGTACTTTTACTTGGTACAATCTTTGGCTACTCTACCCACCAACAGTTATAACCATGTTTGAAACTGGAAAAACACCAAAACAAAGTAATCACAGCCCCACGTATAGATACGGGAGGTATTTACTGCTGTATGGATGTAATTACAGAGAATGAGTACTGACACCCAGAACCAGGACGGCCAGTGGTTTCCTTCATCCAAACAGATGGCTAGGATTCCCCACCTGAAGCTGCAACCGTGACACAACACACCTTTTCGTGGCGTAGGGTTACAACTCGCTTTGTTTCCTAGGTCAACTGTGAAACTTTCTCATCCTTTTCCCTTGCAGAAAGCAGTTTTGTTACTCCAGGGGAAGGAGTGGTGATCTAATTTACAGATGAGATCACCGACACATATTCACGCGCTCAGTGACTACTGAGTGAAACAATAAAAAAATGTTTCGGATACTACATTGACATTAAAATATTTTGGCCATGAAACGTTTCATGACTTTTTGTTTTTTTTGAATGAACTTTAAAGTTGAGGCTGTTTTTCTACATGGGCTGTGGAGGGCGTACCCCTGCCTTTAGCCTGTAATGAGCTGGGAGAAGCTCCAGCAGGCCCTTGTGACCCTGCACAGGATTCAAACAGGAATAGAAAAAGGGAATGAATGAATGAACCTTAAAGCCTCCAATGCGATGGTCCTTCTTGAAGTCCTTCCCGTTCTTGTACCATTTCAGAGTGGGAGTTGGATTGCCACTGGCCTGGCATCGAAACTTCACAGTCTTGCTGGCCGGAACAGCGTGAAGCTTCTTTTCCATCTTTTCTGGGTGAACCCATTGTGGGGCCATTGCTAAAAACCAAACAGAGAGTGGCATTTACATTTCCAATGTAAAGAAACAAAAAGGTGAATGGACACTCCAAATACAAAGACTTGCATAAACATATGTCATATTCTATATCATAAAAATGTAGTTTAAAAACAGGACCAGTGCTGAAGTTTAACTGGAGATCTTTTTATTACATGATCTAATAACAAAGTTTTTTTTATTTCTTGCTCAAGCTTCAAAATGTTCTCTACGGAAGAGTATTAGGGCCAGGCAGGAGAAAAAAATATTTGAGAGGGGAAGATTTTTTTTTTTGTTATGCACTTCGAGAAAAAAAGTCGAAATGTCGAGAAAAAAAGTCGAAATGTCGAGATTAATGTTGAAGTACAATTTCGAGAAAAAAGTCGAAATGTGGAGAATAATGTTGGAATACAATTTCAAGAATAAAGTCAAAATTTCACCTTTTTTCTCAACATTTCAACTTCATTCTCGACATTTCAACCTTTTTCTCATCATTTCGACTTTTTTCTCGACATTTCGACTTTTTTCTTGAAATGTTGAGGAAAAAAGTCGAAATGTCGAGAAAAAAGTCAAAATTTCGTGAATAAAGTTGAAATGTTGAGGAAAAGTCGAAATGTCGAGAATAAAGTCGAAATGTCGAGAAAAAAGTTTAAATTTCGTGAATAAAGTTGAAATGTTGAGAAAAAAGGCGAAATTTCGACTTTTTTCTCGAAATTGTATTTCAACATTAATCTTCACATTTCGACTTTTTTCTCGACATTTCGACTTTTTTCTCGAAATTGTATTTTAACATTAATCTCGACATTTTGACTTTTTTCTCTACATTTCGACTTTTTTCTCGAAGTGCACAATAAAAAAAATCTTCCCCTCTCAAATATTTTTTCTCCTGCCAGGCCCTAATACTCATGTCAAAAAGACATTGTGTAAATTTCACTCCGATGTGTCAGGGAACAATCTCATGCTTTCCGTGCTCCTCAGCTGCCGTGCTGAGCAGCAGCAGCAGTCAGGTGAGGAGGATAAAGCGTCTTAATTTCCCTGAGAATAAGTTGGAGGACATCTAAGGTCAGCCGGGGCGAGTCACCGCCGTGCCATTGCTTGTGTAAAAGCTGCTATTGTGGCGGTGAGAACCCCGTGAATCAGACTGAGACGAGCAGCACGTTGTTCCCCACACACACGTCAGGCCTCACGCCTGAATTACAAACTTCTGAAAATCTCTGACCATAACAATTACTCAGAGCCCCATTCTGGGTGAGTCAGTAATGACCACTTGTTGCCGTAGCTTTGGCAACGCAAGGAGATCAGAACACTTACGCATCAGTTTCTGGCTGCCTAACAGTTTGGTTTCCTCTGATGAAGACTCCTCCTCGTCATCGTCGTCTTCAGATGAGGCCAAGGTGTAAACTAGTGAACAGAAACAAACTATCATCATTATTGCTACAACATAGCCGACATTTTAAGTGCTTTTCAAAGTCTTATTAAAAAAAAGGACAGAAATGAATGCCATTATTTGTGTTTGAAACTTTTTTTTTTTTTTTACTTCATGTTGTTCAAAAAGTCTGCCAACTGCACAACAAGGATAACAGTCTCTTAACTACAGGACTGTCTCAGAAAATTAGAATATTGTGATTTTCTGTAATGCAATTACAAAAACAAAAATGTCATACATTCTGGATTCATTACAAATCAACTGAAATATTGCAAGCCTTTTATTATTTTAATATTGCTGATCATGGCTTACAGCTTAAGAAAACTCAAATATCCTATCTCAAAAAATTAGAATATTCTAGGAATCTTAATCTTAAACTGTAAGCCATAATCAGCAATATTAAATTAGGCATTAGGTATTAGTATTAGGTATTAGGCCTTTTATTTTTCCTTAAAATGTCATGAAAAGCAGATTAAGTACAGGACTGTCTCAGAAAATTAGAATATTGTGATAAAGTTCTTTATTTTCTGTAATGCAATTAAAAAAAAAAAAAAAGTCATACATTCTGGATTCATTACAAATCAACTGAAATATTGCAAGCCTTTTATTATTTTAATATTGCTGATTATGGCTTACAGTTTAAGATTAAGATTCCCAGAATATTCTAATATTTTGAGATAGGATATTAGTATATAGTTTTCTTAAGCTGTAAACCATGATCAGCAATATTAAAACAATAAAATGCTTGCAATATTTCAGTTGATTTGTAATTAATCCAGAATGTATGACTTTTTTGTTTTTTTTAAATTGCATTACAGAAAATAAAGAACTTTATCACAATATTCTAATTTTCTGAGACAGTCCTGTAGTTGCTACACTCATGAAGCCAAAAGGTTTATTCTCCCAATTTGTATTACTTTACCTGTGACGTTGAAATAGATGCTGTGGTTCCCGAACGTGGTGCACATGAACAGGCCGGAGTCACTGAGCTCCACGGTCTCGATCTCCAGCTGGCCGCTGCGAATGCGGGTGTGTTCTCCATCCACGACGGGGACATGGTCTTTAGTCCAGTTGACGGTGTGGGGGGAGTCCTTGGCCGAGCAACTTAGAAGCAGACGATCCCCGAGATAAAGGGTGAACAGCTCTGCTTGTTGTTCCGTGGACACTGTGAAGAAGAGGAGGGCATGGAGTTATAGAAACGCTTCACAATGATGATCTTTATGAACAGTTTTAATCGCCTGTTCCAGAGCCTTCAAGACATTACGTTATTACAAGAGCGCTAATGTGCCTTAGACACAAATAGGCCTGTGTTGAAAAAATCGATTTCCCAATTCTAAATCGATTCTCATATTAATTCCTAAAAATCGATGCATATGTCTAAAGATCGATTTTTTTTTTTTAAATTGTGTTTTTCTTCTTCTTTTTTTTCCTTTATTTATTTATGTTTTTTTTCTTCTCATCATTACATTACAACTTTTGGTTATTTTTTTGTTTATCCCCAAAAAAGGAATGTTTTGTTGGACACGAGAATAACTGGTGCCATGTTTTTGCCTTTAAATATGTTTAAAGGTATGAAAACATTAAAGTGTTAGGTTATAATTGCATAAATGGTCTATATTTCATTACTTTATATACTGTCTTGGGGTTACATTTGCAAAAAATGCTAAAAACCAAATGCTCAAAAATTAAAAACCAAAATAAACCGAAAATGGAACAAATAAAAACGGAACGTGGGAAAAAATAAAACCAATTTCATCCGTCTCTGTTTGCTGCCCTGGATCTGTTTGGTAATTCTGACCCACACGATGTTTCTGAAAGCAGTTCTATCAGCATTCTGGGAGCTGATTGGTCCTTACAGCATCATTAGCTGCCAATACTTGCTGTTTAATCTAATATTTTGCAAAACTACAGTCGTATAATTCATGCAACAGCTCAAAAAACAGTTTTAATAACACTAACCCAAATCAATATCGGAATCGAATCTTGATAATCGATTCTGAATCTTAAGAATCGGAATCGAATCGATTCTTGACATTTGAATCGATCCCCAGCCCTAGACACAAACACACACAAACCCCTTGCACAGAAAACACAGTCTGACCACCGATTCAGACTCCATTCTCATGAAGAAAGAATGCAAGATCTTTTTATGTTGGTTTGAAAAACAAAACAAAAGGAAAAACAAACCAACAAAAGAAAAACCATACTGGCTTTTGACTGCAGCAGCAATGGCTAAGTCGGCTCCAAATGGCACTGGAGTTTGAAAGCGACACCAAGGTTTCTCCACAAATGACAGGTTCGGGGGGATGGACAAAAGGAGACTAAATTGGCGTTTTTACCAGTCTGCAATAAAATGACAGTTCACTCTCAGTCCTGTGGTGTTTAGGTGACTTCCACGGTCCAGTCAGAAACAACAAACTAGGCCAAGCAAGTCAGGAAGTCAAGGTTATCAGAAACAGTGTAATGTAGGCCTGTGTTGAAAAAAATCTCAATTCTAAATCGATTCTCATATTAATTCCTAAAAATCGATTTATATGTCTAAAGATCGATTTTTTTTCTTTTTTTTTTTCTTTTATTCATTTATGTTTTTTTTTTTCTCATCATTACATTACAACTTTTGGTTATTTTTTTGTTTATCCCCAAAAAAAGAATGTTTTGTTGGACACGAAAATAACAGGTGCCATGTTTTTGCCTTTAAATATGTTTAAAAGGTATGAAAACATTAAAGTGTTAGGTTATAATTGCATAAATTGTCTATATTTCATTACTTTATATACTGTCTTGGGGTTACATTTGCAAAAAATGCTAAAAACCAAATGCTCAAAAATAAAAACCAAAATAGACCGAAAATGGAACAAATAAAAACGGAATGTGGGAAAAAATAAAACCGATTTCATCCGTCTCTGTTTCCTCCCTGTATCTGTTTGGTAATTCTGACCCACATGATGTTTCTGAAAGCAGTTCTATCAGCATTCTGGGAGCTGATTGGTCCTTACAGCATCATTAGCTGCAATACTTGCTGTTGAATCTCAATATAATACTAGTAGTAATATTTTGCATAACTACAGTTCATGCAACAGCTAGAAAAACAGTTTTAATAACACTAACCCAAATCAATATTGGAATCGAATCGGATCGAATCAAATCTTGATAATCGATTCTGAATCTTAAGAATTGGCATCGAATTGATTCTTGACATTTGAATCGATCCCCAGCCCTAGTGTAATGCCATCCCCTAACTCCCCCCTCTACTGTCATAGCATGCAGGGAAACGAGTCGTCTCTTTGCAGGGTTTTTCCACGTCTTAAAAAGGGGAAAAAAAAATGTTTAAGCACCTTACTTTCAGTATAAAAATCAAAAGGGCGTATATCTGCTTTCAAATTACGAGAAAACATAAAATATAAGCCATTCAAGAGGGACAATTCCAACTAAATAGCCAACTGTGCTATCGACTACATCAGACTAAAACAGAGTGCCTGAAATCTTCAGAGAGCTCGCACACAAAGAGGCCTGCATCTGTTGTGTAAATTCATTAAAAATAAACACTCCAATCTTAAAACGGGTCCAAAACACATCAAAGTACTTCCTTGGTCTCCTCCCACCGAGCCTGCGTAACCTCTCCCCAGAATTAAATTGCATCTCAAATTAGTTAAGGCCCCATATTGAGGTAAAGCAAGGAGCTACTTGGGAAAGGAAGGTGAAATTCAATTACAGGAATGAAAAGAGAGGAGGTGTCGCGAAGAGAGACACCTGAGCCCCCCGTTCTAAACGACTACATAGTCTGCTTGGAGGAGGGAGTAACGCAATTATGTTGACATGTTGTCCATCACAGTGCTGTTGTTTGTCTGGTTACAAAAGGTAAAGATTTCCACGGAGCAGCTTGCATGGCATCTTTGCGTTGGGATCACAGCCTTTGGCCAAAGCTTAAATAAATAGCAGATTTTGTACGATATAACACCTCCTGCAAATGACAATTTTCTGTAAAGCGTGATGGTTTTTTTTATGTTTTTTTGACAGTTTGCCACGAAAATATCCATTAAAAAAAAAAAAAAAAAACTCTACAGCTCCAGAATGATCCAAACTATAGAGAAACAAAGCATAAAATGCTATGAAACGAAGAAATAAACAACAAGCCCTCTCATTTAGGAAGGTGGGATCAAATACAGGACTGTCTCAGAAAATTAGAATATTGTGATGAAGTCCTTTATTTTCTGTAATGCAATTAAAAAAAAACAAAAATGTCATACATTCTGGATTCATTACAAATCAACTGAAATATTGCAAGCCTTTTATTATTTTAATATTGCGGATTATGGTTTACAGTTTAAGATTAAGATTCCCAGAATATTCTAATTTCTTGAGATAGGATATTTGAGTTTTCTTAAGCTGTAAGCCATGATCAGCAATATTAAAATAAAAAAAAGGCTTGCAATATTTCAGTTGATTTGTAATGAATCCAGAATGTATGACATTTTCGCATTACAGAAAATAAAGGACTTTATCACAATATTCTAATTTTCTGAGACAGTCCTGTATTTATTTAAGATGTAATCAGAAAATTGAAATACTTATTTAATTTCAAGCCATGTTAATCATCTGAGCAGCTGCACACTCATTTCACCAACATGTATTTTATTCACGTTGTCTTTCCAAATCCCCTGAATGCAGCACAATATTGTAAAATCTCAGTAATTTTCTTCATCCTCCCTCCCTGTTCGCCACATCAACCTCTGGCACTGATACAACAGATAAATTAGCTGATCAAATGCTATAGCAGTGACCAATCCCTCACCATTAAATGACTGTGAACCAGTCTCAATGCACCTTTATTTTACACGCTCTTCCTCGTGATCACAACAGGAAGCACTTGTATATAGTTTTGACTTCAGGACAGAACCAGCTAACCGGACTAATCCCTCCCATCGTGACAACAAAGGACTTCAAACAATACGGGGGAAGAGAGAGCTGGGAGAGCGAGCCAGTGAGCATGTGCACAGGAGCGACTAAGAGCGGGCCTGCAGTGGCAGGTTCTAGTGCCAGTTGCTATGGCGACTCCACTTGGGCCTAGTAAAGGTATTTCCTGGATCACATATGTCTGACAGCCCTTTAATCCCAGCAGGAAAAGGGGCCACGGGCTAGGATCAACTTTCTCCTCGAAAACAAAACCAAAGCGGGGAAGCAGAAAAAAGGCATTTAGACCCCGTCTACATTAAGTCATCAAAGTTTTAAAATTGATCTTTTGTGCGAGCCCCACGTACGTTCTCTTGAGCCACAAGCAGTTCTTGTAAGAGTCTTTCTGGTCATTCCTGAACAACATGAACGCAATAACATATTTTCTTATTTCCCCTCTTTTCAGCTGACAGACAACAAAAAACTGCATCTTAGCCAAAGTCTGCAGGAGAAAAAGGACAGACGGGCCTGCTGACAAAATCATTATTTCATGGGATCATGTCTGGTAAAATCCAGCAGAAATGTTTATCGCTTCCTTTACCATATCTGAGAGTGCATCTTGCACAAGCTTCGTCCTCAACCATCAGTTTTCATGCAGCTGAAATCACATTTTGCATTTAGCATATTTTCTGTTCTTGTTAATAAGAAAAAGTTTTGAAGTTTACCGGCTCTGGCACTCAAATAATTTGCTAGATTTTCCTCACATTCTGTGAGCACCAAGCGTTCTTTCACAATTACCAGATTTGGTTCTGCTCAGAACAAGCTCAACTTCCTTTTCCCACTTGGTGGGGTTAGGGGGAACAAAACCATCACAATCCCACGCAGCTGTTGATCAAAACAACTGGACCAAGACCATCACAAAGAAATCTTCACAATGCAAACCATCAAGGGAAAAAGCATGAGAAAACTGTGAGAAATAATATCAAGTCAAAGTTGGGTCATCACGAATTTATGAGCATGCAACAATTCTGTATGATTAATACATGCAAACTCCTGTACTGCTTTTCAATGTGCCTTCAACGACTCTAGTCCATCAAAACATTCCTCTGGAACCATACTTGCCCTTCATTTTAACACCAAGTTAGCTGCCAAGAGTGACTCCTAAAAGCTAAATAATTTATCACCAGCACTTCCAATCCGTGCAGGTTCCCTGTGTCTGAAACGACCCGGTTTGCTGGTATAATCCACCACACGGGATCCTCTTTATACCCTTCTTCCTCCATGACAGATACGATGACATAGACAATTCCACCGACAGAAACCAACCGATAAATGATGAAGGATCGCTTTCATGGTTTGAAGTGATGCATTAGAAACACTTGGATTCTTGTGTGTGACAAAAAGTTAGGAGTTTCCAAACCCACTAAATGATTCCACTCTGTGAGGTGTGAAAGCTTAAAATACTGATTTTGTTCGACTTCAGAATTGGAAAAAAAAACTGCAAGAGGTTTTACCCAATTATATACTGTATACATATAACTTTTAACACAAGTTGAATCTGCCACATCCATATCAGTGGACCAGAACAGGCAGCAGAAGTGATTTCATTTGGCATTTCAGGCCAATCTGACAGAAATACATACAGGACTGTCTCAGAAAATTAGAATATTGTGATAAAGTTCTTCATTTTCTGTAATGCAATTAAAAAAAAATAAAAATGTCATACATTCTAGATTCATTACAAATTAACTGAAATATTTCAAGCCTTTCATTATTTTAATATTGCTGATTATGGTTTACAGCTTAAGATTAAGATTCCCAGAATATTCTAATTTTTTGAGATAGGATATTTGAGTTTTCTTAAGCTGTAAACCATGATCAGCAATATTAAAATAATAAAAGGCTTGCAATATTTCAGTTGATTTGTAATGAATCCAGAATGTATGACATTTTTGCATTACAGAAAATAAAGGACTTTATCACAATATTCTAATTTTCTGAGACAGTCCTGTATATTTTTTTAAAGCAGTACTCTCCAAATTTCCTCCTCAGTGGGTTTAAAGGAGAAAGCTGATTGCAACATTTTATCTGAAAAGAAAGACTTTTAATCTTCAAAATGCTAAAAACCAAACTTTTCCCATGTTTTTGAGTTCCTCTTTCAAACTACTGTACATCCCTGTACTTTTATGTTCATCTTGAATGGAAATAAACACAAGATGCGGTATTTTAATTTTTTTTTCCTCAAACAATGCTCAACTTTATCCTGCTAAAAGAAAATATGCATGATGTCCTTTCTTAACTGAGCTGACTTTATTTCCCTAACTGCAGACACCTTCACAAGGGTATGATGTTGGACAGTTACGCAGCTACAGCCATCCTACCAAACCTGTCAGTGGAAAAGTAAACTGTAAAACATACTGGTCCAAACGTTCCACAGCTACCCACACTCAACTGTACTGTTCAGCGGAAACATGGCCTTAGGCAATCTCTTAGAAACTAGTGATAGATACAATCTAAATATCAAGTAAAATTAGAATAAATTAGCTCACAAATGTTTTAGAGTCATAATATACTTCTGAAAGGTCAAATCTGTATTTAGCGTGTCACACGTTATAGAGAACAAGCTGGAGTTGGTGCAGTTTATGCTCAATGTAGACCCATGTTACTTTTGTAATTGCTTTATGTGGTGATTAGCACTTACTTGTGGCAGTAGTGATGGTGTCATCGGGTGAAGTTAAAGTTTACATTTGTGTCTCAAAAGTAACTACAGTCACTACTGCACTATTTAAGTATAAATAAGTGATCAACAAGCTTAAAACATATACAGAACAGCAATGAATAAAAGCATTGAGAATATCAGTTCTGTATGACACTACTTGTGTGTGTTATTATCATGCTAATATGAACTGTTATGAAGATGCAAATACAAGTTGTGTGAAAACAAAATCTATGTAGAAAGAATACAAATGGAAATATGTCTTAATCTCTTTCACAGGGGTGTTTGAATGAGGCATTAACAAACAAGTGACCAGTGTCTGAATGACACTTGCTTTATTAGCATGATAAAACCCTTAAATGTTACATACCATGCTAGAAACAGGCTTAATTTAAAATAAAAGTCAACAGTTTAGCCTGTTCTTCTTTCATATTTATAATTAAAAACAGACAATGATGTTAAACTTTGCAGACAAAGCTTTGGCTCCGACTGCGTTGACGTGGATATTCTGTAATGGCCTATACCCACGTGACCCGGACATAGCTCTAAATACAAAGGGAGTAAGTAAGCTGTGCGTAGAGGCTGTTGGGTACATTTCTGTCCCCGTTTGCCAAATGGATAGGCTGCTGATAAGACTGTGTCAACATCCACGCTGTTAATTTGACTCCACACATAATAAAGCAACCATAAAAGCCGCTAAATTTGCTGGCTGTTTTATTCCAAACCACAGCTGGGATTGGGATGGCTTTATATTTTTTACACAGATATATATAAGTTGTATATTGTGATACTAGTTGTAAAGATGGCATGTCTACAATGACAAAGATATGAGCTTAAACTTTTTGAATAACATTGTTCATTATATATTTTCCCACTTTGAGAGGGCTGTTTTAGCTTAAAAAAAAAAAAAAATAAAATATATATATATATATATATATATATATATATATATATATATAAAAAATATTTAAAAAAAAAAAATATATATATATATATAAAAAATATTAAAAAAATATATATATATATATATATATATATATATATATATATATATATATATATTTTTTTTAATATATATATATATATATATATATATATATATATATATATTAAAAAAAAATATATATATATATATATATATATATATATATATATAAATATATATATAAAGCTAAAACAGCCCTCTCAAAGTGGGAAAATATATAATGAACAATGTTATTCAAAAAGTTTAAGCTCAAATCTTTCTCATTGTAGACATGCCATTTTTACAACTAGTATCACAAAATACATTCATTTTCAACTGGGAGAGAGATATGTTCTAAATCTTCTCACTTCCTATGAATTGAGGATGCTTCATCGCAGTTAATCTTGTTACAACTATGATTGGATTAAAAATGGATTAAAGACGAGGTTCAGAAAAACAGCCCATCTGGAGTGCTCGGCCACAGGTTCAGTCATCCATCAGTGGAAATTGACTGACATCATTTATAATCAGCCTAATTACATGAAAAGAACAAAAAAAAACATGAAAGGAATTGTGGTGGAACAAAGTGAGAGTTTTTAAAAGAGGGATCCTCACTAGTCTGTAAATGCAAGGCCCAGTTAAAAAGGAGGAGTTGGCGCCAGTCTACGGAACTTTCTCTGACTATGACATAGGAAGCAATATGCCGCGTGAATGACTTCTGGGATTTCCTGCCCTCTGTGGAGTGATGGTTGAATGCAGGAAACCAGGCTAGTTAATGTTCTGCAGTGGCACATAGAGGAAAATGGTTATGGCAACTTTTGTTTGCTGATTTAACCACATCGGGGTGAAAGGGGGGGGGTGAGGACTGATAAGAGACAGAAGGCAGGCTGGCGGGAAGCAAAAAAAGACTCAAACCATGCACGTTAGTAAGCATCGAATTCAGAGCGAGCTGCCCTTCCTTAAAGCACTCCAGCAGAGGAGCTTTTCATTCTTAAATGAGCCACTAACAATCAGCATGTATTAGCACTTGGTAGCTAAAAGGGTCACTCTGTTATTCAAAGTAGCTCTGCAACATTTAGCCTTTACATTACAACCCCGGTGAACAAGCACAGCAGAATTACCTCCTTTAACGTAAGAAAAATCAGGAAGAGAAAGTCACAAGTCCACACAGTTCGAGAGAGAGAACAAAATATATGCTGCTTAACAGATGTGTAATAGATTACACTCATTTTGCACATGCATCATTGGACTTTCTCATCCGCTCTCTCAGGTGGAGACAGAATAAAACAGACTGCCATATTTCTGTTGTCAGTTCTGTTAAAGTTTGGTGAGAACAGAAATCACATTTTTTCCTAAACGTTTGCTGAACTTACTGTTTCACTGTGTTCTGAAGAACATGTGATGTTTTTAGCAATTTAACAAATAGTTTCCCCTTTTTCAGATGATCCTCATGCCATATTGGTGCAAACAAAAAGACAATCCGCACATTAAAACAACGCTAGGTCTATTATTAGATGGTATAAGTCTAAACTTTGATCAGTTGCCAAAACAACATTAATCAAAGCAGTTTTGAGTGAGGGCAGAATACGTGTCGGCGCCAAAATGGCATGTTAGCACAGGCAGTAATGCAGCTAAATCAGAACGTACTTTCATTTTTGAGCCACTGGCAAGACTAAAAAAAAAAGTATATAAGTAAGATTTAAATGATTCACAGGTTTATGATTTATTAATGGATTGCAGACCCAAACAGCCTGCAACCACTTGAATCCATGTGGATCCTGAATATGAATGAACTGAATTTGTTCAAAGAGAATTCTTTTTCTTATGCGAGCATCACGCAACTTAAAAAAAAAAAAAAAAGACAAAAAAAGACAAACAATGGAGCATGCAGAAAACAAGAGCATTTCCATATAACCATTTTGTTTCTCCAACCAAGACAAAAGGAATGCAACCGAATGCCTGCGCTACGATTGCTCATCAACAGCTGAAGCCATCCGTCACCCAGCAGGGAAGTGGAGGGGGGGGGGAAAGTGAAGCTTTCCCAAGCAAAATGTCAGCGGGGGAGAAAGAAGAATAAGCACGGAGCCACACAGATAGTACCTGGCCATTTGGTGATCAAGAACTGGGTGGAGTGTTAACGCATTAAACCTTCCCCCACCCTGAGGGAAATTTATGGCTCACGTTAGAGGACAAACACTCGGAAAGCCTATCCGTGAGGCTAAGGAAGGGTTTAAAGTAGCCTCTTTTTTTTTTCAAAAACGGGATAATTTATAGTTCCCTGGCAGTTAACTCCTCTCTCGGTGACAGCGAATATCTTTTCATTACAAAAGAGAGGAGAGAAGCAGGGGCTCCTAGGTAGTGGAGGCGCCCCTGGGCTACAGATGGGAGTCATTTACTCCTCCCTAGCCCAGTCTGACTTAAACAAGAGCCACACCAAGTTTATTTTAGGGCTCAGAGCCCAAGAGAGACCTTCTTGCTTAATTACATCAATTATAATGCTGAAGTTTATCATATTCCTCTTGCTGTTCTCCACTTCCGAGTGCAGAGTGTAAACATCCAAGACTATCTACCCACAAGCACAGGCAGCTATTACACTGTTGGACGGGATCCAAGAAACACATTTTTAAGGATTTGATTTCAGTGTCTCTTTCCTCTTTTCAGAGCTGAACTTGTACAACGGCCAGGCAAAGCTAAATCCTTAGCAAAAAGGAAAAGAATCCTTGTGCACAACGAAACTGCTGATGACATTTTTTGTTAAACAATTTCTAAATAAGACGGAAAAAGGATTTTAATTAGCTAAGGGGGTGGGGGGGCGCTGATAATAAGAAACACAGTTGTGCTACAAGTGACGCAGTGAAGTGCACTTAAAAAAACATCAGACTCAAGCAAATGGGGGTGGTGAGTGAACACTGACGCTACAAAGAACAGACTCCACTGAAGTCTGGAGCATGTTAGGATTACATTCCTGTACAAAGAACAAAGCTTTGCTTATCAATGTACTTCTTCTCAAGGCAAGAGTCAAGATAAGACAGCCATAATAAGTTAATATGCTCAAATACTTACTTCAAAACCAACAAAAAGTCTGTACAAATTAAGTGTGAGTAGCTCAAGAGAAATAACTTCCGATTACCTTCATCGGCGTGAGCGGGCCGGCACTGGGTCTTTAAAATCTGGGCGAAGAACGTCAGAAACAGAAGTATACTTGGCCTCATCAGCATCCTGCTGAGGGAGCTACAACTGTTGGCTTTTATGCGACTGGAACTCCATTCAGATCCTTGGGACATCAGCTGTGCGTCATCCACACTGGACCACTGGAGGGGGAAAAGAAAATCCAACAAAAAAAACGAATGAATGAATCATCAGCGGAGGACAAAAGCTTATTTTGGAGGGAAAAAAAGTACAATTGCATTTATTGAAACTAAACTAAACCAAACCGTGAGATGAGAGAAACTACAATTATAATGCAAAAAGCAGTGTATTTTTTTTACCCTTCACCTAGGGCTTGGTGATTTTGGACAAAAATAAAATCCCGATTTTTTTCTCTGAAAACCCGATTTTCGATTTCGATTTTTTTGGTAAAACTACAAAAAAAGACAATGGAATAAATTGTTTCAAATATTTTATCTTTATTTTTAAAGAAAAATAGCAAACAAATTTCCCTATTGGGAATGAAGTGCAATTGAAAGATACTGTAAATCCTCCTTGAGTTTAGTAAAGTGACAACATTTACAATTTTCTTGACCAAACAAAGATGACTAGACGAGCTCTGTCTGTAATGCAGCCAGCTGCAAAAAAGGAACATCGATTTTCCGATTTTCCTTTTTTTAACATCGATTGTGATTAATAAATCCGATTTAGATTTAAAATCGATTAATCGCACAGCCCTACTAAACCGTGAGATGCGAGAAACTACAATAATAATAAAAAAAAAAAAATCTAGCACCTCCCTTGATAACCATGTCTGCCTCACTCTGCTGCACCCTCACTTTGTATTTCTTTGTATAATTTTTTTGTATTTTTTTTGTATAATTGTCTTGTAAAATTGTAAATAGGTTATTTTTATACAGAACTGTCCCATTTCTTTTCTTTTTCTACCTCAAACTGCTGCACCTTTTTTACGTTTTTTTTAAAAATTTTTTTACGTTTATTCTGTTTATTCTGTATCATAGAAATTCCACATTTGTTTTATTGTTTATTTTACTACCAAAGAGCGAAATTACCGGAGTCAAATTCCTTGTTGGACAATGTTCGAACCTGGCCAATAAAGCTGATTCTGATTCTGATTATAATTGTAGTTTCTCACCCAACAAAAAGAAGTATTTGCCAAGTCAATGAGGTCCAAGGCAAGAACTTAAGCACATAAGCCTCCTGGCACAAAACGCTGATAAAAAGTACACCCTACATGTTCAGATATGTTGGGAATAGAATGTCTTGCTCATTTGAATTTCTTTCAGGAGGGAATGTTCAAAAAACTCCAAGCACACCATCATCCAGCTTTTAAAAAAGAAAAAAAAACACCACTGAGGCTGTGTGAATGTCTAAAGATCGACATGGCCCAGTAACTATCGTGGAAAGGGTGACCCTCACATTCACATCTGCTTGAACCATCACCTCAGCAGCATCTGGCTGCAGAGATTAACACTTGCCCATGACATGCACCCAACCCCTCTCCTCCCCATGAAGAATTTGTTATAGACACACAAAAAAAGCCTGACTGTTACGTGACACTCATGTAGAGGGAGCTGGCAGGCCATAATTTCCACACAGAGATCTATCACCTAACAGTTGGTTTTAGCTCCCACAGCCAAAACGCCCCCCGTCCCCCGTCCCCCCCCCCAGACCCTGCGAACCATTTGCTACCAAGAATTGTCAAGAGATTGCCTAAACCTCATCTTGGTCAAAATGTTCACACAAAGTCCTGTTGCAGATGTGGCCGTGCTTTCCTTTGAGAGGTAATCGTGTTTATGAATGTTCCTCTCTGAGACGGTCATTGTGCTCTCCTGAAAACCAATTCAATTTCTCTTTCCAAGAATGGTCCAGTGTTCCAGCAGCTGAGCTGGGTCAGGAGGAAGGAGGAGGAAGAGGAAAGGGGGGGGGGTACCCAAGGGGGCATAAAGAAGCTTGGTCATCTCTGCTTTATAAGCTGTGAGTCAGTTTGGGAAGCCTCCAAGAAAAGGCTACTGCCGGAGCCGCACGGAGCGGCCGACCGCTGCTCGCCGGGCCCTCGTCATGACAACTACTGACAGTATCTGAAAGAGTAGGAAGTTGCTCCTTTTAAAGTATGACAGGCCATTTTGTCATTCTCCTCACTCACGGGAGCATGAGTTAAGCATACAGTGAGTCTTACTATTCCGTCTGAGGGCACACGTGTAATAAACTAAGGAGCAGGTTTATACTAAAGCTCGCACATCAGCAGACTTTAAAAAAATTATTATTATTATTAGGTCAAGTTCATGTATCTTAATGGATGCTTTTTAGGAATGGGTGATATTCTACCGTTCACGATAAACCGTCAAAAAAATTCCTCACGATAAGAATTTGTCATCTTGTGGTAAAAACGATAAATTCACGTTGATGACGTTTTTGTATAAAACTGATTTATGATTCTGTGTTAAATCCACGCACAACGTACGTGAAGGAAGGAAGGAAGGAAGGAAGGAAGGAAGGAAGGAAGGAAGGAAGGAAGGAAGGAAGGAAGGAAGGAAGGAAGGAAGGAAGGAAGGAAGGAAGGAAGGAAAGGAGGAAGGAAGGAAGGAAACAAGGAAAGGAGGAAGGAAGGGAGAAAACAAGGAAAGGAGGAAGGAAGGGAGAAAACAAGGAAAGGAGGAAGGAAGGGAGAAAAGAGGAAGGAAGGAAGGAAGGAAGGGAGAAAAGAGGAAGGAAGGAAGGAAGGAAGGGAGAAAAGAGGAAGGAAGGAAGTAAGGAAGGGAGAAAAGAGGAAGGAAGGAAGGAAGGAAAGGAGGAAGGAAGGGAGAAAACAAGGAAAGGAGGAAGGAAGGGAGAAAACAAGGAAAGGAAGAAGGAAGGGAGAAAAGAGGAAGGAAGGAAGGAAGGAAGGAAGGGAGAAAAGAGGAAGGAAGGAAGGAAGGAAGGGAGAAAGGAGGAAGGAAGGAAGGAAGGAAACAAGGAAGGAAGGGAGAAAACAAGGAAAGGAGGAAGGAAGGGAGAAAACAAGGAAAGGAAGAAGGAAGGGAGAAAACAAGGAAAGGAGGAAGGAAGGGAGAAAACAAGGAAAGGAGGAAGGAAGGGAGAAAACAAGGAAAGGAGGAAGGAAGGGAGAAAAGAGGAAGGAAGGAAACAAGGAAAGGAGGAAGGAAGGGAGAAAAGAGGAAGGAAGGAAGGAAACAAGGAAAGGAGGAAGGAAGGAAGGAAACAAGGAAAGGAGGAAGGAAGGGAGAAAAGAGGAAGGAAGGAAACAAGGAAAGGAGGAAGGAAGGAAGGAAACAAGGAAAGGAGGAAGGAAGGGAGAAAACAAGGAAAGGAGGAAGGAAGGGAGAAAACAAGGAAAGGAGGAAGGATAAATTCCCCTTGATGAGGTTTTTGTGTAACAAACATGGCGGATCTGAGAGAGAGATAGATTTATATTTACAAAGATGGAGTTGAATTGGTATTTTTTTTATCGTCATTTTTATCGTTATCGGGATAAATGCCAGAAATTATCGTGATACATTTTTTAGTCCATACCGCCCATCCCTAATGCTTCTATTTTCTTACTCAACGGTAAAATCTCAAAAGGTGGGGTTTTATAACCATCTAAAGTACAGACGGCAGGTTCTGACTCACAGCAGTGACTAAAGGGAGCAGAAGTTTTAAGTTTCTATCACACCATTAAACTGTGGAAAGAATTAAACTATACCAGGACTACTACATGACCATATAAATCATTTCCAATTGCTCAACTCACAATGATTCCCCAAATTTCAACACAATGCAAAATTGTGACAGACCTGAAATTACAGCTGCAGTGGCGAACTGGAATGTTAGGTGGGACCCCACTTGTTATCTATGGTCTATTTGAGAATTTCCTTCCCCAATGCTGAAAAGGGGTTAGACTAAACTGATTATAGCATGCACGACACATTTAACCTCTCTCATTATACTAAAACAAAAGTTACAGGCCTAAACCCATAACATGGCCTGCATCATAATTAGTCCTCGCTGCCATCCATGCATAAAATTCCTCGGCTCCTGAATTCTGCAGCTCTCCCCCGTCTGCACTCGTAGGCAGCAACAGGCCAGTCCGCACATGGCCGCAGTTCAGTGGACACAACACCATTAGCCCGTTCCCCGAGGCTACTGTTTTCACAAAAACAGACACCTCTGGGGGAGTTTTTTCCCCTTTCCCATCGCAGTCATTCACTCTGAAGCAGTAGTTTCGAACCAGCATCCCTTGGCCAGAGATCAGGTGTCATGTGATTGCACTAAAATGTAAAGACAAACAATTTTAAGCCAACTCACACGCTGCCATTTGGCTTGGCACGTAAAGCTAAAGTGTTTCTTAGTACCTGAGTATTCCCTCCCCCTGAAAAAAACCAAGAGGTTTGAAAAACATGCACAAAATATACTAAACCTATCAAGTCTAAATATAATTCAAACAATAAAAGCATTCACCGCCTTTAAAACAGATTTGACACTTATTTAAATGGCTTGGTGAAAACATTTAGTGCTTAAACACTACATTTACATAAGGACACAACTCAAGTGACAATAACTCTTTGCCAAGGGAGCCGCCTGGTAAATTAAAGGGCAGAACTATTCTTCACTTCTCATTATATGGTTCAGGAAAAACTTTTCTCCCCCTGGTGAACTGCTTGCAGACATGCTGCTTCTCTTAAACATCCTCCTCCACTCCTACTCCTTAAAAACATAATATTTAGAGCTTTTCATAGTATCAGGCCAGCCCCTCTGACCCAATCTTCCTGACAGGAGCCAGGAATGATGGCAGTCCACTGAGAATATAAAAGGTGTCATTTCATGTGTTTTTAAATGGGGTTTCTTTGACTGTCTGGGCTTGAGAAATAAAATGGACACAGTCTGAGAGATTCATCCAGCAGACATCTCTGAAAACATGTTTAAAAACGACACAGAAGCAGAGAAAAGCATTGTGAAACTATTAAAATCAATCTAAAATAACTGTTTTGATCATAAAAGGAAAAGCAACATCGTCTGCAGTTTAAATATTCTCATTTGCGTTGATCTAAAGATGTTTTCTTATCTGATTAAAAGGGGGCAGGGGGAAAAAAATAGTTTTAGTAGGACAACACCTGAGTCTTTCTAAGTTTTATTTGTTGGGGTGAGGGTTACTGCGCATGCTCACTCAAACTGGCTGTAAAAGAGATCTTAATACATATATTTGAGAAATAAGATACTTTCCAAGAAAAATACTTGCCAGAATGTCATGAAATGCTGTTTTTTGCTTGCCTGGTTAAGGGGCTAAAACTATTCACGTAACCTCTTATCCTCAAACAAATGAAGTTATTCAACAATAACTAACGTCCATGCTTAGTGAATGGTTAAAGGCTGAATTATGGCTCCTTAAAAACATAATATTTAGAGCTTTTCATAGTATCAGGCCAGCCCCTCTGACCCAATCTTCCTGACAGGAGCCAGGAATGATGGCAGTCCACTGAGAATATAAAAGGTGTCATTTCATGTATTTTTTAAATGGGGTTTCTTTGACTGTCTGGGCTTGAGAAATAAAATGGACACAGCTGAGAGATTCATCCAGCAGACATCTCTGAAAACATGTTTAAAAACGACACAGAAGCAGAGAAAAGCATTGTGAAACTATCAAAAAAAAAAAAAAAAGCAACATCATCTGCAGTTTAAAATATTCTCATTTGCGTTGATTTAAAGACGTTTTCTTATCTTATTAAAAGGGGGCAAGGGGAAAAAAATCTAGTTTAATAGGACAACACCTGAGTCTTTCTAAGTTTTATTTGTTGGGGTGAAGGCTACTGCGCATGCTCACACAAACTGGCTGTAAAAGTGATCTTAATACATATATTTGAGAAATAAGATACTTTCCAAGAAAAATACTTGCCAGAATGTCATGAAATGCTGTTTTTTTTTTTGCTTGCCTGATTAAGGGGCTAAAACCCTTCACGTAACCTCTTATCTTCAAACAAATGAAGTTATTCAACAATAACTAACGTCCATGCTTAGTGAATGGTTAAAGCCTGAATTATGGTTCCGCGTTAGAGCGACGCAGAGCCTACGGCGTAGGGTACGCGGCGACACCATGAGATGTGCGTCGCCGCGTACCCTACGCCGTAGGCTCTGCGTCAGCCTTAAGTCCTTTAAACAGGTAAGTAAAAAGAAAGCAGCAGCTCACCTTTCTGGCGGGGAGCCGTGACACAGCCAGAGTTGGTTACAAAAAGGGACGACTCCCGAGCCGAGATTTGGATGCAGGAAAACTCCCAGGGAATAAAAACAGAGAAATAAGGAGGGGAAAAAAGCAAGCCTTTCTCCAGCCTTGACGCGTAAACGGAGGTGTCGCGCTCTCTCTCAGCTCCGCTCACAGGTTTACGCACATTTCTGCCAAACTTGTGAGAGAGAAGAAAGGAATGCCGGCCCACTCACAGCCGCAAATAAACAGAGGGAAAAGATCCCGACACTGCAGCGTTTGTCTGTCCCGATGATTTGCTGGTTCTTGCTTTTATTTCACCTTGCTGAACAGGTCTGGAATAAACCAAACGACTGCAGAAAGCACTGTTTCTTTTCTTTTCTTTCTTTTTTGGTAATCCCTTTATCCCAACAACGTCTCGCACGCGATGAAATCTTGCGTCCTCACTTCAGGAAACTCTTGTCCTTAAAAGTTGTTCAACTGTGCCTAACAAAATATCCGAGAAAGTAAGGGAAAAAAGCAAGGCTTGGTTGGTGAATTTGATCAAAAAAAAGCAATGCATAAATCCATCTCAGAAAGTATTTTTGGCCCGATCCTGGCTGAGAAATGCACACAGCGAGACTACTCTGGGTAGCTGCAAACCTCCCCCTCTCTTAAATCTGAATGCATGCACGTCCCAGGACCAGTGAAAACACCCGGCCAGCAGCCCGGAACAGCCGGCTGGGCCTGCAAAATAAAAGCCCGGAGAAACCATAGCCATAGGCAAGTTTATTTACAGGACTGTCTCAGAAAATTAGAATATTGCGATAAAGTTCTTTATTTTCTGTAATTAGAATATTGCGATAAAGTTCTTTATTTTCTGTAATGCAATTAAAAAAACAAAAATGTCATACATTCTGGATTCATTACAAATCAACTGAAATATTGCAAGCCTTTTATTATTTTAATATTGCTGATTATGGTTTACAGTTTAAGATTAAGATTCCCAGAATATTCCATTTTTTTTAGATAGGATATTTGAGTTTTCTTAAGCTGTAAGCCATGATCAGCAATATTAAAATAATAAAAGGCTTGCAATATTTCAGTTGATTTGTAATGAATCCAGAATGTATGACATTTTTGTTTTTGTAATTGCATTACAGAAAATCACAATATTCTAATTTTCTGAGACAGTCCTGTATATATATTCTTTTTTAAACAGCACTCTCCAAATTTCCTCCTCAGTGGGTTTAAAGGAGAAAGCTGATTGCAACATTTTATCTGAAAAGAAAGGCTTTTAATTTTCAAAATGCTAAAAACCAAACTTTTCCCATGTTTTTGAGTTCCTCTTTCAAACTACTGTATATCCCTGTACTTTTATGTTCATCTTGAAAGGAAATGAACACAAGATGCGGTATTTTAATTTTTTTTCCTCAAACAATGCTCGACTTTATCCTGCCGAAAGAAAATATGCTTGATGTCCTCCACTGCTGTCCTTTCTTAACTGAGCTGACTTTATTCCACTAACTGCAGACACCTTCACAAGGGTATGATGTTGGACAGTTACACAGCTACAGCCGTCCTACCAAACCTGTAGCAATATTAAAATAATAAAAGGCTTGCAATATTTCAGTTGATTTGTAATGAATCCAGAATGTATGAGATTTTTGTTTTTTTAATTGCATTACAGAAAATAAAGGACTTTATCACAATATTCTAATTTTCTGAGACAGTCCTGTATAGCACAATTCAACACAAGGTAATTCAAAGTGCTTTACATCGACATTAAAAGCGGCAAGACACAATTAAACAGTAAATAACAAATAAAATGAGATAAAATTATGAGAAAAGAAGGTAAAATAATAAAAACGTTGCTAAAAACATTGCTAAAACTAAGGGCAGTAGTGAACCGCAGGTAGACATCTCATTCGCGGTTTTCAGAGTATTTAATTTAAGGGTAACGTATGCTTAAATACCAAATAAATGAAATAAAATGAGATGAAAAGAGTTAAAATAATAAAAAGCATAAGTTGTTAAAAATAAGGGCAGTAGAATACAGCAGGTAAGTATTTAATTTAGGAGTACGCTTCAGTAAATTGTAATGTTTTTATGCCTGATTTAAAGGATCTACAGTTGGAGCAGACCTCAGGTCTACAGGAAGTTTGTTCCACCGGTGAGGAGCAGAATAACTGAACGCTGCCTCACCTTGCTTGGTTCTGGTTCTGGAACCACAACAAACCAGATCCAGATGAACCTCAGGGGTCTGGGAGCTTCATAGGAACTAACAGATCCAGCATGTATTTTGGTCCAGGACCATTCAGGTCTTTGTAGACCAGCAGTAAGATTTTAAACTCTATTCTTTGACTCACTGGAAGCCAGTGTAGTGATTTCATGACCGGTGTAATGTGGTCCAGTTTCCTGGTGTTTGTAAGGACTCAGCAGCGTTCTGGATCAGCTGCAGCTGCCTGATTGATTTCTTGTTAAGGCCTGTAAAGATGCCATTGCAATAATCCAACCTGCTGAAAATGAATGCATGAATAAGTTTTTCCATGTCTTGTTTAGACAGAAACCCCTTAATTCTAGCAATGTTTTTCAGGTGGTAATAGGCAGATTTAGTGATAAACTTTAGATGGCTGTTGAAGTTCAGGTCTGAGTAAATAATTACACCAAGATTTGTGGCTTGATTTGTAGCTGTCAATGACACGGAGCCAAGGTGAGCGCTGATCTTTCATTTTTAGGGCCAAAAAATTATCAACTTTTCCTGAAGTCCACTGTCATCTCTCCAAAAACCGATTCAATCTCCATTGACTCCCATGTAAAAATGTCCAACGTTAGAGCTGAAATACACATATTTACAGCCCGGTTTATAAAACCTTTTTGGTCTCAGTCATTTGATTTCACACCCATGACAACTCTGAGGTGGGTGAATTTTTTTAATACCACGCCAGGACAATTTATATAAAATAAATGCTGTCTGTTTGTGAACAGCAAAGGATATGGATTACCTCCATCATATAGTCATCAGTTTTATTAGTTCAGTCAATAGTTTCTTGTGTGGCACTTACAGTGTAATTGAGACATGCCGGCTGAAGGGGCTGAAGAGGGAGTCGCCCCCGTTAGATGTTCCTGTCTGGTTGGTTTAAACTGAATCCCTGCAAATGGAAACGCACCTACTATGTGGCACCATGAAATGGGCAAATGGACAAACAGGCTCTGGAAGGTGAATGAGGCATTTTATATCAATCAAATGCCATTTCGGTGGCGAAATGAGACGTAAGTGTTGCGTTCAGCTGACTTGAGTCAGCACAAGCTGGTGATCACTGCATTAATTTCATGACTGATGAGGAAGTGATGGTGGCAAACCACTGACTGCCAAGCAAAAGTCTAGTCCTCATAAATATGTTGCTTTATTCAGTTGTGATAGATTTAAAATTTAGCGATTGAGACAAATATCTTTTTTTCTTTTTTAACTAGGCTGTAAATATAGTTACTTTTGGCAATAAAAAAATGGGCTCACTTTTAGAGCCAGCCCTTAGTGATCAGTTGATGAACTGGAACTTTTGTTATTTCAATCCTGAAGCTACTTTCATGATCCAGACTCGTGAACAACAGCTTTATTACCCAAGTAATAGGCTAGTTCTTTGCAAAACAGACTTCTTACTGCACAGATAATGACATTACCACAGACAGGTAATGTGTGTAAACACGGCTCATCTTTCAACAGTGCAATATTCTGTTCCACTGTAGAAAACTACATCCTGGCATCCACATGACTATTTATCTGGCACTTGCCACCCATCCAAAAGTTTTGCAGACTAATCACTATTCAGAATACTGCAAAAAGTCTGAAGTGATCATTTGGTCTCCAAATGTCCCAGATACCAACCTGATGGGTCCTGGTCTGATCTGTGGAGAGCAGTCCTGATCCACAGACGTCCCAGAGGGCCGTCAGGATATCGTTATCACGCCAGTAGCAAACACTCAGACACACGGAGATATTCTTTGTTCCAACCTTGACTGGTCAGAGCTCTATTAGTAGAAGCAGCTTGGGCTCGATACTTCACTTTAGATACCGGAGAATGGAGAAGACTGGGTAATGTTATTTCATGAAGGTGAAAATTAGTAATGTTATAAAACAGCTTTTTGTCTTTTAAATAAGCTATTTCCACACAAAAAACATGTATTTCTTGGTCCAATTTCTTCTTTAGTCAGGTCCACGTGCAAATCTATCAATTGTGTTTTCTTGAAATATGTAACTATTAAATATAACCAGAGGTGGGTAGTAACGAGTTGCATTTACTTGAATAAGTTTTAGGAAATGTTGTACTTTTAGGAGTAGTTTTGAATCACTATACTTTTTACTTTTACTTGAGTAGATTTGTGAAGAAGAAACTGTTACTCTTACTCCGCTACATTAGGCTAAATTGAGCTGTTACTTTTCTTTTATCCCTTTTATCCGCATACGCGTCAATCTCATGACATCACTGAGTGATTCTTTGGGAAAAATGTTTGTTTTTGCATGTTTTGTCACATTTACACAGACTCAAACACACACAGAGTTTCTATGAGTTCATGTTTGTTCTAGTTCTGCCTGGTTAAAAAAGAAAAGTACAAAGGCTTGAAATTTTGTGCTACTTATGCTTAATTTATTTTTTTATTCTGTTATTTTATTTATTTTATTATTTTTTAAAGTACTTGAATTTACTTTAAGATTATTTTAAGCTATTTTTTATTTTTTATTAATTTTAATTTATTTTATTATTTTATTGATTTAATTTGCCTGAAGATGATTATTTTGTACTTTTGTCTGTTTGAATGGTTGTGTTAAAAAATAAATCAGACGTTACTCAGTACTTGAGTAGTTTTTTCACCAAGTACTTTTTTACTTTTACTCAAGTAATTATTTGGATGACTACTTTTTACTTCTACTTGAGTCATATTATTCTGAAGTAACAGTACAATTTTTGGCTACTCTACCCACCTCTGAATATAACTGAATTAAGGGGAAGGTTTTAACCCTGCTGACAAAAGTGCAGACTTTATTTTCAAAATCCCTGAGATGAACTTCCTGTTTTGTTGGCGCTTTAACTTTCTAACTTGACGCAGGATTGATGGCTGGTGGAAACCTGGCTCCCCCTGCCATCCACACTGTTTCTCCTGCAGGGCTCCACCAAACTCTCCACACCAACTTTGCTTTCTATGACCAGTCCTGGAAAACCCAACAGTCACAGAACAGAACCGTTTTTGTTCACGTTAAACATTTAGCATCAGACACAATCCTGATCCAGCAGTTAAAAGACCACACGAGGGCTCACATATAACACAAAAAATGAACAGAAAGTCTATTAGAATAAGGAACATGGGGGATATTTTTGGAGGACACTTCCCATTTGAAATAACAGCAATAATATGAATGTTGTCTTTTATCAAACTTGTAAATTGTGGCGGGAAAAAAGGTGTGCTCATGCCGGAACAGATTAAAACAGATTAAAACAGACCAGTGCTCATCTTTTCTGACTAAATGTGAATGTGTTTACTCAGTTGGGTTTCAACAAACAAAGACAAGTATTACATCGTTTACAGAAAGCAGATATTTCAATTCCCTGTGAAAAGCAACTATAGTTATATATATATGTTTTGTTTAGCTTTGTCGTTTGGACGTAAAGTATTGGCAGCATTTCAAAGAGCACCAGCATTTCAAATGTGTTTGCCAGCTCTGCACAAATATAAAGTTTGCTCTGCTTCATCAAACACATAGTTCATATCTGAAGAGCTCACATGCTCTTTGATTCCCTGTCACAGTTGACAAATGACGGATAACCGAAGCCGAGCAGACACATGAAGCTCTGCCTCGTAAGGAGATTAAAGAATGGGCTGACACTGATTTATGCCTCAACATGTGTTGGCCTTGCATCCTCCATGCTGGGTTTAAGCTGGCTCTGGTTAGAGACACTGGCAAACTTGAACTCTTACCTCACTAAAATCAAATTCGTTTTCTAAAAGACAGTAGGCTACTGCAGAGTCATGAACACAGGGGGAAAAAAACTTTCTGTTTTGAAAGAAATCATACTGTTTTATCTCCTGACCTTGATAAGGAGCATATTGACATCATTCTGACTCAAGCACCTTTCAACTAACAGCAGAAGGATGTTAAAGGATGTTCTTCATCAATAAATCTCAGACTATGATCCAATATTGAGTTGAGCTGAAAGTATGAAAGTATGAAAGTATGAAATATATATTGAGATATTTAGATAGACAGAGCTATAAATATACACAACACATTAACAAAACGACAAGGAAGGATGGCAAGGAACACATTTACCGTATTTTCTGGACTATAAGCTGCACCTGCACATAAGCCGCATCCGCTCTATTTTTTTAAAAAACAATAAAAAAAAGATATACAAGCCGCATCCGCTCTATTTAAAAAAAAAAGATATGCAAGCCGCAGATATTTATTTTGTTAGATTAGATATTTACTACATGTACAGAACAATTTTGAAATGTAAATGATGTACATGTTTGTACCTAAATAGATCCTTTCCTAACCGTGTCTTTTAACACGGCAGCAACTTAAAACTTAAAACTTAAAACTTAAAACTTAAAACGGGATAGAACCAAGAGAAAATAACCGGTATTCATCTATTTATCTGTTTGAAATCTGCTTCTACTTCTATCTGCTAAAGAAGAAGTAGCGTATTCTTCTTTGCATTTATTTTGTCTTAGTTTTGATTCTAATTCCGGTTAGAGCGCCCACGAGCGGTGGAAGAAAAATCCACAGAATAGCCGCACCTTTGTATAAGCTGCATGGTTGAAAACTTATGAAAAAAGTAGCGGCTTATAGTCCAGAAAATAAGGTATATATTATATAATGATTCCCATTTGTAATGACTACAAACATCTACTGTCTATGTGTAAAATAGGAGCTCTTGGTGCACTTTTCCTGCTATAAAACCTTTTTATACCTTCTACCTCTGTGAATTCACCTATTTTCTTCATTCAGGCCATCGGAAAAGGTAGTCATTAGTTTAGATCCTGTGTTTGGATGTCATATACATGAGCCTGCTTGGCTTTTCAAAAACATTGTTCTGCTGACTGAGAGGCCTCCACCGAAGTTACACAGCAGTGTTTTTACGAGTGGGGAATTACTCATCTCATTCACATGTGCCACAGTTGAATAAAAGCGTGGTGGTTCCAGAAGGAGCTGCAGCAAGTCTGATAAAGTACTTCAAGATCAGCGCCTGGGGCAAGTTACAGGACTCTGGTTCGATTTGCACTTTCTTTTCTTTCTTTCTTCCTTTCTTTCTAATAAAAAAGGGCATTAAAAAGGACAGGGTTCACCAGACCGGTGCAGCAGCAGTGCCACTGATCACGCTCTCCACCTCGCGTGGTGTTAAGCTAAATCACCACTAGCTGACGACATACGCTGAGGTTTAGGCAAATGTTATGGGTAGGCAGGAATGGGATCTGCCATTCAGGCAGGGCTTTCCTGGAGAATAATTGAACATCTTTGGACAATATACCGTGTTTTCTGGACTATAAGCCGCTACTTTTTTCATAGGTTTTGAACCATGCAGCTTATACAAAGGTGCGGGTATTCTGTGGATTTTACTTCCACCGCTCGGGGCGCTCTAACCGGAATTAGAATCAAAACTAAGACAAAATAAATGCAAAGAAGAATACGGTACTTCTTCTTTAGCAGATAGAAGTAGGTAGACGCAGATTTCAAACAGATAAATAGATAAATAAATACAGGTTATTTTCTCTTGGTTCTGTTCCGTTTTAATCAGCAAAGTTGTTGCCGTGTTAAAAGACACTGTTAGGAAAGGATCTATTTAGGTACAAACATGTACATCATTTACAGTTCAAAATCGTTCTGTACATGTAGTAAATATCTAACAACATAAATATCTGCGGCTTGCATATCTTTTTTTTCTTTTAAATAGAGCGGATGCGGTTTGTATATCTTTTTTAAAATATTTTTTTTTAAATAGAGTGGGTGCAGCTTATATTCAGGTGCAGCTTATAGTCCAGAAAAAACGGTAGAAGTAATTGGTTGAATTTTTTTTAACTTTTTCATATTTTGTGTTGTAAATATGAGACTGCTGTTAAAACGAAGGTAGCCAAGCTTCACAGTAAGGCTGTAAACAGGGATGGTTTGATTTCATAGTCAAGTCATTGCTGGAAGTTGAAGGAGGGGTGGATTTCTCTTGTCTTTTTGCCACCTTGAGGTTGCCAAGAAAGTAGTGGGAAATTCTTATCTACAGTACACCCAGCAATGATGGTCCAGCACGTGGAGTTCAAAAAGAAAAGAAAGGAAAACAATTGTGCAGAGGAACTGTGCTAAGTAAGTGAGCCGTCAATCAGTTTAACATGCAGATATAATCTTCTTATCAAACTTCAGACCAGAAGTCAAAAACACATTCTTCCTAACACTTTAACCGTTCCTGTGAGCGATCTCGCCGTCTTTGATGCCAGAAGCCTTTTATTCCACTCAGACGCTCTTTTCTTTTCAGCGGCCTCAGCTGTCTTATTATCAGAATACAAATTGAGCTCAAACAAACCTTAAGCCTCACACAGATAAATATATAGCAGATGGGAGTGCGACTGTGACGACCGCACGCATACCAGCGAGAAAACCAAGCGTGTTTATTAGGGTAACTAACAGTGAGAGTTAAACGTGCATGTGGACCCGTCAGCCACATCTTACAGTTCCAGCATCGAAACTCCACTGAAGAAGACCTTTGATGCAACAGCAGTTTAGGCCCAGATACTTTACAGACGTTTCTTTTAGTGTGTATGTGTGTGTGTGTGTCACAGAAAAAGAAAACCCTGGAGAAGTGCTTGAAGCTGTTCATAACAAGACGAGGTTCAGGCAGGACACGAAAAACCTTTGCAGAATTGACAACATATGTCGGTTGTTTATGGATTTGGCTGCTTATTGTTTTCCACTCATGACGGGAGACGAGTGATTTACCAGAGACTTTAGGAAATTGGTGCAGGGGCAGCGCGGGCCGGGTGGTTAAATGTGTGCAAAGCTCATGAGACCAAATTAGGATGGCAAAGCAGACCAATAAAACAAAGTCTTTCCTTGTTTGGAGCGGTTCACGAAACGTGTTTTTTCTGCATTTCTCTGCCGGTTTACTACCCCACATCTGAAAATGAAAGCAGCAAAACTTCTACGTGGATCTAATCTGGGAAAAAAAGGAGCCTTGTTAATCATTAACTGGCATCTGTGATGTGCACATGCCACAGTTGCTCGAGACATTCCCACTAAAGACGCGGTTACGGTCAGACAACAAGGCTGCAACGGCAGAGGTGTCAAAAGTATTCACATTCATTACTCAGGTAGAAGTATAGATACTAGAGTTTAAAAATACTCCTGTAGAAGTTGAAGTATCAACTCAAGTTTTTTACTCAAGTAAAAGTATAAAAGTACTGGTTTCAAAACTACTTAAAGTACAAAAGTAAGTAAGGGGGAAAAAAGCCATTAAGGACAAAAGCCATTGAAAATTAATGTATCTTAGTATAATGCAGGAGATATGCAGGAGAGTATAGAGCAGGAGATATGATGACTAGTTGCCAAATGTGCAAATAGTTATTCCAAAGTAATTCCATACTGTCAGATCGCTTGGTCTCAAACGTAAAGACAGAAAATGGTTAAATGGAGATATTATGATTAGAATGATTCAAAAGTGTATTTTTCTGTGCATTTACATCATTCATGTGGTTGCTTGAATTAATCATAAACGTAAAAAGCTCTGATATTTGTTAATATGTTTGGAGCAGAGGTGTCAAAAGTATTCACATTTATTACTCAGGTAGAAGTATAGATACTAGAGTTTAAAAATACTCCTGTAGAAGTTGAAGTATCAACTCAAGTTTTTTACTCAAGTAAGTATAAAAGTACTAGTTTACTACTTAAAGTGTAAAAGTAATGTAAGGGGGAAAAAAGCCATTAAGGACAAAAGCCATTGAAAATGAATGCATCTTAGTATAATGCAAATATATTAAAGAACCATATATGTGTACTATTGAGCATTAACATGTGTTTCAGAGAGCAGGAGATATGATGACTAGTTGCCTATAAGTATTGTAATGGTGCAAAAAGTCAAACTTCAGAGGCATGTTATCATTTATCCTAACCTTTATTGGAATGTACATCCAAGTTTAGTTGCAGGAATCTGAGGGAACGGATGTAAGAACAAAACTGGACAAGAACATCTGAAACAACCACAACCAAATTCACTCTATCCGGATGGAGCAATTTAACTGGATAGTTTTTTTTTAAAGGCCGAAATGAAATAGAGTAACGAGGCTGTTTTTAAAATGTAAGGAGTAAAAAGTACAGATAATTGCGTGAAAATGTAAGGAGTAAAAGTAAAAAGTGGTCTGAAAAATAATTACTCCAGTGAAGTATAGATAACCAAAATTTCTACTTAAGTAAGGTAACAAAGTATTTGTACTTCGTTACTTGACACCTCTGTGCAATGGTAATCTATAAATATCTATATTTCAATTAATATTGACACAATGCAGCCACCTTTCATCTGTAAAAGAAGCTGAAATGTTCACAGGTTATCTACAAAGGAGGGGATGATGTAAATGAGTCATTGTCTGATAAAAGGCCAAGACAATGCAGGTCAGTTTGAAGTCAGTTGAACTTTTGCTTAGATGCAGCTGAAAACAAACACTCCGCCTGGCACAGTCTGTTTCAAGACGAGGTGGGGTTGTCTCTGATCGCTCCACATGTCCTTTCAGCGTAAGGAAATGTGCCGGACACTGTTTAAAGCCGGGAATACCTTATGCAAAGGTAAACTGAAGGCTGGCTAAGCCACAAATCAGCATGAGAACAAACAGTCGAGCAAACCTAGGAGTGAACAATATGATTTGCTTTGCATGTCGACTCCCCTCGTAGCTTCCTCATCGTCCCGATGTGGTGTTTTATTGTCCTCTCTTGCTCTGTTTGCATTCCATTGTTACCGAGCAAGTACAAATATCCTCCTTTATGCACAAAAACCCCTCAATCCGGGCCTTGCAGCACTACCGCCTGTGTCCGGCCCTCATCCATCCGTCAGCAGCGGGGCCTGTTCTACACGGGGCCCCCCAAGCTCCGCTCACCACCCCCAGCCTGCCCTTTCACATCATGCTGTTGTGGCTTTCCGGCTCTTTATGCTGGCTGTTGTCTGAGGCAGATTGAAGACCCTCTGTATGTGTCAGGCCCTGTCCTGAGTGGCCGGGGGGGGGGGACCTGCTGGGCTGCGAGCGCAGGAGACAGGAATGCGCATGTGAATGGCCCAGTGTGTGCCGGGCACCTGCTGATGGAGCAACGGTGTTGCCTCTGTGAGTCTTACTTCATCAGCGTAACCATCTTGTTCAATTACACGTGCAGCCTGGTTTTGTGTTCCCTGAATTCATTCACACAGCATGGGAGGCTTGTCAGCAACCATTGTCACCATTTTTGCTGTTTACTTTTGTTGAGATTCTGCATGTATGAGATGATTATTGTGCTGATTCAGCTCTTTCTTCCTGCAGTCTGTGTATAATCAGAAATCTGTCTGATGGGACTGTGTTAGATGGGTAAATCTGATATATTCAAGTAAAGTGGAAAGGCTAAGTACAGGACTGTCTCAGAAAATTAGAATATTGTGATAAAGTTCTTTATTTTCTGTAATGCAATTAAAAAAACAGAAAATGTCATACATTCTGGATTCATTACAAATCAACTGAAATATTGCAAGCTTTTTATTATTTTAATATAGCTGATTATGGCTTACAGTTTAAGATTAAGATTCCCAGAATATTCACATTTTTTGAGATAGGATATTTGAGTTTTCTTAAGCTGTAAGCCATGATCAGCAATATTAAAATAATAAAAGGCTTGCAATATTTCAGTTGATTTGTAATGAATCCAGAATGTATGACATTTTTGCATTACAGAAAATAAAAGGACTTCATCACAATATTCTAATTTTCTAAGACAGTCCTGTACATAGGTTTAAGCAAATGTTATGGGTAGGCAGGAATGGGATCTGTCATTCAAGCAGGGCTTTCCTGGAGAATAATTGAACATATTTGGACAATATAGAAGTAATTGGTTGAATCTTTTTAACTTTTTCATATCTTGTGTTCTAAATATGAGACTTTTTGAGATAGGATATTTGAGTTTTCTTAAACTGTAGCCATGATCAGCAATATTAAAATAATAAAAGGCTTGCAATATTTCAGTTGATTTGTAATGAATCCAGAATGTATGACATTTTTGTTTTTGTAATTGTATTACAGAAAATCACAATATTCTAATTTTCTGAGACAGTCCTGTATGTGAGCTGCTTGGAATTAATTAATTTTCTGTATGAATTGGCCATAAAATATGATCTGATCTTCACCTAAATCACAATAGCAGACAAGCACGGTTCATTTAAGCAGATCACACACAAACCATCCTTTCTTATGTCATTGAACACACCCATTACACCCATGAGGCTGCACAGCAAGCCCAGATCATAACATGGGATGATGCAGCTTTGGTGTCGGCAAGCTGGGCCTCTTCACTTCCTTACATAGCTGTTCTCTTTCTGAACAATTCAGTTTTTGATCCATCTGCCCACAATGCATTTTCCCAGCAGCTTTGCAGATTATCAAGGCGTTCTTCTGTAAAATTCAGGCGACAGCAAAAATGACTGTCTTTTTTATTTGGCTCTGACACCCTCCCTTGGTCAGGGATGTTTTCCAATTCCTATGACGTAACTTGTGGACTCTCCTTTACCTCATTGAAGATTCTGTGTTGTGCCTTTGGCGTCATCTTGGCTGGATTCCCACTTCCAGAGAGAGTAGCAGCAGTAATAAGCCGTCTCTATTTGTGGACAATGGATGGATGCCCAAAAACTTTGAGATGACTTTGTATCTCTTTCCAGCTTTGTGCAGGTCAACTACTCTTCTAACTTCAAGACATGGGTCACATCCACAGATGATGTTCTTCATTCTCTGTCTGTTTTTTTTTTCCTGCTCTGCCCCCAGCCGGGTCCCCCCTTATCAGAGGTGTCAAGTAACGAAGTACAAATACTTTGTTACCTTACTTAAGTAGAAATTTTGGTTATCTATACTTCACTGGAGTAATTATTTTTCAGACCACTTTTTACTTTTACTCCTTACATTTTCAATTATCTGTACTTTTTACTCCTTACATTTTAAAAACAGCCTCGTTACTCTATTTCATTTCGGCCTTTAAAAAAAACTATCCAGTTAAATTGCTCCATCCGGATAGAGTGAATTTGGTTGTGGTTGTTTCAGATGTTCTTGTCCAGTTTTGTTCTTACATCCGTTCCCTCAGATTCCTGCAACTAAACTTGGATGTACATTCCAATAAAGGTTAGGATAAATGATAACATGCCTCTGAAGTTTGACTTTTTGCACCATTACAATACTTATAGGACACTAGTCATCATATCTCCTGCTCTCTGAAACACATGTTAATGCTCAATAGTACACATATATGGTTCTTTAATATATTTGCATTATACTAAGATACATTCATTTTCAAAGGCTTTTGTCCTTAAGGGCTTTTTTCCCCCTTACATTACTTTTACCTATATACTTTAAGTAGTTTTGAAACCAGTACTTTTATACTTTTACTTGAGTAAAAAACTCAAGTTGATACTTCAACTTCTACAGGAGTATTTTTAAACTCTAGTATCTATACTTCTACCTGAGAAATTAATGTGAATACTTTTGACACCTCTGCCCCTTATTATCCAGGTCCTGCTAAAGGTTTCTTCCCTCCTAAAGGGGAGTTTTTACCTGCCATTGTTTATGTAATAACTGCTCGGGGTTTATGTTCTGGGTCTCTGGAAAGATCCTAGAGACAACTTCTGTTGTAATAGACAAAACTGAATTGAATTCTTATGGGCAACATGTGTAAAAGTTTTCAATGTTTTAGTGTCTGTTGTAAATCAGAAAATCATATCGGTCGTAAATGACACAAAAAAAAAGCTCCAAACCACCATTTCACTAATTGGACTCCTGGCGGGAAAATCAGCTTTCGTTGCAGAACTTAGTTTGTGTGTGTACTTATTTTTTCTCCCAGCACTGCATAATTGATGGGTGTATTTGTGAGACAGAGGAAGATTATGAGTTTGTTTGTTGTCAGCTTGAGATCAGATTACATTTTATGGCAAATTTATCCAGAAAATGACTTTATTCCGACATACTTCCTCTTGCCATGGTCGTTTTTTTTTCCATTCTTTTCCCCCTGATGAGTCAAATCCTTCCCTTCAGACAAAATAAGAGTTATTTTCTCTAAAACTACTATTATTCAACGCCTGCATTGAAAATACAATCAAATAATGTGCTACAAAGTGGATTTGAGGTATTAACTAACCTGATCTGCTGGTTGTTTCACACTGTGCCCTACTATGAATTATTGTTACCCCAGAATTAAAAAAATCTAAATATCTTCAGAAACAAATGAAATAATTCTAAATAAACAGAATACTGAAATGAAAATCAAATTGGTTTGAGGCTGGTTAAACAAAACATAAAACTAATAGAGCTCATCTGTGGTTTTTAGTTCTGTTAAGGGGTGAAGGATGGTTTCAGGCCATAAAAAGGGGTCGGTTGCGTCTGTTTCCTCCTTCAAAGTGTTGAAACAAGGGACTTATGTGAGAACGCCAGCACCGCTGTCAGAAAACACAAGACCAACAGGGTTATCGGCATGAAATGCCTGTTTCAATCATTCACTGTGCTGTCAAGACGTTTCATGGTCGTAAAACAGCTGAGAGACTTCCAGCATGTGATGTTACAAAGAAAACCAGTGAGAGGATGATGATTGTGAAGAAAAGCCCCACAAAGGATGTCTAAAGACATTAAGGCTGACCTGGAGCAATTATACGCTGCACACTGAACCACGGAGGTCTCCACGGGTGTCAACTCGGGAGGACACCGTGACTGAAAGACAAAATTGCCAAAAAAATTTCACAGAAAGGCCACAGTTGTTGTGGGATAAATTTCAAGGGACGGAGAAACGAAAACAGAGCTCTCTGGGAATGCGTCAGTTCAAAGGTGACAAAACTGAGCCCCGGAGGAAGTAAGGGAAGAAAGAAAGACAGATTTACTGGTGTGCTTGAGATTGTTGTCTTGTTGCATGATAATTATCCGAATCTTAATCTGTCATACGAGCGGCGTCACACTTACCTCTAGAATATTCTGGTATGCAGAGAAGCTGGTGGTTTACTCAGTAGCTGCAAGGTATGCAGCCTCCATCGCTGCAAACGAACCCTAATTATGACTTCTCCACCACCGTGCTTGACAGTGGTTATGAGCAGTGATGTGGAGAGGCCCGGCCTCAACCGTCGGCAGGGAAATAAAAAATGTAAAATGAAAGAATCAATTCAATTGTTATATTTATCCAGTGATTTGCACTGTAAAGTTATTTTCCATCTAACTTCACTATTTTTAGACAGAGGTGGTGGTAGTAACGAGTTACATTTACTCTGTTACATTTACTCTTGTACTTTTAGGAGTAGTTTTGAATCACTATACTTTTTACTTTTACTTGAGTAGATTTGTGAAGGAGAAACTGTTACTCTTACTCCGCTACATTAGGCTACGTTGAGCTGTTACTTTTCTTTTATCCCTTTTATCCGCGTACGCGTCAAACTCATGACATCACTGGGTGATTCTTTGGGAAAAATGTTTGTTTCTGCATGTTTTGTCACATTTACACAGACTCAAACACACACAGAGTTTCTATGAGTTCATGGGCTTGTTCTAGTTCTGCCTGGTTAAAAAAGAAAAGTACAAAGGCTTGACATTTTGTGCCACTTGTGCTTAATTAATTTTATTTATTCGGTTATTTTATTAATTGTATTATTTATTAAAATACTTGAATTTACCATTTTGCCACGCCCATTAATGCAAACCATGAAATATCAAATTCCTTGCCAGGCCTGGCTTGCGTGCAAAATTTGGTGACTTTTGGGGCACTTTTAAGGGGGCAAAAAGGCCCTCATTTCGTTAGAAGAAAGAAAGAAAGAAAGAAAGAAAGAAAGAAAGAAAGAAAGAAAGAAAGAAAGAAAGAAAGAAAGAAAGAAAGAAAGAAAGAAAGAAAGAAAGAAAGAAAGAACGACAAAGAATAATAAAAATTCCTACAGATACAATAGGGCCATCGCACTGTAAGTGCTCGGGCCCTAATAAGAAACAAATTGCTTACATCTTTACTTACTTCAGTAGATCGTTTTAATCGTGTTTGCATTATGAATCATTTGTTTCATTAAAACAGCAGAGATGCTGTCTCAGCGTTTCAGGTGGCAGCCCTAGAAATATTTCCTCTAACCTGGTTTTTGGACAAGAAGCCAGCATTCTCAGCCAGAAAGACAAATGGAAAACTGTAAAACTGTCTTTATATACTGCCCCCAGTTAAATCTGCACAGCCTTTGTTAAATAAATACACGATGAAGGACAGAATGAGTAACGCGCTGCTTGTTGATGCTTGGGTCTGCTGTCACATCAACCTCTCAGTGTTTGCCCTATATGTTTCAGGATGTGGATTTTGTGGTGCATTTTTGGGGATAAAAACTTCCAAATAAAAAGCCACGCTGAAAAGCCCTTCTTTGAGAATCCACTACACGCAATCCAAAATCACAAAGTCAGCATCATTGACCTTTTGTTGTTTAGCAAAACAAACGTAACGAACAACAGTCTGTAAGGAAACTCTTGAAGCCTTTGCAATAAACCACAGCAGTTAATAGGAAACATGGAGAGCAAACATGACATTTAAAGCTGCACTGGGCTGATGGCGGACGGGCGTGTGTACATGAATGATGCTGCAAGAATCGACTGGATGCAACCAGGGCTGAACTCTGAAGTCACTCCGCAGAGCTCCTTCAGATCGGGCTGATAATCCATTATGATGTGACTCTGAACGGCCGTCCGCTACGAGAGGACTCAGATATATGACTGCAAACGCTTCATTAATTCTCCCCCGACTCATATGGAACAGCTTATGTTGTTTCTCTGGCAATGCTTTTGAGAAGATTACATCTCCATAATCAATAAAAAGGAACTTAAGCATCCATTCCAGAGGAAAAGAAAAACATCTGGGTAAACAAACCTTCACCCTTACATATAGCCTCAATAACTAAAGAGCTCCGGCGTGTTTAATGTACATAACTTGCTAATTATAACTCCGTCATGATTATAAGTGCTTTTAGGGGATGTTGCTACACCGTCCAGGTGTGTGAGTTGCAGTTCAGCATCTGAGTTACCACCTTAAACAGGCTGGAACACCATGGAAAATGTGAATAAAAACAGAATGCAGTGATTTCCAAATGTCATGAACCGATAACTTAAATACACCCACTTCCCCTACTTTTCCTCCCTAACCCTAAATTTTGCACGTTCCCGTGAGGGTAGTGGTGTCCCAATTCCTCTTTCCACCTAAGGGGAGTGGGGAAAACAAGTGTAGTGGCTATGAATCTGTCCCTACGGAGCAAGTGTTTTCCGATGCTGACTAGCTGATCTAGGGCCAGAAAAATGTCCCAGAATGCTTTTCGTCGTCATTTGCGGACTGAATCAAAAAAAAAAACATGGCGGACATTTCTTATTTTTTTAGTGAACAAAATCAATATTTTGATTTAGTTTCTGCATAAAAATGTGTTTTGATTACATTTCTAGTGAGAAATATATATTTTACTTTCATAATATTCACTCAGTGAATGTACATAATCACTCGTTTGCCCGTTGTTGCGAAGTCTTTTTCAAACATCGCCAGAATAAAGGCTGATTTATGGTTCCGCGTTACACCAACGCAGAGCCTACGACGTAGGTTACGCGGCGACGCGCGCCGTACCCTACGCCGTACCCTACGCCGTACCCTACGCCGTAGGCTCTGCGTCGATTTAACGCGGAACCATAAATCAGCTCCCGAGCCGGCAGGCAGAAATCCCGAAATTTTCGGAGCAAATTTCTTAACAGGCGTAGCTACAACTGTTATATTTCATCTATTAAACCAACATTTATCTTCCTAAATGATTTATTTCAGCCAGCGGTAATTCTCCACAGAGCTGCAGGTTTCTCCCCGGGACGACGGCGGAGGTTGACCCGGCGATCACGTCTCTATGTGAGCTGCTGCTGCTTCGGACCGGAGGCTTTTATCATCGCAGAAAACATCAGATCAAATTTCTTAACAGGCGTTATTTGGATAAACTAACGGTTACTTTTACGCCTGAAAAAATATTAAAACTTAATAAAGTGGCATATTTACAGCGCTACAGCTGAAATTAAAACAGCTTTTGACTCTCAGCTTCCTGATTTTAGGGGTGGTGCTGAAAGTAGGAGTAGTGGGAGTATTGGGACAGACCCCTGGGAAGATTTCAAGTGCCCTGAAATCTGTGGCTTCTTTTTTAGGGGTAGTGGTAGTGGGTGAGGGCTAGTGGAAGAAAGTAGGGGGTGTATAGGGATTGGACCTTATTCACAATAAACTGGGACCAGTGATGCTTCCCACTAAAGTCAGCTGGTGTACAGCGGGCAGACCAGTTCAGTACCAGGACTCTTTCACAACAGCGGATAGAGTACGTGGCTTATCATTGTCTTGCTGGAAAACGCAAGGTCTTCCCAAAAAGAGATGCTGTCTGATTAGAAGCACATGTTGCCCTAAAACCTGCATGTACCTTATAGCATTGATGTTTCCTTTCCAGATGTGCGCGCTGCCCACTCCGGAGGAACCCTCATGCCATCAGAGATGCAGGCGTTTGAACCTGGCACCCCCAGCGAGCCGGGTGGTCGCTCTCCTGTTTAATCCGGAGTGTGGGGTTTCAGAAATGAATTTCAGATTTCAGATTTGTCTTTCCGCAGCGGAGTTTGCCTCAGTCCACCTTAAATAAGATTTGGCCCAGAGAAGAGGTCATACTCACATAAGACTTGTCCTCTATTATCCTGAAACTGTTGATGACAGCAAACTCAGTTCTTAGACTGTGATTTCACTCTGAACATCTGCCAATCATAACTTCAGAAACTGGCTCTCTAAGGTGCTCTTAAAAGAAAAAAACCCAATCATGTCACTGACACATTGCCAATCATTATAATTGTTGAAAGATTTTCCTCTGGTTGTATTTTTAGTGCTTACTTTTTAGTCCTTTGTTGCCTGTTTCCCAACTTTTTGGAGAGACGTAATACAATTAAATTCAGAATGAGCCAGTATTTCTAATTGAATGATGAAATGTCTCACTTTCAGCATTTGATAGGTTTTTCTGTTCTATTATGAATAAAACTAGGGGTTTTTAAAACCTATCAATTTGTTTGAATTACATTTTCCGCAGCGTTTCAAACTTTTTAATTGTTGTATAACTTGGTTCACAGAAAAGATGAAAAAACGGTCTACATGATTAAAGGTATAGTCTGTGATGTTGGAGAGCTAGCAAGATTTGAAAGTGCCCCCTCCTCCCCCTCCCGTCAGCGCTCCGTCCAAAGCCACGCCCCCACAAACTTTGGGGAACGCGCATTTGCAGGAGTCGAGTTTTCCAGGACATTTTGGACAGCACATTTTCAACAAAACTACCCCATGTCTCATTCACCTGTAAGCGAGGCCGGTTTTAGGGGGGGGCAGGGGTGGTCTGTTCCCACCCAAATGTGCATCCTGCCCACCCAATCAAAGTTATAGGGATCTTTTATTTTTTTATAATTTTATTTTTTTATAAATATAAAAAAATATCACAGAATATCTGTACTATTTCTGATTGATTTCTGATAATTTTTAGACACAACAATGAACGCATACCGCAAAAGTTGTGTCTCGGCGGAGGGACCCGACGTCCCAGCAAAATGAGCAGAGAAGAGAAGTTCAGAACAGCAGACAGAGCACAAACTGAAAGCTGATTTATGGTAAAACCAATGCAGAATGGTGCGTGTCGCCATGTACCCTACGCCGTAGGCTACGGCGTAGCCGTGGCAACAGAGCCTGCACGGCACCGCAGCGCACCGCCACCCGCACCGCCGCTCTCCGCCCTGCCGGGATGGAGACGCCTCCATCCCCACGGACCCCACGGTCCGTGGGGATGGAGGCGTCTCCATCCCCATGGACCCCATGGTCCATGGCAGACCCCCAGTAGCGGACAACCTGCGCCGCAGCATCGCACTTTGGCTTTCTTATTTTAGCCTTTTTAGCAGGGCGAGCCATTACATTCGACGTGACGTGTGCGCATGGGACAGAGGGGGGCGTGGGCGGGACTTAAAATGAAGGCATCTGGTTGGTTCTTTCCCCCCTGCCAATCCTCTGGTCCTCTGACCAATCCGTGCCACTCGGTGCGCAAAAAACAGATTGGTCAGAGTTTGTACAGGATTAAAGCTGTCAGAGAGGTCGGATGTTTTTCTTTCCTTTTTCTGAACACATTATTCACTGGCTACTCTCAGGATGGAAGGACCATTTCACCCAGTATAACAATAAATGTTTTTGAATACGATTACAGACTATACCTTTAATTAGGATGTAAAGCTGACGGACATGTCTAACACTGCCCTGCAGAGGTGGACAGAGTACTCGACCCCAGTACTTGAGTAAGAGTACAAATACTACTGGTCAAAATTTACTCCGTTACAAGTAGAAGTAGCTCAGTCAAAATATTACTCGAGTAAGAGTAGAAAAGTACTTGCTTTTAAAGGTACTTAAGTATCCAAAAGTAAATGCTTTTAAATTTACTTTAAGTAAAAGTAAGAGTAAGAGTAAGAGTAAATTTCTTATTTTTCCACATCAGTAAATTACTATATTTTTTCTAAATTAATTTAAGGATCTTTTAACTCTTGTTTCTGAGAATTAACTCTTTGAAACCAGCTGCACTGATGTGCTGCTTTTAGAACCACAATGTTATATAAAACCTGCAGAAACACCAAAAACAAATCAAATGAATGGGATCATAAGAGGACAGCAGATGATGCAGAGTTTATTAACAATCATGAACTGAAACCAAATGAACCTGCACCATCCAACTAAGTCTGGATCCCCCTCAGGGGGAGGCTTGACGTATTTCCGCTTTACGTACATCCCAGTGGAGAGCGTGCGCTGTGATAGGTCTCCTCCTTTGACAAAAACAGCTTGTGTCCAATAGGATTTTAGGGAAGAAGAAAAAAGAGCAGACCTGAAAGTAACGAGTACTTTTCAGCCTTCCTAGAAATTTACTCGAGTAAAAGTAAAAATATTTGTCTTGGAAATGTATTCAAGTAAGAGTAATAAGTACCATATAAATCTAATACAAATCCTCTGGATATGTACTTAAGTACAGTACTCAAGTAAATTTACTCCGTTACTGTCCACCACTGCTGCCCTGTGATACAGATCCAGCTGGATCAGCTGATGATCCTGAATCTTCCCACTGTCACAGAGAACCGGGCTGTGGCCTCTGCAGCTCATGGACCTCCTCACCTCGCTGCCCTGAAGAGCAGCCACCTAAGATCTACGGCGTCACGTCCACCAGCAGACAGCATGCCCCTTTGAAGTGGGACTGATCTCAAATGAGGTTATGCAGCTGCTGTAAAGAGCAGCTCTCATATATTTGATTACTCACGCCCCCTCACACGGCACCCACACACCCCCAGCCTCCCCGTGCAGGACAGACAACGCAGGGCTGCTCTTCATTCCAGTCTGGTACTCTGGTCCTAATAGGTGCCCATCTGCCAGCCATTTCGCCTGTTTACAGCCAGAGGACCAGGGGATCAGTGTTTGGTGCAGTTTAGCACAAGACAGAGAATGACCATAGAAAACAGAAAAACATTTGAAACAAGTCAGCAGAAGACCTTTTGCGAGACTCGTCCTTCCTTTGGTAGCCACAGAAGCTGCTAATTTTGCAGACGGATGAGACGGTCCACAGAAACACACCCAAAACACACACTCTTCTCTTTTTTTTTTTCCTCCTTTCGCAGACAAAAAGGGGCTGTTTAAAATAATGTCCCAAGCCCGAGACTTAAAACTCTCCACGCAAGCATGGCACACAGACCACCTTCTATTTCTGAGGAAAATAACATCCAGTCCTGGTTTAACTTGGGCTCATTATGGTGGAAGTGGGTTCCAGGGCCAGGAAGTTTCATTGCTTTCCAAATAAATCTCGCTAAATACAGCTGCAGTCCAAATTCCTCGTCTTGCGGAGCCCTGCCCAAGTCCTCACCTTACGTGAAAACTCACGAAACGCCAGACGTAAAAGTCACATCTTATCCATCCACATCTCTTGTTGCTAAACGTGTAATAGGAAAAGTAAGTGAAGTAGCACGGTTCCTTCAAAGGGGTTTAAAAAGTGTAGAAAGAGGTCCTTTGTGATCATTTCGACATAAAGGCGTAAAAGCGGCCCACAAATTCAAACCAGCTCATGAAAAATTATCAATAACGGATGAGGCCCCTCAACATTCCTGCAGTTTTAGTGAGCGACACAGAGGGTTTTCATTACCTCACTGCTCACAAATCTGGTACACTAGCTTTGATTATGGCTCGTAGAAGCTGGCAGGGATGACGAGAGGGCGCTGTGGGCCGACCTGACGGCCGGTCTGTCAGTCACAACCAGAGGTGGGTAGTAACAAGTTACATTTACTCCGTTACATTTACTTGAGTACGTTTTGGGAAATTTAGTACTTTTAGGAGTAGTTTTGAATCACTATACTTTTTACTTTTACTTGAGTAGATTTGTGAAGAAGAAACTGTTACTCTTACTCCGCTACATTAGGCTACGTTGAGCTGTTACTTTTCTTTTATCCCCTTTATCCGCGTACGCGTCAATCTCATGACATCACTGATTCTTTGGGAAAAATGTTTGTTTTTATGTTTAAATGTTTGTTTTATCCATCTTTTTGGAACGCTGTTTTTTTGTTTTTTGTTTTTTGTTTTGCTATTATTTCAGTACAATGTATTTTCTTGGTGAGAACTTTGAATAAGCCCATTTAGGGCTTCCTTTCTCGCCTGCACATATTTTCATGCTTTTATGTTCATTTCAACTTTTGTACCGTTTTTTTATGTTGTGCAAATAAACAAATCAAATCAAATTTTTGCATGTTTTGTCACATTTACACAGACTCAAACACACACAGAGTTTCTATGAGTTCATGGGCTTGTTCTAGTTAAGAAAAGTACAAAAGCTTGAAATTTTGTGCTACTTGTGCTTAATTTATTTTTTTATTCTGTTTCATTTATTTTATTATTTATTAATGTACTTGAATTTACTTTAAGATTATTTTAATTTAAGCTATTTTTTTATTAATTTTAATTTATTTTATTGATTTAATTTCCCTGAAGATGATTATTTTGTACTTTTGTCTGTTTGAATGGTTGTGTTAAAAAAATAAATCAGACGTTACTCAACAGTTACTCAGTACTTGAGTAGTTTTTTCACCAAGTACTTTTTTTACTTTTACTCAAGTAATTATTTGGATGACTACTTTTTACTTCTACTTGAGTCATATTATTCTGAAGTAACAGTACTTTTACTTGAGTACAATTTTTGGCTACTCTACCCACCTCTGGTTTTAGATTACTTTTTAATTCAAAATCGCTGAATTTTCACATTTACTGTTCAAATACTGAAAAGCTGCGTTTTATTTATTTTATTATTTATTAATGTACTTGAATTTACTTTAAGATTATTTTAATTTAAGCTATTTTTTATTAATTTTAATTAATTTTATTGGTTTAATTTGCCTGAAGATGATTATTTTGTACTTTTGTCTGTTTGAATGGTTGTGTTAAAAAAATAAATCAGACGTTACTCAACAGTTACTCAGTACTTGAGTAGTTTTTTCACCAAGTACTTTTTTTACTTTTACTCAAGTAATTATTTGGATGACTACTTTTTTACTTCTACTTGAGTCATATTATTCTGAAGTAACAGTACTTTTACTTGAGTACAATTTTTGACTACTCTACCCAGCTCTGGTCACAACAAGCTCAATTCAAACGTTTTTCATCTTCCTTTTTCTTTTATCTTTCCCCCATTTACAGAACAGTCATGAAAAAAAAGAAGAAAGGTCAGAAAACCCCTGCTATCAGCGACACGTGGCAATCAGAATGGGTGATCCTGATTAAAGCTCCTCGGCCGGCTGTGTAAAAAGAGGAGCTTGTCACTGAGCATAAACAGCTCTCTTGGCTACGATGCCCACCCCCTCAAAAACACCCCATCTCCTTGTGCTGTGTGGCGTCAGCTGCAATGAGCTCCAGATGTGTCCTGGCACCCCTCCAGTCGCGGCATGGATGTGGTTTGGAGGTAGTTTGGAAACACCACCCACCAGCGGACCCAATGAAAGTTCCTCAGACTCCGAGCGAGAAGTTTTTCAGCGTGGGTTTTGGACCTGTGTGGACCGCAGGAACATGGAAGAAGAATAGTAATACTCTACATGTGTGAGGAGCTGAGAGGGAGCAGTATCTGCCTCCAGCATGTGGTTTGAATAAGCAAGTATGTAAGACAACGGTTGAAAGTATTTCCATTTGTTTCAGTTTATAAGGAAACATCAACACACTGTCAGTTATATTCACCTTCAGGAATCAATTATTTTGCTCTCTTGCTCTCTCTTGCAATTGAAAAAAAAACACAAGCGAGGTTTCCAGTAATGTGGATTGATTCGGTAAATTAAGGTCAATCAGAGGGATCGGGATAAAAAGTTATATTTTGGATATAATGTTCAAGCAAAAAAGGTTTTCTTAGGTATATCTAAGCTGTAGGATACCTGTCACATATAAAATGACTTCAACTAAAATGATAAAAGCTATTTTTATCATCAGTGAGACCATTTTTGCAGTATAAGTTTAGAGGATATTTCAGTGTCTACTCTGTTTCAGATTGATCTAGCCAATGCACTGATGTATGGCAGCATAAAGAGGGTGGACAATGGTGCCAGCTTTAATATTTACCCCCATGCCTCCTCTCTGGCGCTTACTAACGGCTACACGGTTTAGTTTTCCAGCAGTGTCCTGGGAGGAACGAATGAGGTCACCCTTTTAGCAGCCATCAAAATCACTTGGTGCACTGCAAGGATGGTTCTCTCTTTTAAGACAATAGCTCCCCTTAATGGCTGAAGTGTGAAAAACCCAGGAAGGACCGCCTCTCTGCAAGGAGCAGAGAAACTTTTACCTGCAAAAGCAACACGGGCAAGATGTCTCTCTGTTAAAAAGCACGCCACATGCAACCAACCATTAATGCTGCAATGAGTGCAGCAGCTGGTGTTTGCACCGCAGTCAACAGTCGGTACATGATGACGGACGAGGGACTCGTTTCATCCTCTACTGCTTACAAGGAGCTTGTACGATTTTGTAGGAGCTTTGAGATTCAGCATGAATGCATTTTTTTATGCCATTATTTTTAATGGCACCGTTTTCATTTCAGATTATTTAAAATTCCAAACATAGGGTAACATTGATTTAAGGAAGAAATATCAGCAACCACGCCTTTATAATATACAGGACTGTCTCAGAAAATGTGAATATTGTGATTTTTTTGTAATGCAGTTACAAAAACAAAAATGTCATACATTCTGGATTCATTACAAATCAACTGAAATATTACAAGCCTTTTATTATTTTAATATTGCTGATCATGGCTTACAGTTTAAGAAAACTCAAATATCCTATCTCAAAAAATTAGAATATTCTGGGAATCTTAATCTTAAACTGTAAGCCATAATCAGCAATATTAAAATAATAATAATAATAATTTTTAATTGTATTACAGAAAATAAAGAACTTTATCACAATATTCAAATTTTCTGAGACAGTCCTGTAACCCCAAATCAGACAAGATGGGAAAATATCAAAAAATGAGAAGAAAAAAAAGCTGATTTTTTTTTTCCCTGTCAGCTTTATTTGTTAATATACACGCATTTTTAGATTTCAGACCTTTTAACACTTTATGCTGCTGTTACTTCTTACAACAAATGAGACGTTCTGGCTTTAAGGATGACAATCAGGTAAGATACCTGGGACTGAAACTTGTTTCTCCTTTGGGGCCAGTGCAGTATCTCCTTCTTCAGCCATGAGAGAATATTAAGTTTGCATTGTCTTACTGAAAAAAGCATCAACATGTTCATGTCTGCTCTGGAAGCAGTTATCGTGATCCTTTTTTTTTTGGACTGAAAAGACTTAAATATTGTCATGAGTGCAATGTCAACACCTCTCCCTTACAGGCCGTGGAAGAAAATCGGCATAGATCTGTGTGAGCATGCTACATGACAGAGATCATTTCCTAGTCATAGTAGACTACTATTCCAGTAAGAAGTAAGAATATAGATTTGATGTGGGTAAGTGATGCTGAGAGGCTCAAATGGATTTTTTATTGTAAAGTATTTGAACTTTCTGACTATCTAGAGAAAGCATGGGATAAACGAAGAAAAGTAATATATACCGTATGTGAAAATATCCATTCTGGTTTTTGTTGGGGAGAAAGAAATATTAAGTATTTTATTTTATTTATTTATTATTTTTAATTTTGATTTATTTATTTTGTTTTTCTGGTGTACATTGTGCAGCTCCCAATTAAGTGAGTGTGATATTGTATGTTGATGATTTTCTGTTTCTGGTGTCTTATAATCCTGTAAGGGATGGGTCTTCAGACATGACACAAAAATAAAACTCATTCATTCATTCATTCATTCATTCATTCATTCATTCATTCATTCATTCATTCATTCATTCATTCATTCATTCATTCATTCATTCATTTATTCATTCATTCATTCATTCATTCATTCCAGATTTTTGGATAAACTCCACATGCCAACAACAACCACCGCTCAGGTAACCTTAAAACTAAAAACAACATTTGTTCGGTATGGAATACCAGAGGAGGTTATCAGTGACAACGGGCAACAGCTCAGTAGTGCAACATTCAAGTGGTATTTCACACATAAAACCTCTAGCCCCCGTAATCCACAAGGAAATGGACAGGCAGAGCGAGCGGTTCAAATAGCCAAGAGGATCCTAAAACAGAAAGAGCCCGTACTTGCACTAATGATCTGCAGATCTTCTCCACACAGCAGCACTGGAGTCGGCCCAGCTGAGCTCCTGATGGGCAGAAAGATACGAACTACTCTGCCCGCTCTTGCAAAGAACCTGCAGCCCAAGTGGCCGAGCTGGCAGCGTGTTCAAGTGAGAGATGCTGTCGAGAAAGATAACCAGGCCTACTACTACAACAGACGCCATGGTGTTTACTGTGATTGCTTACTGTGAAAACACCTTGGAAGTATTATTATTACTATTATTTTGGTTACTGTTTTCAAGGAAAAAAAGAGACTGTTTGGAAATATATACAGTACATGTAGAAGAAATGGTTATTGTCTCTAAGAATATGCTATTGTTTGATATTTGTTATGTTGACAGAAAATAAGTACCGTAAGATTCTGTTACTTGTTCTGAACTGGAGGTTCAGGGGTTATGGGTAAGAGCAGCATCTAAAAGGGGGAGATGTCATGAGTGTTTATGTTTACGACAGTTTTACAGCACTACGGCCAGTGTGTAGTCAGGATAGACCGTCACGGAGTGAGAGTAACTTGTGACACGTGTGTATTGGATGTCTGCTGCAGTTGAGCTAAATAAACCAGTTTTGCAAAGATTGGAGGCTCGTCAATGATTATAAATCATTACAAGTATCATTTATGAGTTATTTCTAAATTGTATAACTTAAAAGATTTCCCAAATTAAGCTCTGCATTTGCTTATATCAGGCTCTGATGGACGGCTGTTCTAGAGCCACATGAAGGACCAAAGATCACAGGTGTCCAGCAAGCTTGTGCCCTTGTCCCTTATTTATTTATAATGTGACATATCATGCTAATTTTTCCTGATTTATTTTTTTTCCAAATATCTTCTTTATCAAAACATGCATGAGTTACTGTAAGGTGTGCCCAAGACATGTTGCAGAAAATCCCTTTCAACATGCTCGTTAAGACAAGTCAAATTCAAAATAAAATACATAGTAAAACAATCTATAACTGTAAAGTGACGACAGTCCTAAAATCTGGATGATTTCAGGGGACTGATCAATGGTAGCAATGATTACTACGATGAAAAGTACTCTGGGACGAGGAAGAAAAAGAGAAACGTACAATTTGCACATAATGTTTATCTTTATAAGGCATTTACAATGAAATATATAATTTACATTTATTTTCATTATCACCTTTTTTTTAATCACATAAACTTTTTTTTTCTTAAATAACTCCAAAAGTTTCCTTAAATTTTTCCTTATCTGCATGTCTGCAAAACACAGACTCATCAGTGGTCTAAAGGATAAACAAGGGTTTTTTTGTTGTTTTTTATCACAAAGTTGCATTCACTCCCCTTGAAAACCATGCACTAGTGAATTTTATCTTTAAAAATAATATAAATTCTTGAAAATGGGTGATCTGTTTTATTTAATGTCCTTAATCTTTTTTGCAGGTTGCAGCCTCAAGAAAATAAATTTACTGTTTTTTTCTTCTTTTCCTGATTTTTAATTGTGATATACAGAGATCTATAGTGTAAAGCTGTTATTTCTTAACTTATGCTCTCAGTTTATGTTGCAGCCTCACCCTACATTGTTTCCTCGTCACTTCTCAGATCTACATCCTCGGCCTGGAACTGCTCTCATGCTAAACACAAAGACTGATATAGTCTTCATTTTTCTTTTTTAAAGGTAATGGTTTGTAACAAGGGGAAAAAGTGACAATCCCCAGTTTTATTGAGTAATATAGACTAAGTGGAACAGTGACAGATGTTTTTATTTACAGTTTTCTATAGCTTCACAGGTACAATTATTGCAAAAGCGCTGAAGATCAAAAACGAGAGGAGGTTCATTTCAGTTTGTCCTCATGTGGCATAAAAATTGAGATACAGAACTCAGACTTGGGTTCACACAGGTGTAATCCTGCCTCAAAAAATGACGTCACCTTCTACAATTTGTGTGATTTTAGCAACACGGCATGCCCCTGATGCAGTGTTGTCACCGAGGTGGTTTCAGGAGCTCCTGCAGCTCTCCCTGCGCTGCCAGCTGGTAGGGTTGTTGAAGCCTCTTGTTCACATGATTGCAGAGAGCTGGACAGCGCTCAACAAGAAGCTGGCACACATCTTTATGGCCCCGTTCTGCAGCCTGCTCAAGGACGCAGCAGAACAATGATTAAAATATAAACAGTTTCTGTTGAAAAGGTCTAATTAAGTTACTATTGGAAATGTGTATACCTTGTGCAAGGGAGATGCACCGTCATCGTCACAGAGCATGGGATCTGCTCTGTGTTGCAGAAGGAGTGTAACTACGTCCTGATGGCCGCAGTAAGCTGCTCGGTGCAGCGGTGTGGCCCCGCCTGGGGTCTGAGGGGACGCACATGCACCGCTCTCCAGCAGAAACTTGCACACAGCAAGATGACCACCACGACTTGCATAATGCTGCGGCAGAGCACAACATTAAAGAAAGGTAAATTGGAACAAATGAGCCCTGTAGCACCCTATAATGTAATAATTTCCTGAAAATGTAATAAAATTTGCACTTAACTCAATCGAAAATGTACGGAAGAGTATTAGGGCCAGGCAGGAGAAAAAATATTTGAGAGGGGAAGATTTTTTTTTATTGTGCACTTTGAGAAAAAAGTCAAAAGGTCGAGATTAATGTTGAAATACAATTTCAACAATAAAGTCGAAATTTCGTGAATAAAGTTGAAATTTCGACTTTTTTCTCAACATTTTGACTTTTTTATCGAAATTGTATTTCAACATAAATCTCGGTATTTCGACTTTTTTCTCGACATTTCAACTTTATTCACAAAATTTTGACTTTTTTCTCAACATTTCGACTTTTTTCTCGAAGTGCACAATGAAAAAAAAAAATCTTCCTCCTCTAAAATATTTTAATTTTTCACCTGCCTGGCCCTCTTCTGTAAAAATGTAATAAAATCCAATAATGTAATAACTTCACCAATAATGTAATAAAATATCCTGACTGATATTGTAATAACATTTTTACTGATAATGTAATACCTTATTACATTATTATATTACATTACATTATTGGGGAAGTTATTACATTATTGGGTTTTATTACATTTCCGTTAAGTGCAAATTTTATTACATTTTCAGGAAATTATTACATTATACGGTGCTACAAGCCCTGCAATTGAACACATTTCCAGTAAACGCACCAGAGCTGTGAACCCTGCCGAGTCCCTCAAGTTTGGATCAGTCCTCTTCTGAATAAAGGACTTTACTTTCTCCAAGTTTCCATCCATTGCAGCAGACCAGATACCTGCAGGGGGAAATTACACACAATTACAGCATGATACTTGACTGCAACGGGAAGAATAGACAAATGTTGGAGTGCAAACTACTTTAAGTGTTTTCCATAATTACAGGACTGTCTCAGAAAAATTAGAATATTGTGATAAAGTTCTTTATTTTCTGTAATGCAATTACAAAAACAAAAATGTCATACATTCTGGATTCATTACAAATCAACTGAAATATTGCAAGCTTTTTATTATTTTAATATTGCTGATTATGGTTTACAGTTTAAGATTAAGATTCCCAGAATATTCTAATTTTTTGAGATAGGATATTTGAGTTTTCTTAAGCTGTAAGCCATGATCAGCAATATTAAAATAATAAAAGGCTTGCAATATTTCAGTTGATTTGTAATGAATCCAGAATGTATGACATTTTTGTTTTAGTAATTGCATTACAGAAAATCACAATATTCTAATTTTCTGAGACAGTCCTGTATATAACAGTGACACCACATGCCTTAAACTGTGAATTATGTTTCCGCGTTAAATCGACGCAGAGCGGCGCGCGTCGCCGCGTACCCTACGCCGTAGCCTCTGCGTTGGTGTAACGCGGAACCATAAATCAGCCTTGACGCATGGGACCAAACCTCGTTCAAAATCCATCTCATTCAAGGTCTGGTGGACGTCGGGAGAAGAGGCGGAGTGGGAGCAACACGTACAGGGCTGTTGGCCAGACATTGCATTAATCGGCAGCGTCAAACAGGATAAAACTCTCCCACTTCTGTTCAAAACTGATGTTGAAGTCTAGTTTTGGAGTCGGGAGAGACCGTAAACATAAGACATGTGGCACTAACAGGTAAAGCCTCCTAACCAACGAGGCCGAATATTAAACGTAGCAGGCGCAAACATGTCTGAGTCAGTAACACGGAGATTATATTGGGTAACAGCGCTGATCGCACACGATTCAGTCATTAAATTGACTTATTTGGGGAAAGCTAAAGGAAAGCGCAGCAGCCGCACGTACTGAACGTGATGACGTCACACTTCATCACAGATTCGTAAGCGGAAAGCACCTTCAAGTGTCGTCCGGATTTCTCTGCTTCTATCTTTATTTGTTCAGATCAAATAAAATTAAACTGCATCACCACTGTGATGGGAAAAATAGTTCATATCAAATAGAGAGTAGAAAAAAAAAAAAAAAAAAAAAAAGAATATATATATATATATATATATATATATATATATATATATATATATATATATATAAGCAGTACTCGAGTAGTAAAAAAAAATCAGGGGGGATGGTGGATTTTATCATATGGGGACAGATAATATGTGCTGATTACAAATAATATAATATATTACAAATAATAGCACTGACCAAAACATCTGCAGAAATACTGCAGGAATGACATAGCAGCAGTTAAATGCAGCCTTCTGTAAGCTTTAAATATCCACTGGGCTTACATCAAATACATCAAAACACAACAATAAAAAACAGTTTTCTGAACTTATCAATATGACTCTGTCCTTCACAGGATAAGTAAAATGGATCACTGCAAAAACTCAAAATCTTAACAAGAATATTTGTCTTATTTCTAATTAAAATGTCTCATTTTAGTAAAAGAAATCTCATTACACTTAAAACAAGACTCATCACTGGAAAAAACAACAATTTTCACCTGTTTCAAGTAGATTTTCACTTTAAATAAGTAGAAAAATCTGCCAGTGGAACAAGATTTTTTTGCTTGTAATAAGAAGATAAATCTTGTCCCACTGGCAGATTTTCCTACTTATTTCAAGTGAAAATTTACTTGAAACAGGTGAAAATTGTTGTTTTTTCCAGTTATTTTTCTGGTGTTATTTTTCTGGTGATGACTCTAAATGTTGAAATAGCAGTAAAACCACATTCATTGATGAAATGACATAAGGGATGGAAAGGGGGGATGGCAGTTTTACAGGGGGGATGATTTTGACCGTTTTTATTTTAGGAGGGATGCCATCCCCCCTCATCCCCCCTCAACTCGAGTACTGTATATATATATATATATATATATATATATATATATATATATATACATACATACATACATACAGGACTGTCTCAGAAAATTTGAATATTGTGATAAAGTTTTAGACAGGAACGCGGTGCATGGAGTGCTGCTTGGGTATTAGCAAAAATAGTATCCCTCAGGTGCTCTTCAGTCAAGGGAGATCCATAAATTGTTGAAAACAGAGAACTGAGGCACTCATGAGGGTAAGGTTAATAAAATGCCTTTATTATTGCATGGCTAGTCTCTTAAAAGCGTGTCTACGCGTTTCAGCCAAACTGGCCTTCGTCAGGACAAAAGAGAAATGTTTGTCAGACAGCTCAATTCACAATTAAATAGGTGATTTCAAACAGCTGCTCAGTGTGAGCAGGTAGGAGGTCACATGACCTGAACAGGAAGACCTGCCAATAACAAGCAGAGGGTGAGAGGCTCTGTACTGAAAGAAAAAAACAAAATCACAGTAAAAAAATCAACATTGCACATTTAAACATTGCCTATAGTCAATTAAATAAATCAAAAATGCATACAAAATAAGTATTGAGCCTAAAAAGAAACTAAGGAACCGTCAGAGTCAATCTTAAAGGCCAACAAAACACACTAATAGTCAAAGAATACAAAATACACTCACAGAAAAGGAGAAAAGTCAAGTTCTCCATTCAACCCTGGATAATGAGTGGCCTTTAATGTGTAAATCCAAAATGACTCTCTTTGCAGGAGTCTTTTGAGTCTATCTCCTCCCCTGATAGAGTCTTCAATATGTTCTATGCCGGATATTTTTAAGGAGTCACAACTACCGTGACTTACATCTTTGTAGTGAACAGCCATGGGGTACTGCGGATTACCAGTTCTAATGGCATGCTTATGTTCTGCCAATCTTGCCTTCAATTTACGCTTTGTTCTCCCAATGTAGAAGCATCCTGTTGACGCTGCCATGTTTAAGGGCTGGAATGCCGATAGGAAACCATAACGGAGGAAATAACTCAGTCACAAACATCCACTTCGTTTGACTGGCATATGCCGCTGCTCTCACACACGGAGCCGGCAAGCCGAAGTCATTTATTGACAATCACAAATCAAAAACACCTGTGTGACTCCGCCCACTTCCGTTTAGTGTGGTCAATACAAGAACATAAACAAAAACATCCAACACCCCCACTTGTTCTTAGGTTGCCAGCACATATCAAATAACAGCCATCATTTCAAACACCAAAAATGAAACATACAAATTTAGCCATTCTGGCTTTGGTTACAGATTTTGTGAAAATGTCTGCCACCATATCTTCTGTAGGACAAAACACAACGGTCACTTTTCCATCGACAAGTGCAGATCTGATAAAGTGATACCTGATATCAATGTGTTTACATCGCTGACGACAGACAGGGTCTTTAGAAAGTGCGATCGTGCCTTGATTGTCCTCATAAACTGTCACAGGTGCATATTTACAGTGATTGTCCATCTCATTCATCAAATTTACAAGATACAAGCTTTCCTGTGTTGTTGCAGCTAAAGCCATGTATTCTGCTTCACATGTGGATAGAGCAACAGTGTGTTGTTTCTTACTCTTCCAGGAAATAATGGGTCCTGTCTTAGATAAACTGAAACAGTAACCAGTCATACTACGTCTGTCGTTCTGGTCTGCCGCCCAGTCTGCATCACTGTATGCAAGAAGTTTTAGATTCTCATCACTTTTCTTGAAAGACATTTCCTGGTCCACAGTACCTTTCAGATACCTCAACACATGTTTTGCAGCAACCCAGTGTTGTTCTTTGGGTTCAGACAAATATTGTGACAGCTTACTGACAATAAAACTCAGGTCTGGCCTTGTACAGGTCATTACATAGATTAAACTGCCAACCATCATACGGTATCTTTTTGGTTCAACAAGTTCACCTTCATCATCAAATTTCAGTTTACATTCACATGGGGTACACCTCGTTTTACAGTGAGTCATGTCAAATCTCTCCAATAACTTTGCAATGCATCTTTTCTGGTTCATCTTTATTTCACCTCCCTTCTGTGTGAAATCAATTCCTAGAAAGTGCTTAAGTTTTCCAAGATCTTTCATTTTAAACTTTGCTCCCAACATTTTCTTCACACTCTTAAGTATCTGATCATCACTCGCTGCAATAATGAGGTCATCAACCCAAATGATCAATATTACCCGTCCATTTTCTGTTTGTTTGTTATAAACACAGTAATCAACTGAATTCTGAACAAAACCATTTTCTGTGAGATAATCATGAAGCATTTTGTTCCAGTTTCTTCCTGACTGTTTAAGACCATAAAGAGATTTATTTAGTCTAAAGACTAATTTCTCACCAGTATCTGACTTGACTTCAAATCCTTCTGGTTGTTCTACAAACACTTCACAATCGATCGGGGCATGAAGGTATGCAGTCTTTACATCCATCTGATGTAGTTCTAAATCATACTGCGCTGCAAGCTGCATTAAGCTACGTACAGATGTCATATCAGCAGTAGGAGAAAAAGTTTCTTTAAAATCAATGCCAGCAACTTGACTGTAGCCTTTTGCCACGTATCTAGCTTTGTAAATAGTTTCTACAGGACTTTCCTTTACAGCATAAACCCACCTGCCCCCCACTGCATGTTTGCCCTCAGGTAAGGTGGTTAAGGTAAAGGTGTCATTCTCCTGCAAAGAACCCATTTCCTCCTTCATAGCTTTAGCCCATAATTCTGATTTTGAGGAGCTCATTGCTTCCTTCATTGTCTGGGGGACACCACATGCAACTCTATAGCAATAGTCAATAGTCATTTCCTGATCTTCGACACATTTTACCTCATGAGAAGAATCTGTATAGTACTGAGGAGGTCTCCTCTCTCTCTTTGGGTAACGTGTCATATGACTGCTTTCTCCCCCATCTGTGCTCACATTTGTGTCATTGGTCTCATCTTTTATTTCTTGTGGAGCTATTTGCACCAGGTCAGATTTTGGTAACTCCATGCCAACTCTCTCTCTAGACAAAACATGCTCCTCTATTTCTTCATCTGTCTGAGTATAGCATTCATTAGCTTTCTTTGTGATGAACTTCACCAGCCTGTTTTTCAATATTCTTCCCGTGTCTGGATAAAAGACAAGATATGCAGGACTGTTTTTATCATAACCTACAAAAATCCCTTTGTCACAGCGTGCATCCAGCTTTTTCTTATCATGCTTGTAGGCATAGCATTCTGACCCAAAAATTCTCATTTGAGAGAGATCAGGCTTCTTTCCAGTTAACACAGTGTATGGAGTTTGCTTGAGCCGTCTGTTGTAACACCGATTACGAATAATTGCAGCAGCCTGAACTGCATAAGTCCACAACTCTTTTGGTAAATGACTCTCAATTAACATGCACCGGGCCATCTCAAATAAAGTCCTCCAACTTCTTTCAGCTGTCCCATTCTGATGGGGGGAATGAGGAGCTGATCTTTCATGTCTAATGGAATTTCTGCTGAGCAGTGACTGAAAATCACATGATGTAAATTCAGTTCCATTATCTGATCTTAAAGTTTTAATTTTACCATAAGGTGCAACATCAGCAATGAACTTTTCTGTACCTTTAACAGCATCACTCTTGGCTTTTAAGAAATAAGTAAAGATGGCACCAGAATAGTCATCAGTAAACGCTAAAGCATATCTAAACCCATCTTTAGCTACAGGCTGTACTGGTCCAGCCAGGTCTGCATGTACTAGTTCTAGAACACCCTTTGCTTTTTCATCCGGTTCTCGGTTTCTGCTCTGTTCAAATTTTCCTTGAATACACACTTCACATTTCATTTCAGACTTTTCAGATTTGTTCTTAATTTTCATACCCTTTGCAACACTCTCCAGACTCAACACATCATCATAATTACAATGGCCTAAAATTTCATGCCACGTCTGGATGTCATAGCAACCATTGCAAACATCACTTAGGTCCTTAACTGTTTTCAGATAAAACAGTCTGTCACACACATAAATGTCAAAAGCTCCACCATTTTTGTGAATGAGTCTGTTCTGACCTTCTTTGAAGATTACCGTTGCTCCCTGGGCAGTTGCCGCTTTGACGGAGAATATGTCCTGCGTAAACGACGGGACATACAGCGCATCCGTCAGCAGCACATCCACAACTCTCCCGTTGATGTCTGCCAGATGAAACTTGGCAGTACCCCTTTTCTCCGCAACTCCGCTGGTTTTCACCCCATCAGCCAACTCCAGAACATGACTCTGTGGCTTGAAGCTTGCGTCGAAAAACTCAAATCTGGTGATGTCAGTCACGATGTGCCTTGTTGCGCCAGAATCCACCATAAGGCCCCTCTCCATCCTGCAGACAGGAGCGCCCTGGTCCACCATGAAAGCGAAGGTGTGGTCCTCTCCGTCCACTGCTTGTTTGGCTTTATCTTGCTTCTTCCGTCTGCAGTTTGCATCTCGATGCCCGGAACTCCTGCAGAAACTGCACCAGCGTCTCTGATCTCTGCGCATCTCCGTGCTTTTTGCGCAGTCCCGCGCCATGTGTCCTTTCAGGCCGCAGGAGTAACAGGTGATTGAGCTGACATCAGCTCTTCTCCTCTCACCAATTTTCATCACATTGTCCTCAGTTGAGCAGACAGCCGCAAATTTCTCCGTGCTTTCATAACTTCTCAACTTGGTCTTGAACTCCGCAAAGGTTAAAGTCTCATCACTTTGCGTAACGTGCACAGAGAATGGCTTAAACGCCTCTGGCAGGCCCTTTAAAATCATGGCAGTCAGTAATCCATCGCTCAGAGTCTCTCCTGCATTTCGCAGTGCAGTAATCGCCGTCTCTGCGCGGATAATGTAGTCCGTAACACTCTCGTTGACGGCCTTCTGAAGAGATGTCAGTTCAGTGTACAAACTTATGACGCGCGGCTTCCCCGCGCCGGCATAATGATCTCTCAGGATTTTTAATGCTTTCCTGCCATCATCAGCAGCGTCTCTCATCACCAGGGACAAACTTTTGTCATCCAGGAACTGGATTAATTCAGCATACACCTGCTCATTCTTGTCGGCGTCCTCCTCCGCGTTCTCGTCACCGTCTCCAGGTGGTTCACCCAATATCGTGCTCTTGAGATCAATCAGGCGCAGGTGCGCCAGGAATTTCGTCTCCCATAACTCGTAGTTCTTTTCATCTCCGTCGAAACACAAACGATTCCATCGGCTTCCAAAGTCCTTTCTGGGCCCATAACCTGTTGACGCTGCCAGGTTTAAGGGCTGGAATGCCGATAGGAAACCATAACGGAGGAAATAACTCAGTCACAAACATCCACTTCGTTTGACTGGCATATGCCGCTGCTCTCACACACGGAGCCGGCAAGCCGAAGTCATTTATTGACAATCACAAATCAAAAACACCTGTGTGACTCCGCCCACTTCCGTTTAGTGTGGTCAATACAAGAACATAAACAAAAACATCCAACACATCCACAAGGGCACTCAAGTCTGTAAACAACATAAGAGGTATTGCAATTAATAAATGTATTTATGTCAAATGTATGACCAGATGTCACAAGATGGCAAGATTGGCAGAACATAAGCATGACTCTGACGGTTCCTTAGTTTCTTTTTAGGCTCAATACTTATTTTGTATGCATTTTTGATTTATTTAATTGACTATAGGCAATGTTTAAATGTGCAATGTTGATTTATTTACTGTGTTTTTTTCTTTCAGTACAGAGCCTCTCACCCTCTGCTTGTTATTGGCAGGTCTTGCTGTTCAGGTCATGTGACCTCCTACCTGCTCACACTGAGCAGCTGTTTGAAATCACCTATTTAATTGTGAATTGAGCTGTCTGACAAACATTTCTCTTTTGTCCTGACGAAGGCCAGTTTGGCTGAAACGCGTAGACACGCTTTTAAGAGACTAGCCATGCAATAATAAAGGCATTTTATTAACCTTACCCTCATGAGTGCCTCAGTTCTCTGTTTTCAACAATTGTGATAAAGTTCTTTATTTTCTATAATGCAATTAAAAAAACAAAAATGTCATACATTCTGGATTCATTACAAATCAACTGAAATATTGCAAGCCTTTTATTATTTTAATATTGCTGATTATGGCTTACAGTTTAAGATGAAGATTCCCAGAATATTCTAATTTTTTGAGATAGGATATTTGAGTTTTCTTAAGCTGTAAGCCATGATTAGCAATATTAAAATAATAAAAGGCTTGCAATATTTCAGTTGATTTGTAATGAATCCAGAATGTATGATATTTTTGTTTTTGTAATTGCATTACAGAAAATCCCAATATTCTAATTTTCTGAGACAGACATTTTTAAAGGCCACTTTTTTCCCGACAGCCCGTGAACGCATCTCCGGTCTCGTGTTATTGTCTGATGCAGCAAAGCTGCAGGGCAAGTAGTTAGCCTGCTAAAACAGCATTTTTATTGAATTTACATAAATGTATTAATAACCAAAGCTCACAAAGAATGAGAAGAGTCACTTTATTTGTAAACGGGACGTCTAAGAATGGCAAGGTGGGTGAGACGTGTGCTGGTCCAGTGGGCCGTTTGGATGACGGACTTTTTTCCACTGACCGTGCAGCAGCAGCAGCAGCAGCATTGATTCATTATGACAAACTAACATCATCCCTTATGGCTTCATCCGCCCCTAAATAGCCAAACCTTTCTTTATGTGGCCTGTTCTGTCTCATGCATGTGACATGACAGTTGTGTGTGTTGTTCTCAGGTCGTAGCAGTGTATGGGAGCTTGTCTGACCTGCTGTCTGCAGCCAGCAACAAGCTGGCCATCAGGGCTTCCTGCCTGTTCAATGGGAAGGGAGGGCTCATCGATGACATAGCCCTGATCAGGTAATTTACCTGACCACCACTGTGCTGTTTTCATCTGCCTTACTCTCATTGAGTAACTGTATTCATCAGGGCTGGGGATCGATTGAAATGTCAAGAATCGATTCGATTCCGATTCTTAAGATTCAGAATCGATTATCACGATTTGATTCGATTTGATTCCGATATTGATTTGGGTTAGTGTTATTAAAACTGTTTTTTGAGCTGTTGCATGAATTATATGACTGTAGTTATGTAAAATATTAATACTAGTATTATATTGAGATTAAACAGCAAGTATTGGCAGCTAATGATGCTGTAAGGACCAATCAGCTCCCAGAATGCTGATAGAACTGCTTTCAGAAACATCTTGGGTCAGAATTACCAAACAGATCCAGGGCAGCAAACGGAGGACGAAAGAAATCGGTTTTATTTTTTCCCACATTCCGTTTTTATTTCTTCCATTTTCGGTCTATTTTGGTTTTTAATTTTTGAGCATTTGGTTTTTAGCATTTTTTGCAAATGTAACCCCAAGACAGTGTATAAAGTAATGAAATATAGACAATTTATGCAATTATAACTGAACACTTTAATGTTTTCATACCTTTAAACATATTTAAAGGCAAAAACATGGCACCAGTTATTCTCGTGTCCAACAAAACATTCCTTTTTTGGGGATAAACAAAAAAATAACCAAAAGTTGTAATGTAATGATGAAAAAAAACAAAAATACATAAATAAATAAAAGAAAAAAAAATGATTTTTAGGAATTGATATGAGAATCGATTTAGAATTGGGAAATCGATTTTTTCAACACAGGCCTAGTGTGCTGTTTCATCAAATCACGGAGTGGATGTGCCAGAATTTTCTCCAGCTAAATGCAGAAAAGACAGAGGTGATAATTTTTGGCCCTAAAAATGAAAATGAAAGATCAGCGCTCACCTTGGCTCCATGTCATTGACAGCTACAAATCAATCCAGAAATCTTGGTGTAATTATTGACTCAGACCTGAACTTCAACAGCCATCTAAGGTTTATCACTAAATCTGCCTATTACCACCTGAAAAACATTGCTAGAATTAAGGGTATTCTGTCAAAACAAGACATGGAAAAACTTATTCATGCATTCGTTTTCAGTAGGTTGGATTATTGCAATGGCATCTTTACAGGCCTTCACAAGAAATCAATCAGGCAGCTGCAGCTGATCCAGAACTCTCCCGCCAGAGTCCTTACAAACACCAGGAACCTGGACCATATTACACCGGTCATGAAATCACTGCACTGGCTTCCAGTGAGTCAAAGGATAGAGTTTAAACTCTTACTGCTGGTCTACAAAGACCTGAATGGTCTTGGACCAGAATCCATGCTGGATCTGTTAGTTCCTATGAAGCTCCCAGACCCCTGAGGTTCATCTGGATCTGGTTTGTTGTGGTTCCAGAACCAGAACCAAGCAAGGTGAGGCAGCGTTCAGTTATTCTGCTCCTCACCGGTGGAACAAACTTCCTGTAGACCTGAGGTCTGCTCCAACTGTCAGCTCCTTTAAATCAGGATAAAAACATTACTGTTTACTGAAGCTACTCTTAAATTAAATTCTGACCTGCTGTACTCTACTGCCCTTATTTTTAACAACTTGTGCTTTTTATTATTTTACCTTCTTTTCTCATAATTTCATTTCATTTTATTTGTTATTTACTGTCTAATTATGTCTTGCCACTTTTAATGTTGATGTAAAGCACTTTGAATGACCTTGTGTTGAATTGTGCTATATAAATAAACTTGCCTTGCCTTGATGAACCATCTCATCATTTTGTCTTGGATTGTCTATGTGGGACAGAGATGATGACGTGCTGTATGTGTCAGAAGGAGATCCATTTATTGGTGAGTCCTACACACTGCAGGGGTGTTGTCTGCTGTCTGCATCATCATGGCTGCAAATCTTCTTACCGTATTTATTTTTTATTTTTACGACAACCACAGACCCACAGAATGACGCTAAGGCCACATCCGAGCCGCACGGCGCACACACGGACTGGCTCACCCTCAACATCGGCGGGCGCCTCTTCACTACCACCAGGTATCAGTAGCCACAATTATGTATTTACCAGTTAATACACCAGCTACACACCAAATAAGACTCAGAACTTCTCTGTTTGAATGTCTCTGTCCTGTGTTTAGAAGCACTTTGGTCAGCAAGGAGCCCGAGAGTATGCTTGCACACATGTTCCGCGAAAAAGGTCAGTAAGCCGATCAGGAGGCATTTATTCTTTATATCCAGAGCTGGGTAGAGGAGCCAAAAATTGTACTCAAGTAAAAGTACTGTTACTTCAGAATAATATGACTCAAGTAGAAGTAAAAAGTAGTCATCCAAATAATTACTTGAGTAAAAGTAAAAAAGGACTTGGTGAAAAAACTACTCAAGTACTGAGTAACTGTTGAGTAATGTCTGATTTATTTTTTTAACACAACCATTCAAACAGACAAAAGTACAAAATAATCATCTTCAGGCAAATTAAATCAATAAAATAATAAAATAAATAAAAAATAGATTAAATTAAAATAATCTTATAGTAAATTCAAGTACTTTAATAAATAATAAAATAAATAAAATAATAACAGAATAAAAAAAATTAATTAAGCACAAGTAGCACAAAATTTCAAGCCTTTGTACTTTTCTTTTTAATCAGGCAGAACTAGAACAAACATGAACTCATAGAAACTCTGTGTGTGTTTGAGTCTGTGTAAATGTGACAAAACATGCAAAAACAAACATTTTTCCCAAAGAATCACCCAGTGATGTCATGAGATTGACGCGTACGCGGATAAAAGGGATAAAAGAAAAGTAACAGCTCAACATGGCCTAATGTAGCGGAGTAAGAGTAACAGTTTCTTCTTCACAAATCTACTCAAGTAAAAGTAAAAAGTATAGTAAGTATAGTAAACTACTCCTAAAAGTACAACATTTCCCAAAACTTACTCAAGTAAATGTAATGGAGTAAATGTAACTCGTTACTACCCACCTCTGTTTATAAAACAGGGTTTTTTTGTTTTTTAATGTCTGCCTTTTTCCCCCCCAGATGTGTGGGGAAACAAGCAGGACGGGCACGGGGCCTACTTAATAGACCGCAGCCCTGATTACTTTGAGCCTATTCTCAACTACCTGAGACACGGTCAGCTCATTATCAATGAAGGCATCAATTTACAAGGTACGCTTTTTGACTACTCCTGAGAGAACAAGTGGTTTATATTTGTAGCTTTTGAACAAGCTGAGATGTCTTATCATTGTCACAAATGTGTTTGTAGGAGTTCTGGAGGAGGCTCGGTTCTTTGGGATCGAGCAGCTGGCTGAACAGCTGGAAGCCGTGATAAAGGTAGAAGAAGATATACAGGACCGTCTCAGAAAATTAGAATATTGTAATTTTCTGTAATGCAATTACAAAAACAAAAATGTAATACATTCTGGATTCATTACAAATCAACTGTAATATTGCAAGCCTTTTATTATTTTAATATTGCTGATCATGGCTTACTGCTTAAGAAAACTCAAATATCCTATCTAAAAAAATTAGAATATTCTGGGAATCTTAATCTTAAACTGTAAGCCATAATCAGCAATATTAAAATAATAAAAGGCTTGCAATATTTCAGTTGATTTGTTATGAATCCAGAATGTATGCCATTTTTGTTTTTTTAATTGCATTACAGAAAATAAATAACTTTATCACAATATTCTAATTTTCTGAGACAGTCCTGTATTACCATCCACCAATAACGACGGTCCCTTAGATTTATTTTGACCAACAAGCTTTTGTTTTTAAAACAGAACTCGCAGCCGCCTGAAGACCACTCTCCCATATCCCGCAAAGAGTTTGTTCGTTTTCTTTTGTCGACGCCCACCAAGTCAGAGCTCCGCTGTCAGGTGCAGCTACACGATCACGCTTCAGTTTAGCTCAACACTCATCCGGGTCGAGCTTATATTTGATTCTAATAAAGATTTGTTTCCTGTAGGGACTAAATTTCAGTGGCGGTGATCTGTCCCGACTGGATCTGCGGTATATAAATTTCAAGATGGCTAATCTCAGCCGCTGCAATCTGTCACACGCCAACCTGTGCTGTTCAAATCTGGAGCGGGCCGACCTCTCTGGAGCCAACCTGGACGTGAGTAGGAACACACTGAACACACATGAGAACAGAAACCCAGCAGTCTAGACCTGCAGCAGGATAACTGAAGGAATGGCTCAGGGTGACCAGAGCCAGCCCCAATGATAACCTTTATCATAAAGTAGGGTTCTAATATTACTGTTTATTGGAATCGTTTCACAGATCATATTGATTGGAAAAAAACTTGGATGCTTCCTAACAAGTTTTTAATCACAAATAAGGTTAAGGAGGTCTCTTACAAAATCATGCATAAATATTATCCTGCTAGCCATTACATGCAGAAATTTAAAAAGGACATTAATACGAACTGTTCCTTCTTCAATTTACATCCAGAAACAGTTATTCATTTATTCTGGCTTTGCTCTCATTCGAAAAAACTATGGGCAGATATTAGCAAATTTATTATTGACTCTTTCACTATAGATTTTAATTTACATTGGGAAAATGTTGTTTTTGGTTTCCATTGTTTCCCTAAGAAAGAAGGAAAATGTTACTTTTTGATAAATCTGTTTTTATTTCTTGCCAAATTTCATATTCATAAGAGTACATTTTCAAAGAAAACCCCTTGCTTTTATGTTTTCCAGAAAGAAATGTAACTTTACTTAAAACTAATCACTAAATCAACAAACGAAAAGGCTATTAAAACCGTAGACTTGTGTAATATGTATAATCTGGCACATGTTCTGTATTCTATTTGTCTACTGTTCCTGTATACTATTCTGTGATAATTATTTTAAATAAAGTTTAAAAAAAATAAATAAAGTAGGGTTCTGGACCCAAACTGAGAGCTGGATCTACGAGGAGTCGTATGAAGGCTCTGACACTTTTACTTTTGAAAACTCTGGGAATCAGAAGTAAACTTCCAATCCGAGAAAGAAGTGCTCTTTTGGGATAATATAGTTTGAAGTGTTAAGACATGGCAATAACAGGAAGCCAGTAAACATGAGCCAAGGTTGGAGGAATGATTTATCATGGTCATTTTTAATCTCGACATTTCAACTTTTTTCTTGACATTTCGACTTTTTTCTCGAAATTGTACTTCAACATTAATCACGACATTTCGACTTTTTTATCGTCATTTCGACTTTTTTCTCGACATTTTGACTATTTCCTCAACATTTCGACTTTTTTTCTCGACATTTTGACTTCTTTCTCGGCATTTTGACTTTTTTATCGACATTTCGACTTTTTTCTCAACATTTCGACTTTTTTCTCGAAATTGTACTTCAACATTAATCTCGACATTTTGACTATTTCCTCAACATTTTGACTTTTTTTCTCAACATTTTGACTTTTTTCTCGAAATTTTGACTTTTTTTCTCGACATTTCGACTTTTTTTCTCGACATTTCGACTTTTTTCTTGACATCTTAACTTTTTTCTCGACATTTCGACTTTTTTCTCGACATTTCGACTTTTTTCTCGACATTTCGACTTTTTTCTCGACATTTCGACTTTTTTCTTGACATTTCGACTTTTTTCTCAACATTTCGACTTTTTTCTCGAAATTGTACTTCAACATTAATCTCGACATTTTGACTATTACCTCAACATTTCGACTTTTTTTCTCAACATTTTGACTTTTTTCTCGAAATTTTGACTTTTTTTCTCGACATTTCGACTTTTTTTCTCGACATTTCGACTTTTTTCTTGTCATTTCGACTTTTTTCTCGACATTTCGACTTTTTTCTCGAAATTGTACTTCAACATTAATCACGACATTTCGACTTTTTTATCGTCATTTCGACTTTTTTCTCGACATTTTGACTATTTCCTCAACATTTCGACTTTTTTTCTCGACATTTTGACTTCTTTCTCGGCATTTTGACTTTTTTATCGACATTTCGACTTTTTTCTCAACATTTCGACTTTTTTCTCGAAATTGTACTTCAACATTTATCTCGACATTTTGACTATTTCCTCAACATTTCGACTTTTTTTCTCAACATTTTGACTTTTTTCTCGAAATCTTGACTTTTTTTCTCGACATTTCGACTTTTTTTCTCGACATTTCGACTTTTTTCTCAACATTTCGACTTTTTTCTCGAAATTGTACTTCAACATTAATCTCGTCATTTCGACTATTTTCTCGACATTTCAACTTTTTTCTCAACATTTCAACTCTTTTCTCGAAATTTTGACTTTTTTCTCAACATTTCGACTTTTTCTCGACATTTCGACTTTTTTCTCAACATTTCAACTTTTTTCTCGACATTTCACCTTTCGCCATTTGTCTTCATTCTAAGGCTTAAACAAGACTTTTCATTTTTTGCGGCTCCAGACATATTTGTTTTTTGTGTTTTTGGTCCAATATGGCTCTTTCAACATTTTGGTTTGCCGACCCCTGATCTAGTAGAACTTGTTTCTCTGATTCTGAGAAGTACGTCGTCCATTTTATGCCGTTATTATCATGGTTTTGACGCGTCATAGATAAAGTCTGCATAAACGAACACATGTAACCCTGAGTTAACTAACACTAAGATGATTGATCTAATACATGACTGGTGTTGTGGGGTTCACTCCCTCTCCGTTTAATAATGACAAGCTGGGCTTTTATATATTCATATTATTTTCTGAGGGGATTAAATCAGGCTCAGAGTTGTCGTAAGCACTTTTAATCTTTATATTGTCATTTTAAGGGTGCAAACTTACAAGGAGTGAAGATGCTCTGTTCGAACGCTGAAGGAGCGTCTCTGAAAGGATGCAACTTTGAAGACCCGTCTGGACTGAAGGCCAACCTGGAAGGTTATTCAACTAGTCATAATCACGTCAAATGCGGCTCCACATTTGCCGCCCCATTAATGCATTAATGCCCTGCTTTTGTAATCAGGCGCAAACCTGAAGGGAGTTGACATGGAAGGAAGCCAGATGACCGGTATTAACCTGCGTGTGGCCACTCTCAAAAATGCAAAGCTGAAGAACTGCAACCTGCGGGGCGCCACTTTAGCGGGGACGGATCTGGAGGTAAATCAATGGGATTATCTTCAAAAGTGGTGAATGACGTGGACTCAGGCGGCGTTCTTGTTTATGACAACTTTCTGGAGGCAAAAATAATTAAAACATTCAAATAGTGATCTGGTTCCTTTATATGATACCCTTTACTTGAATCTATAACTCGATACCGACCAAATCAAGTGTCTCTGACATTAATAATCGAGTTCGGTTTTCCTAGAAGCTTGAGAATCTCATAAAATCATTAAACAAAAGCTGGAAGTATAATGTAATTAAACTGTAATAAGTCAGGATTTTAATATTTATTGGTTCTAATTTTAAGATAACTTAATATGGCTTTTTACCAAATATGTTTCTTGGGCTTTAAACTTTTGTTTAGACAAAAGAGAAATCTAAATCTAGTCATGTCTGGGGAAAAACCTCCGTCTAGGTTGATGTACAATGATTAGTAGATTAAAATGAGGAATCAAGTAAAATGTAACAACAACATAGAACCCTGGAGGGAATTAAATATACAGGACTGTCTCAGAAAATTAGAATATTGTGATAAAGTCCTTTATTTTCTGTAATGCAAAAATGTCATACATTCTGGATTCTTTACAAATCAACTGAAATATTGCAAGCCTTTTATTATTTTAATATTGCTGATCATGGTTTACAGCTTAAGAAAACTCAAATATCCTATCTCAAAAAAATTTTAATATTCTTGGAATCTTAATCTTAAACTGTAAACCATTATCAACAATATTAAAATAATAAAAGGCTTGCAATATTTCAGTTGATTTGTAATGAATCCAGAATGTATGACATTTTTGTTTTTTTAATTGCATTACAGAAAATAAAGGACTTTATCACAACATTTTAATTTTCTGGGCAGTCCTGTACTTATATTTTCCATTTTGAGCACTAAAAGGCAAGACAAAGTATGCGAACCCCTTCGATTTAACTGCTTTTCTGCACAGATTTTCTTCAAAACTGTTCAAACCTCTTGTTTCTTTTATTGAACACCTTGGATATAGCAGCTGGTCAAGCTTTTGGCAGCAGTGAGTCCAAACAAAAGCTTTCGACAGCTGAGTGACCCTCAGGACGAGCATCCTCGCTACAGAACTGCTTCAACTTGGACATGTTTGTGGGATGTTTGTTGGGAACGGATCTCCTGGGTTCTTTCAACACCATCCTTATGAAGTTAAGGTCTGGAGTCGGAGCTGTTGCAAAAACTGGATTTTTTTCTTTTGTTTGGTGTATTGATGGTTTTTTACTTGATGCTGAGGGTCATGGTCCTGCCGCATCACTCAGCTGCAGCCGCTGGGATATTAACCTGGAGGATATCTTGTCAAATGTGGAAATAACGTTGGGAAACGGCATGTTTTTGTTCCACACTTTTATCAACTTTTCCTTGCACCGTTGTGGATCATCACAGTGCTGCTTGGCAGAGATGCACAGCAGTGGTTTTGTTGTTTTTACAGAGATAGGCAGCTCCCCCAGTCCCGCTCTGCTGTCGACATCCCGCCTGTCCAGCGACTTGCCAGTAGTAGTGATGTCGCCAGGGCTTCAAGCTGTTACATGTGATCATATTTGGCCTTTAGAGTCAACTCAACTGGGTGTTTACGTCTGGGAAGAGTCGCCGCAACACAAACATGTGTCTGTTTATAGACAGTCCGTCCCGACTGGTCGGATTTATTTATTTAAAGGTTTAGTTATCAGTACGACGGAGTATTAGGGCCAAACTAAGACCCAAAAAAAAATTGAAATTACGAGAATAAAGTCATAATATAATGAGAATAAAGTCGTAAAATTACAATGTTGCGAAAATAAAGTCGTAATAGAATAAAGTCGTAACATTACGAGAATAAAGTCGTAATATTACAAGAATAAAGTGGTAATTTATGAGAATAAAGTCGTAATATTACGAGAATAAAGTAGTAATTTATGAGAACTCTAACAGGAAGAGCTTCTTCTCCCTGTGTTAAAATGAGGAATATCTTGTGAAGTTATATTTATATATTATATTATATATTACGACTTTATTCTCGTAATATTACGACTTTATTCTCACAACATTACTACTTTATTCTGGTAATTCTACGACTTTATTTTCGTAATTTCCATTTTTTTTTGTCTTAGTTTGGCCCTAATACTCCGTCGTAATCAGGGACAATGCACATTAATAATACATTTAAACAAATGTAAAATATGCCAGAATTAGCCAAAAAAGGCTATTTTGCATCTGCTGTCCCTGGACTGGTGTAAAATAGTCAACCTAGAAGAAACAATAATTAAGATATAATCAATAAAACATTTCCAAATAAGAAGGCTACATCAGAATAAAGATTAAAAGGTAAGAGACTAAGCTAAAATACATACACACACAGGTTAACATCAGCTCAACAACAGACAATTGCTACAAACGAAAACAGAAACAACATGGAGCAGCAACAGTAACATCAACATTAATTACACAAGACACAATAACACACTAACAGGTCAAAAACAAACAAGACAAAAGCACTAAACACAGAATAAAAAGCCATGCACAAACAGCAACAGTGTAACTAGAGCAGGGGTCGGCAACCCAAAATGTTGAAAGAGCCATATTGGACCAAAAACACAAAAAACAAATATGTCTGGAGCCACAAAAGATGAAAAGTCTTGTATAAGCCTTAGAATGAAGGCAACACATGCTGCATGTATCTATATTAGTTAGAACTAGGGGACATTTTTTTTCATTATGCACTTCGAGTCGAAATGTCGAGAAAAAAGTCGAAATGTCGAGAAAAAAGTCAAAAGTTCGAGAAAAAAGTCGAAATGTCGAAATTAATGTTAAAGTACAATCTCGAGAAAAAAGTCAAAATGTCGAGAAAAAAGTCAAAATGTCGAGAAAAAAGTCAAAATTTCATGAAAAAAGTCGAAATGTTGAGAAAAAAGTCAAAATTAAAAAAAAAAAGTTGAAATGTCGAGATTAATGTTGAAGTACAATCTTGAGAAAAAAGTCGAAATGTCGAGAAAAAAGTCGAAATTTGGAGAAAAAGTAAAAAGTTCGAGAAAAAAGACGAAATGTCGAGATTAAAAAGGAAAGGAAAAAGGAAGAAAAAAAAGAAATAAAGGTCAAACATTTTTGAAAAGGCTCCAGGAGCCACTAGGGCGGCGCTTAAGAGCCGCATGCGGCTCTAGAGCCGCGGGTTGCCGACCCCTGAACTAGACAAACTAATAGGCAACATGACAGGTGGATCAGACAAACACCGACAGGCAGGGCAGCAAGCCAGGAAAATTAAGCACTAAAATTTAATGTTGACAGCCTTGGCCACTAATTAACCACTTTTTTAGATAAAATTTAAAAGAAGCATCATTTGATTGGTTTCTAATCTCAGTTGGTATGAAGTTCCACTCACGAGCAGCCCTGATTGAAAGTGCAGACTGGATGGTTCCTAAAACACTTGGACGAGAGGGACCTTGACCCCCCGTCCAGCCCTGTGCACATACAGGACTGTCTCAGAAAATTTGAATATTGTGATTTTCTGTAATGCAATTACAAAAACAAAACTGTCATACATTCTGGATTCATTACAAATGAACTGAAATATCGCAAGCCTTTTATTATTTTAATATTGCTGATCATGGCTTACAGTTTAAGAAAACTCAAATATCCTATCTCAATTTGAATATTAATATTCATCTTAAACTGTAAACCATAATCAGCTATATTAAAATAATAAAAGGCTTGCAATATTTCAGTTGATTTGTAATGAATCCAGAATGTATGACATTTTTGTTTTTTTTTAATTGCATTACAGAAAATAAAGAACTTTATCACAATATTCTAATTTTCTGAGACAGTCCTGTATATACTCTTGGTAGTTTGTAGCCAGAGCTTTAATTTTTTTCGGCATGGTTCAGATCAGAAGATGCTTCTTATGAACAGCAAACTTAAAACCTTTGAGTGTCTGTTATCTAGTGAAGTACTTGTTAACCTCATTTTATTAGTTGGACTCCGTGTACACCAACTTCTGACTCCAGTAAGGTTTAAGTTGAAGTAAATGGTCTGTAAGTTCCCTTTTTTCCTCCAGCACTGTCACCGTTAAAGCGGCGTTCTCAGTGAAGACATGAGACATTATTATTGTTGGAATATAATCAGCTTAAGCACTTTGTGTTTGTCTACAATTGGGGACAGTTTGTGGCAAATAAATGCAGAAACGCAGTAAGGTCCAGAGGGTTCGCGTACCGTTTCTTGCCACTGTAATGTCTGAAGTTTTAATGACATTTTGTTTTTTTCTTATTTCCCAGAACTGCGACCTCTCTGGCTGTGATCTACAAGAAGCCAACCTGAGAGGATCCAATGTGAAAGGAGCCATTTTTGAAGAGATGCTGACACCTCTGCACATGTCCCAGAGTGTCAGATAACTCTCATGCACACTCCTGAAAGACCAATGGTTTTTTAATTTGTTTCTTTTTCCTCCTTCAGCCTGCATAGAGTACCGTATTTTCTGGACTATAAGCCGCACCTGCATATAAGCCGCATCCGCTCTATTTAAAAAAAGAAAAAAGATATGCAAGCCACAGATATTTATGTTGTTAGATTAGATATTTACTACATGTACAGAACCATTTTGAACTGTAAATGATGTACATGTTTGTACCTAAATAGATCCTTTCCTAACAGTGTCTTTTAACACGGCAGCAACTTTGCTGATTAAAACAGGACATAATAACCGGTATTTATTTATCTATTTATCCGTTTGAAATCTGCTTCTACCTACTTCTATCTGCTAAAGAAGAAGTAGTGTATTCTTCTTTGCATTTATTTTGTCTTAGTTTTGATTCTAATTCTGGTTAGAGTACGGTGGTCGAGACCCGCCATTGCTGAAAATAAAAGTAACGCTGCAAACAGAAACAAAGTGGAAGAAAAATCCACAGAATAGCCGCACCTTTGTATAAGCCGCATGGTTGAAAACCTATGAAAAAAGTAGCGGCTTATAGTCCAGAAAATACGGTAAATGTTCCTCCTCTTCCAGTCCCTGCCCTGCCTGCAGTGCAGGTAGTCGTATGCACAGCCCTGGCATTCCACCAATATTATGTTAGCTTTAAAAACCTTGCACTAGAACGTATCCAGGGTGGTCAATGTATGTTCTTTGTTAGTTTATTTTAAATGTTCAGCTGCATATATCACCAAAAGATAGTAATGTTCCTCGTGCGCTGATGTATATGGAGGATTTTTTGTGCTAAAATTAAATAAATAAATACACCATTAATTAATTAAAATGGGAATTAAATATATCATTAATTAATTAAATGTGTCATTAATTAATTAAAATTAGAATGAAATATGTCATTAATTAAAATACAATTCATTTTAAGTAAAAAATTATATTTATTATTTTAAGCATTTCATCAATCAATGACACATGTAATTAATGATTTCGTGTTGCTGCGTGTGAATCAAGAAATGTAAAACTGTCAGTTTCACTCGTCACATTTTACATTTCATGATTCACACGCAACACGAAATAATTAATTAAATGTGTCATTAATTAATTAAACGCTGAAATAATACATTTTTTTTTACTTAAAATGAATTGTATTTTAATCAATTAATTACATATTTAATTCTAATTTTAATTAATTAATGACACATTTAATTAATTAATGATATATTTAATTCCCATTTTAATTAATTAATGATGTATTTATATATTTAATTTTGGCACAAAAAATCCTCCATAGATGTACACTATCATATTCATATGATGTCATTTGTGTTTACTTTATATTGCTTGACGTTAGTAAGGGTTCAGATGGTTTTCCCTTCGAGCAGTCGAGCTGAGCCTCGCTGAAAGCTGCTGTAGCAGAAACAGAAGGGGTGACTTTACCAATTTGCTGTGTATAAAATATACGACATATTCCATCTTTAAGTATGTAACTTAATTTTTTGCTGGATTTTACAAGCAATGCAAGCCAAAGCCATACAGTACAATAGCACGTTCTTAAAGGCTAGGAGTGCTGTTAGTACGTTAAACTATGCTACGGGCGAGTTTCGAAACACAGCTTGAGTATGCAATCGTGACGTAGAGCTGTGAGGTTTCTCCGTACCTACTTCAAAATGTTGCTTTCCCTCGTTTTGTGCGTTGTGAATCTACCTCTTTTATCAATCCAGTGTATGAGTGGTCCACCGTTGCATGCAAGTAGATGTGCCGCGGCGTTAATGAAACGACTACGTATGTTATTCATATTATGGGAAGGCAATCCAGCTGACAGCTGTCCTCCACGTACTCATGTATATCACTTATTCATTGCTTCAAACTTATTTGCACATGTGTATGTTAACTCTTTTACATGGTATACCCCCTCACCAAAAAAAAGGTTTGGTGCTTCTCTTCTGTTTATTGATCTAAATCAAATGCAGTGCTTCCAAAACTTCCCAAAAAAGTCTTTGTTAGAGTAGTTTGGTGTTGTGTGTGTTTTTGTGAAGGAGTGTCGCCTCATTTCCTGTTAAACGGTGTGCACTCGCATGTGTGAAGAGCGGCGTTCGTCTTTGGCCGGCGGAGTTCCTCTTGCTGCGGCTCCAAGCCGCTCCAATGCAATACTATTCTCTCAGTTAAATAGAAGGTACCCAGCCTGTGAGAATGACTGATGAAGGCAATCATTTTTCTGTATTTCAACGCGAGTGTGAAAATCAGCGGGAGAACTGTGGTTATTTATTTTAATATATCTCACTGAATGCAATATGGGGCGTGCGTTGATTTGAGTCGGGGAGCGTTGCAGCGTCCCCGATTACTGCACTCAATCATGGAAATCTGTTTCCACAAATGACTGTTGAAAATAAACTGCTATGAAGAATACAAAGAGTTTGCCTGATATGTTTCATTCATTTTCTGTCAGTTGTGCACATACAGGACTGTCTCAGAAAATTAGAATATTGTGATTTTCTGTAATGCAATTACAAATACAAAAATGTCACATTCTGGATTCATTAAAAATCAACTGAAATATTGCAAGCCTTTTATTATTTTAATATTGCTGATCATGGCTTACAGCTTAAGAAAACTCAAATATCCTATCTCAAAAAATTAGAATATTCTGGGAATCTTAATCTTAAACTGTAAACCATAATCAGCAATATTAAAATAATAAAAGGCTTGCAATATTTCAGTTAATTTGTAATGAATCCAGAATGTTTGACATTTTTGTTTTTTTAATTGCATTACAGAAAATAAAGAACTTTATCACAATATTCTAATTTCCTGAGACAGTCCTGTATACAGACTGACTAGTGACGGTGGCAGAAATACCGTGCTGTGTGAGGAGCGGTACGTGATGTGCAGTACTCGAGTTGTAAAAAAAAATCAGGGGGGATGGTGGATTTTATCATATGGGGACAGTAATTTGTGCTGATTACAAATAATATAATATATTACGAATAATAGCACTGACCAAAACAGCTGCAGAAATACTGCAGGAATGACATAGCAGCAGTTAAATGCAGCCTTCTGTAAGCTTTAAATATCCACTGGGCTTACATCAAATACATCAAAACACAAAAATAAAAAACAGTTTTCTGAACTTATCAATATGACTCTGTCCTTCACAGGATAAGTAAAATGGATCACTGCAAAAACTCAAAATCTTAACAAGAATGTCTTATTTCTAGTTAAAATGTCTAATTTTAGTAAAAAAAAGACTCATCACTGGAAAAAAACATCAATTTTTCACCTGTTTCAAGTAGATTTTCACTTAAAATAGGTAGAAAAATCTGCAGTTGGAACAAGATTTTATTGCTTGTTATGAGAAGATAAATCTTGTCCCATTGGCAGATTTTTCTACTTATTTCAAGTGAAAATGTACTTGAAACAGGTGAAAATGGTCAAATAAGTTATTTTTCTGGTGATGACTAAGTGTTGAAATAGCAGTAAAACCACATTCATTGATGAAATGAAATAAGGGATGGAAAGGGGGGATAGTAGTTTTACAGGGGGGATGATACAGGGGTTTTTATTTCAGGCCTCAACTCCAGTACTGGTGATGTGCCACTTAGATGGAGCAGGGGGAAAATCACATTTTTAGAGCTCTGCAGGTCGCCGGTGATGCTTAATCCCACTTTGTGACCCCCTGCAGTGAACTGGCTCTAAACAAAGCAGTCCTGGTTTATATAAACCAGGACTCACAAATGTCAGCAGAGCAGACAGAAGAAGGTCCCTGGCTCCTGAACAAAAGGTAGAAGAGCAAGTATTTTTATATACGGGGCTGGGAGGAACCGGAGATACTCAGGTTTACTGTTGTGTTTCCTGTCTGCAGAATGGCTGTGAAGATGTGGACGTTGATGCTGCTGCTGGGGGCCGTGCTGCCTCAGGGCTGCTGCCAGCACTGGTCCTTCGGCCTGAGTCCTGGAGGGAAGAGGGAGCTGGACGGCTTCCCAGGAACCCTGGACAGCGTGAGCCTTCCTCTAACAGCACGCATCCCTTATTTAATCACTGCTTTGCACCTCTTCTCGTCATTTTCCTCCTCCCACAGGTGGTTGAAGGGTTTCCGCACAGGGATGCAACTTGCAGTGTCTTGAGCCGTGCAGAGGAGCCACCGTTTGCTAAAGTCTACAGAGTGAAAGCACTTCCAGTGAGTTTTAGTGAGAAATCCATTTTCACTGTTTATATTTTCATGAGGAATGTTTCTTAATTATTTCTATTCTGTCTTCTTTATTGTTTTTTTAGGGGAGTGTAACCAACAGGAAAAATGGATACCAAACACACAAAAAATAATGTTTGATTTCACGATGAGTGATATCAGCATATCCCTGATCGCTACATAGTTAAGTCATTATATCTGTATATATATATATATATATATATATATATATATATATATATATATATATATATATATATATATATATACACACACACACAGGACTGTCTCAGAAAATTAGAATATTGTGATAAAGTTATTTATTTTCTGTAATGCAATTAAAAAAACTAAAATGTCATACATTCTGGATTCATTACAAATCAACTGAAATATTGCAAGCCTTTTATTATTTTAATATTGCTGATTATGGCTTACATTTTAAGATTAAGATTCCCAGAATATTCTAATTTTTTGAGATAGGATATTTGAGTTTTCTTAAGCTGTAAGCCATGATCAGCAATATTAAAATAATAAAAGGCTTGCAATATGTCAGTTGATTTGTAATGAATCCAGAATGTATGACATTTTTAATAATAATAATAATAATACAATTTATTTGTATAGCGCTTTTCTAGGCACTCAAAGACGCTTTACATGAGTAAAAATCATAAAAGCAGTACACATAGGACAATTACATGACACAGGACATTAATCACACATTAAAAGCAGTTCTGTAAAGGTGAGTTTTGTTTTTGTAATTGCATTACAGAAAATCACAATAGTATAATTTTCTGAGACGGTCCTGTATGTATATATATATATATATATATATATATAGAGAGAGAAAGAGAGATGTATATCCAAATCATGAATAAAACCTGCAGAATATTTTGTTTCAAGTTTTTTGTGAGATTCATTTGGGATATTTTACGCAACAACACTTCACTGTTATTCATTTTTTAAGGGAGACATAAAAATGAAAGGCTAATTTTTCATAAGACCGTCTACAGGTTTGATGTGATGGACTTTAACTCGTCATGAACCGACTTAAAGTCTGGACAAAACAGGAGAGATGGCATTTTGCCCAATAAACTATCATTTATGTAACAATACTGACACAAAGAAACAGAAACAACAACAAGCGCTGGCTGGAGAGAGGGAGGAGGAGAAAACAGTCTTCTTAAATAGCTGTCAGGAGAAGTGAATTCAGGTGACTTTTCCTCCTGACACTCCTCTAGTCTGAGAACATGTGGGTTGTGCAAAGCGGAAAGACTCATGAGGACTCCCACTAGTTCCTGTCAAGGACCTCTGCTCATTCCTCGATTCATGGGAAGACCTTGCTAATAACATCAGAGACTTTTATCCTACCCTGAATCAGTTTTGTATGCTCTGCATCAACCACCAGCTGCAATAAGAGGGTATTTAGCTGCTTTTTAAGCACGCAAATGCATTCGGATGACGATATGGAAGCCATGTTACGATCAGACAGGGGCGTCAATTGGGTATGGCAAGGTATGGCAGCTGCCACACCTTTGCTTCAAGGGTTAAATGTAAATGTTTGTTTTATTAAATACATTTATGGAATAACTACAAATGCAAATAAGAACAACATGATCGATTTCACTAGTACATATACACTGCAAAAACTCAAAATCTTAACAAGAATATTTGTCTTACTTCTAGTTAAAATGTCTAATTTTTAGTCTCATTTTTTTTTTAAATCTCATTACATTTAAGACAAGACTCAAAAACAACAATTGTCCCCGGTTTCAAGTAGATTTTCACTTAAAATAAGTAGAAAAATCTGCCAATGGAACAAGATTGTTTTGCTTGTAATGAGAAGATAAATCTTGTCCCACTGGCAGATTTTTTCTACTTATTTCAAGTGAAAATTTACTTGAAACAGGTGAAAATGGTCAAATAAGTTATTTTTCTGATAATGACTCTTGTTTTAAGTGTAATGAGATTTTTTGACTAAAAATGAGACATTTTAACTAGAAATAAGACAAATATTCCTGGTAAGATTTTGAGTTTTTGCAGTGAGCGAGACTGCATTTGAAAAAGTTCCAATTTTCTTGACCACACAGATAAGCTACATAGCAGACTTCTGTGATGAGTATTTGCTGGACATGTTGATTGATACTCTAGTTAAGTTCTGTGACTCGTAACCTTGCCATACCTTAGCTTCCACTGAATTGACGCCACTGCGATCAGAAGAGTTCAAAAGACATTTTTAAATTTACTCTACACCTGGATTGAATCACAGCTATTGTCGCATAACTTCTGCCGCCCATCTGCAGAGATTAAAGATCATTGTCAGATCATTCATTTATATTAAACGTTATATTCAGATATTTAAGAAAGTAAACGTGCTGTTGCGTACCCTGCACACCACTCAACCTCCCCATCCTCTGTTCACTTCACTTTCTTTTTATATTCAGATAATTAAATTCCACTATCATTTATTTCTCCTTCTCAACATCCACACAACCTTCTCCACTTCCTCTGTTTTCTTTTGTGTCTCTACATTTTCTACTGCTTATTATTTCTGTCCTTTTCAACGTCCACGAATAACAAGTTGGACCCCATCCCATGGTTTGTCATCTCCCGGCTATATTGGCATCTGTTCCCTTCCTCTTCTGCAAACATTGCCTTTTCCAAGTATTTAAAGTCACAATATTGAACATTCTGATATGTGTCTTTATATAGCCACTTTATATAATAACTATAGAAATGTAGATATGGCAGCAACCTTGCAGTAAATCCCCAAACCCTTGTTCGTACGGCTATTTTATGGTTGTTTAAGGTCAGTATTGGCTCTCTGGGGTGTGGTTCACGTTCCTCCAAGCAAAGTCAAATCCATAATAACTTAAAAAAAGAAACCTTAAAAAACTTTTTAACTAAATCTCCATGGGGAGAGTAGCAACATGGGTTTGATCACGACTTGAATCAGTCAGCTCGACCTCCGTCTGACTCACTTTCCTCCAGTTTTGCAAAAGCTGCATTACAGGACTGTCTAAGAAAATTAGAATATTGTGATAAAGTTCTTTATTTTCTGTAATGCAATTAAAAAAACAAAAATGTCATACATTCTGGATTCATTACAAATCAACTGAAATATTGCAAGTCTTTTATTATTTTAATATTGCTGATTTTGGCTGTTTTTGTAATTGCATTACAGAAAATCACAATATTCTAATTTTCGGAGAGAGTCCTGTAAGTTGTAAATGAGAGAGTTTTCTTTCCAAACTGACTCGTATTTTACATCACTTCCAAACCCTGCTGCCATGAACCTTCCCGACACACGAAACAACCAGCCAGCAACTTTCAGTCATGTAACTAGGGTCAAACAAGTCACTTACTAAAAAACATGTCCTACTAAAACTTGTGCGACTTCTCCAAAGATGCTGCCACAGCAGAGGGACTAGTGCTCGATGAGCAGCTGGTACTGTCTAATTCAGTTCAAAATTATTCACAGTTTTCATTATCTTGAAGCCAATTAAAATACATTTTATCCCCCTGTTTTCTAATGTTGGATCAATGTCAATGATGTGAGTGCGTTGTTTCCTTATTAACTTGACTAAACAATAATATAATAATTCAAAATGTCAAATAAAACACAAACTGACTTCAGACAAAGAAGGTTTTTATTATTATCATTATTATTTCTATTTAGCGTGTTATAATTGGGTTGCACTAATAAGATGATTTCCGTTTCTTATGAAGTTAGCCTTATCGTTCCTGCTGCGTAGGTGGTTTTGTAAATTTGTGGCGTCAGAAATGTGGGAGGTTGTTAAACTGTTTGGGTCTGAATGTGGTTTTTTTCGTGGACCAACCTGGTGGAGCCCACAGGTTTAACCCTACAAGGAAAAACGCTCGGTTTACCGAAGCCCAGGCATCTCAGCTGAGTGTTGATGAAGTTTGGGGTTCGACAAGTATTTATAGTTCATTCTCGGTCAGGTTGTTCACAGAATAAACATGTGGAAAATATAACCCTTGTGCTGTCTTTGGGTCAAGGGAGGGTGAAGGGAGAAAAGAAGGAAGGAGGGGAGAAAAGAAGGAAAGAAGGAAGGAAGGAAGGAAGGAAGGAAGGAAGGAAGGAAGGAAGGAAGGAAGGAAGGAAGGAAGGAAGGAAGGAAGGAAGGAAGGAAGGAAGGAAGGAAGGAAGGAGAAAAGAAGGATGGAAGGAGAAAAGAAGGAAAGAAGGAATGAAGGAAGTAGGAAAGGGAGTAAGGAAGGGAGAAAAGATGGAAGGAAGGGAGAAAAGAAGGAAGGAAGGAGAAAAAGAAGGAAGGAAGGAAGGAGAAAAAGAAGGAAGGAAGGAAGGAGAGAGAAAAGAAGGAAAGAAGGAATGAAGGAAGCAGGAAAGGGAGTAAGGAAGGGAGAAAAGATGGAAGGAAGGGAGAAAAGAAGGAAGGAAGGAAGGAAGGAAGGAAGGAAGGAAGGAAGGAAGGAAGGAAGGAAGGAAGGAAGGAAGGAAGGAGAAAAGAAGGAAAGAAGGAAGTAGGAAAGGGAGTAAGGAAGGGAGAAAAGATGGAAGGAAGGGAGAAAAGAAGGAAGGAAGGAAGGAAGGAAGGAAGGAAGGAAGGAAGGAAGGAAGGAAGGAAGGAAGGAAGGAAGGAAGGAAGGAAGGAGAAAAGAAGGAAAGAAGGAAGTAGGAAAGGGAGTAAGGAAGGGAGAAAAGATGGAAGGAAGGAAGGAAGGAAGGAAGGAAGGAAGGAAGGAAGGAAGGAAGGAAGGAAGGAAGGAAGGAAGGAAGGAAGGAAGGAGAGATAAAAGAAGGAAAGAAGGAATGAAGGAAGCAGGAAAGGGAGTAAGGAAGGGAGAAAAGGTGGAAGGAAGGGAGAAAAGAAGAAAAGAAGGAAGGAAGGAATGAGAAAAAGAAGGAAAGAAGGAAGGAAGGAGCAAAGAAGGAAGGAAGTAGGAAAGGGAGTAAGGAAGGGAGAAAAGATGGAAGGGAGGAAAGAAGGGAAAAAGGAAGGAAAGAATGGAGAAAAGGAAAGAAAGAAGGAAAAGCAAAGAAGGTAATAAAGGAATGAATGACGAAAGGGAGGTAGGAAGAAAAAGGAGTAAAGGAGGGTAAAAAAGGAGGAAAAGAGGAAAGGAAGAAGGAAGGAGAGAGCATGGCAGGAGGAAAGAAGGATAGAAGAATGGGGTCATTTTGACCCAAAGACAGTACAAGGGTTAAAAAAATGACAACTGCGGAAACTTTAACAATAATGAATTAAAATCCACGGAGGGGAAAAAATAGGATTATTTTCTTTTCTTAATGAATGAAGCAATCCAATGTCACATACTGTAAATCAGAGCAGTAATGTCATGTGACACGGCTCGGCCACCAGAGGGCTCAAAACGACAGCGTGAATCTCCATCCTTCATCCCAACATTCACTCTTACTGTTCTTCCTGTTGGGTCACAGAAACAATCTGGCAGAAACCTTTTAAATCCAAACATGAGCCCAGCAGCTGCGTCCGTGAGCTTTATATTCAACCTTGTCCTCAACACTGTGTCAAATTCTGTTAATGGCAATATTCATTCAAATGTTCAGCACTTTATTGTATTTGTCCGTGAGCTCACTGTTTGCACGGCTTCAATCACGTACACTCCACAATCTCCTCTCTCTGCATTGTAAAACTGCTTAATTACAGTGTTATTGGATAAGCAATTATTTGAGCAGGGCAACATGTGTGTTTGCCTGTAGTGGTTGGAATTTAAGCAAACTGAACAACAAGAGATCGAATTGTATTCATCATGGTGATTTGACAGGGATACGACAGCCTGCAATGTTCTCCTGATGTGTACATGTCGCGAGTCGTGACCTCTCTCTTATCTTCACTCACTATTTTCTTCTTTTTTTTTTCTTCTTTTAAGTGGTTCAATCAGTTGGTTACTCCAGGGTCATACTCTAGCTAATGCACATGACAGAAAATCGTTTCCTTGGTTTCATGTTACTGATGAGATTGCGGCCACTTTCAGTGCTCAGACACCCAGCGCTGAGTGGGTGGATTATTGTCCTTTGAAAAGTGATTTGGATTAATTTATGAAAAGCACCAGCAGGACTAGAAGAAGCTATGAAAAACTATGACTCAGGGAATCCACTTTTGAAATTAAGTTGAGATATTAACTACCAGCAGACAATAATAAAGTGGAGTTTGAGGCGTTGAACAAGGGCTTACCTAGTAAGACCCACACTCCGCTGAGCGTGAACTCCCACAGCTACAAGGCCCTCTACTTTCCTCTAATTAGTCTCGCCGAAGCCAGTCTCATATGCACTTAATTAATCAAAACAACACTGGTCAGGATTTCAAAACTAACCATGTGGTGGGATCACAGCTGGCAGGTTTCGACATCCGTGCACATGAATCAGCAGCGCGTGTGTGTGTTATAAATACAATTAAACTGGCGGCTGCAGCCAAGAAATGTGTTTCAGTCTATTTTAGATTTATGAGTCTAATTATGAAACAGTTATGGATGCGGTGTAAAATATACCTATTAGCAGAGTTCAGTGATTTGTGAATTTCATAAACTTATATTTAATTAACAACTGAACACGAAAACCAAATCTAATATTGAAAACCAATTATTTTACGAAATATTTGCTCGTTTTTTAATTTGATTGCAGCAATATCTGAAGGAACATTGAATTCAGTTAAATTGCAACAGGTCAGTGACATGAGTGGGCATAAAAAGAGCAATGGTGGAGTAAAGATGAGCAGAGGTTTGTGGAAATCTGCATCTACAAAGCAATTTCAGAATCATTTCCCTCAGCTGAAAACTGCAGACTTAGATCTACAGGACATGATATAACCAAAAGAGTCAGATAATCCGGAGAAGTATCTGTGTGCATGAGACAAGGCTAAAGATCAATAACTGATGCACTTTATTAAAAACAGAATTTATTGTGGATTGGAAATCATTGTGGGCTCACGGACACTTCTGGATATCAGTGTCTAAGAACAGAGCTCACCATGCCGTCTACTAGGAATGGGCGATATTTTACCGTTCACGATATACCGCCAAAAAAATTCCTCACGGTAAGAATTTGTCATCTCGCGGTAAAAACGATAAATTCCCGTTGATCACGTTTTGAAAGAAAGAAAGAAATAAAGAGTGAAAGAAAGAGAGTGAAAGAGAGAAAGAAAGAAAGAAAGAAAGAAAGGAGTGAAAGAAAGAAAGAGTGAAAGAAAGAAAGAGAGAAAGAGAGAAAGAAAGAAAGAAAGAGTGAAAGAAAGAGTGAAAGAAAGAAAGAAAGAAAGAGTGAAAGAGAGAAAGAAAGAAAGAAAGAAAGAGTGAAAGAGAGAAAGAAAGAGTGAAAGGAAGAAAGAGTGAAAGAGTGAAAGAAAGAGTGAAAGAAAGAAAGAAAGAAAGAGTGAAAGAGAGAAAGAAAGAAAGAAAGAAAGAGTGAAAGAGAGAAAGAAAGAGTGAAAGGAAGAAAGAGTGAAAGAGTGAAAGAAAGAAAGAGAGAAAGAGTGAAAGAAAGAAAGAGTGAAAGAAAGAAAGAGAGAAAGAGTGAAAGAAAAAGAAAGAAAGAAAGAAAGAAAGAAAGAAAGAAAGAAAGAAAGAAAGAAAGAAAGAAAGAAAGAAAGAAAGAAAGAAAGGAGCCTGAAAGAAAGAAAGAAAGAAAGAAAGAAAGAAAAAGAAAGAAAAAGAAAAAAAAAGAAAGAAAGAAATGAGCCTGAAAGAAAGAAAGAAAGAGAAAGAAAAAGAAAGAAAGAAAGAAAAAGAAAGAAAGAAAAAGAAAGAAAGAAAGAAAAAGAGAAAAAGAAAGAAAGACAAAAAAGAAAGAAAAAGAAAAAAAAGAAAGAAAGAAAAAGAAAGAAAGAAAGAAAAAAAAGAAAGAAAGAAAGAAATGAGCCTGAAAGAAAGAAAGAAAGAAAGAGAAAGAAAAAGAAAGAAAGAAAGAAAGAAAGAAAAAGAAAGAAAAAGAAAGAAAAAGAAAGAAAGAAAAAGAAAAAAAAGAAAGAAAGAAAGAAATGAGCCTGAAAGAAAGAAAGAAAGAGAAAGAAAGAAAAAGAAAAAGAAAAAGAAAAAGAAAGAAAGAAAGAAAGAAAGAAAGAAAGAAAGAAAGAAAGAAAGAAAGAAAGAAAGAAAGAAAGAAAGAAAGAAAGAAAGAAAGAAAGAAAGAAAGAAAGAAAGAAAAATTCCCATTAATGACGTGTTTGTGTAACAAACATGGCGGATCTGAGAGCGAGGAGCTTGAGTCATTCCAGTTTTGCAGTACAGGTGGACTCATTTAATTGGTTTTTATTAATTCAATTTAATTGGTGTAGTTTAGTAGCATTCAGTATTCTTTTAAAGCAGTGATTTGGAGACTCCAAAGACTGAATGTGGTGATAGATTTATAGTTAAAAGGTGGAGTTGAATTGGTATTCTTTTTATCGTCATTTTTATCGTTATCGGGATAAATGCCAGAAATTATCATGATACATTTTTTAGTCCATACCGCCCATCCCTAGCGTCTACATGAGCAGTTTATACGCTAGTTCTGTCAGAGCCCTACACGGACCTGCTCCAGAACAAATACTGAGCTAAAGCTTGTTTTAAGATGGACAAAGATAAAACTGTCCCGGGGAAACAAAGGATGCAGTGTCCTCCTAGGTAAACAGGAGACGGACCATCTGGCTCGTCATCAACACTTGATGGCATGAGGGCACGTTCGTGCCTGTGGAACGAGCAGCTTACGCAGCTGGAAAAAGATAAAAACCATCAAAGATAAACGGTACATTCTTGTTCTGGAGCAACATGTGTTCTTATCCTCATCTTTTTTTTTTTCCTGGGAAGACCTCGTGTCTGTTTTGGAGAAATGAGAACACGGAGGATCCGCGGCCAGGATGTGTGGTTAATTACTAGAAGGAAATAAGACAGACAGAGAAAATCTTGGAGGGCAGAATCTGTTCGTGGCAATTGCCATCAACAAACAGTGACGGAGAGGAAATGAAGCCGCTGATATTTATAGACCGCTTATTCATATCAAGGAGTGAAAGTCGTGATAAGATGATGACAGCCAGAACAAGGTGTGCGGAGCATAATTAAGACGACGCTACATCCCAGTCTGGGCGCTGAACTGTCCTCTCTGCAGGCCAAGCCTTTGCCACAAATCGAAACCAAAAAAATACAAGTACTTTTTTTTTTACGTTTATTAATTATGGTTCAAAGAGATTTGCAAATCATTGCATTCTCCTTTGACTTTTTTGGATAAAGGGTTGTGTTTCATAACATAAGCTTTGCCCCAATTCGTTCATATGCATGTATCCCAGACTTGGCCCATCATATTTCACACATGGAGATGTTGGTGGAGATAACGTGTGTGACCCATAAATGGAGTACCCTCCTGTCTGAGTTCATCCTACAGATGAGATCTTTATCTCGAGTAGAGATAAGGACTTTAAAGACAGAACCCTTACGCTCTGACCTTTTCATCCGCGAGAACAATAAGATTTGTGCGTGCTCAAAAGGATCAGAGGTGGATCACGCCTGATGTCTGTGCAAGTCAGACTTTCAGGTGATTTTCTTTTAACGCACATACAGGACTGTCTCAGAAAATTAGAATATTGTGATTTTCTGTAATGCAATTACAAAAACAAAAATGTCATACATTCCGGGTTCATTACAAATCAACTGAAATATTGCAAGCCTTTTATTATTTTAATATCGCTGATCATGGCTTACAGTTTAAGAAAACTCAAATATAAATAATACATTTTGCAAGTACAGTCAACTTAATTGTGTTAAATTCACTTTACTTGCCACAATTAAGTTGACTTTACTTGCAAATGAATTTTGTACATACTAAAAATTAAGTAGTTTATACAAAGACTAGTCTTTTTTGATCTACAGGACTGTCTCAGAAAATTAGAATATTGTAATAAAGTTCTTTATTTTCTGTAATGCAATTAAAAAAAACAAAAATGTCATACATTCTGGAATCATTACAAATCAACTGAAATATTGCAAGCCTTTTATTATTTTAATATTGCCGATTATGGTTTACAGTTTAAGATTAAGATTCCCAGAATATTCAAATTTTTTGAGATAGGATATTTGAGTTTTCTTAAACTGTAAGCCATGATCAGCAATATTAAAATAATAAAAGGCTTGCAATATTTCAGTTCATTTGTAATGAATCCAGAATGTATGACATTTTTGCGTTACAGAAAATAAAGGACTTTATCACAATATTCTAATTTTCTGAGACAGTCCTGTACACAAATTATTCAGCATCAAAATATAAACTGTAAACAGGATGAAAAAAAGCTTCATTTTCTTCCAGTTGTTGAATCAAAACAACAGCTTGAGCCAATCTCTGGCCAAAAAAGTTCATGTTGTTCCTGTGATCTGCAGAGACTGCTTATATGAGAATCTCTAAATTAAAATGCAGCGAGCCAAGATGCTAATCTTTCTGGAACGGCTCCACTGACAGCGAGAGTCTGGCCCCGTGAAATCATTAAGTATTTGTCTCCAGCTGGGCTTCATTACAAATTGCCGTAATGTGCCCCCCAGTCTGGCTATGTCGCGTTACAATGCAAAAATGGCACAATTTGAGTTTTTATTCATTGGCAAGTGCCACTGCAGCCTTTCAACACCTCCGGCATCTTGGCTTCTTTATTCCAAGCAAAATGAGCAGCACTACTTCACTCTTGTGGGGCTTTAAAAGGAGAGACAGGTGATGGCGGTGAAATGAGAGGGAGCAGAGGGGACTGGCAGTTTGTAAAGGTCAGTGTGGGCCAAAGGAGCGGAAGCGCTCAGTCAATTATGTTGACAAGGACTTATAAGAGCGCTCTCAGAGACCCAATTGGCTTCAGTAAACAATGTGGCAAATAAGCAGGCTCTTTCTGTCTATAAGGAATACTTCACTGCATCCCATATGTTCCCTTCTAAGAAGTACACCAGCAAAAGTCTCACCGTCTCGCTTCCTCCCAGGAATGTCTTCTCTGAGACAGAAAAAATACTGTTCCCACTGATCTCTCACACATGTTCTTCCCACCCCGCGCTGTTTAACATCGGTTGCACAAAAAGAAAAAAGAAAAAAACGGATGTATTCACCATTACAAGCACATCTAAAAATTGTGCATGCCAGACATTCCCTTAAATAATGCACATGGAGGCAGCACATCGGGCTTGACCACGGAAATAGTTTGAAATATTCATATGAAGGAGCACGAGCCACAAAAAGCTAAAAAAAACACACAGAAAAAAACAAGGTCCTGGATCAACAGTGCTGAGTCATCCTTATCAATATAAACGAATAGTGTACCGAACATATAATTGCTGGTGTTTGCCAGAATTGGTAAAAAAAAGATGTATCTGTTTGGAAAAATATAAAAATTTTAGTCTTATGTAACAAAAAGGTGATTTGTGTGTGTGTGTGTGTGTGTGTGTGTGTGTGTGTGTGTGTGTGTGTGTGTGTGTGTGTGTGTGTGCAAAAATCTAAAAATGTTGCTTTGATGTAAAAAGCTGCGCTCAGTCATCACTGAGGCCTGTTTAGAGGCCTGCAATTCTCAATGACATATGTATAAAGATGTCTAATTTGCAATAAACCTGTAGAAAATCTGTCCATACAACCACTGGTTATTGTTTAATAGCATCTTCAACTATGCTGAAACAGCTTATTTGACATGAATATATGTTTCTGTTCTAATTGAAAGAAAGTAGAGGAGTCCTCACTACAAAAGTACAATCTCCGCCTAATGTAAATGTGTATTTACAGGGCCACATTTCAGTATTTCTTTAGGTTAATTACATTCTGACTCTTTGGTGATGTAGGGTAGACACCTGGTTCATATGTCAATAAATGTGATGAAGAAAGGGGTGAGCATTCTCAAGTTATAAGCTTTTTTTGTCACCTTTGCCCTATGCGGATTTACCTTTTTCAGAGATTGGGGTAGGTCTAAATAATAGCCAAAAATAATAATTTCTCCCAAAAATGAAAGTTCACAACCATCCATTTCATTAATGGCCCTAAATGACCCTAAAGATCACAAAAAACATGGTTGTGCTTGGTTCTAACTCGGGTAGGGGTATCTCAAAATTTGATGGCCTCTGCTACAGTACTACAAATGAAGTGGACTGATTGAGGTTTTATTCTTTATTATCCAAAAACAAATTTGTTCCAAATTCCTGTAGCCAGTCAGAAGTTTTTTGTTTTGTGCCGTCCCTAACAACGCAAGATTAATTACGCCCTGTCTGATCTCAGGCTTATGTTTTTATATGCATGGGCCCCCTGTGCCGTGGGCTCCAGGGTATGAAGAGTTTGAACACTCTTTAAAGCGATGCAAAAGGAGTTGTTTATGCTTATGTTCATGATCACTTTTAGGAATATTTGATCACTTTTAGAAATGGTTGTCTAACTTTTGCGGTTTCCCATCCCCAGAACCCCACCGGACCCCATCTAGGTGAGTTTCTTTGAACAACTCTTTCTTTGAACAGCGCTATTTCAAGATCAACTGTCAGTACGTTTACATGCACTAACAGAAAGTTGAATTTTTGCCTTAATCTAACTGAACTAAAAAGGCATGTATACACACAGGTTCATACTACCAAGGGTGAGAACAGGTATGATTCAGAGAACTTTTTTTTACAGAGCCATGGTTGGGTGGAACTCTATACCAGTTTATATTTCACATGCAGGTAGCAAAGATTGGTTTAAGTTTCAGTTAAAACAATATCTTTTAAAATTTTATGAATGATGATTTGTCATTTAGAAGGAACAAAGTGAAGGTTGAAATATAATTATAGGTAGTGTAAACCCTATCGTAATAAGGTGAAAAGTGGTCAAATAATTCTAGATAAGGTTATTCCAGGCAGGTATTGGTTATGAAGGTGTTTTATTTGATTTCATTTCTATGTATGTATGTCTGAGAATGATGGTGATTTGGTTATCCTCTGTATAAATTGTGATTAAGGGAGTTTTGTCTATTATTGTTTTGTTTTGTCATGTGTAATGTATGTCTGTTATGTATTAAGTGTTAATTTGTGTGTTGTGTGTTTATGTCGGACCCCAGGAAGAATAGCTAATGCTGTGGCTAATGCTAATGGGGATCCTAAATAAAACTAACAAAGAAACCTTAGCCTGACTGTAGTCAAACCCAAATGAAGCTCTTGAGATCGAGCTATTAGTACCAGATAATGCGTCCTAATTAAAGTTATTACAACATGTATATGCAACCCACGCTTAACCGAGCGACTGCCCCGGGACTTCCCCTCCCGGGAGTGACAGCACCACGAAAGCCAGAATATCAACACAGTAGGAGGAGAAAAAGATGAACAACAAAGTACTGACCGAACGAACGCACATCACTCAATAATCGATTGTTTTCTCACGCATGTATACTTGGATTTCTCTCAACCTCCTGTCTAATCCTGAGCTAGATTGTTGCCAATAGCTTGATTTAGATGTGCATGTAACCCTAGTACTGAGTGATGAAACTAACTCACAGACGGACAGTTTCATGGCAGAGGCAACAAAAAGAGTCACGAAAATGGCAGGAGAAAAAAATGATTGACCAAGCAGGAGATGGAAAAACGCTGGACGGAAGAATACACAGTTTCCCAGAGCAGGAAACCGTACACTGTAACTGCCCCCTAGCCAAAATAGACTAATTGGTCAATTTCTACTGCACTGAACAACATACGTACTACAGGACTGTCTCAGAAAATAAGAATATTGTGATAAAGTTCTTTATTTTCTGCAATGCAATTAAAAAAACAAAAATGTCATACATTCTGGATTCATTACAAATCAACTGAAATATTGCAAGCCTTTTATTATTTTAATATTGCTGATTATGGTTTACAGTTTAAGATTAAGATTCCCAGAATATTCAAATTTTTTGACATAGGATATTTGAGTTTTCTTAAACTGTAAGCCATGATCAGCAATATTAAAATGATAAAAGGCTTGCAATATTTCAGTTGATTTGTAATTAATCCAGAATGTATGACATTTTTGTAATTGCATTACAGAAAATCACAATATTCTAATTTTCTGAGACAGTCCTGTACAGTTTTACACGCAGACTGTCTATCTGAAATCCACATTTGTGGCCACATAAGCTCCACATTTTGTTGATGAGCATTGAAATGAGACTTAATTGTGTCATGGAGAGATTTTCACAAACTCTAAAGATATATAGGGTTAGTAATAACATTCAATAAAAATAGTAATGTCGTTCAAATGGAGGCAAGGGTTTACAGATAAAAGCACAAGCAGGAAAACCCTCAACTTGCAGCCGTCAGGACTGCAGTTGAAAACATCCGGTATCAACACCGCTCAAGCACTCCAGACTCAGATTAGATTCATTTACTTTTAATCACGGAAATTTGTAAAAGGTACAACTTCAGTTACTGTTCAACAGAACTTTATATCTAGCGCTACACGGTAAGTAGAAGATCTAAAGTTATTGCAGTAGGTAACTTTGAATCTACTTAGCTACCTAGCACTACTAAGTTATGTCGATATGATACTGCTAGCTAGGTAGCGCCATCATCAGAGGTAAATGTACGACGCTAGTAGTAAAGTGGAAGAGATTTAGCTCGGATTTGTTTAGCTTTAGGAAATGGAATAAAATGAATACGTAGAATCAGTTTGACGTGTACCCCAGGCACATTGTTTAAAAACTTTGGGGCATAAACTCTATAACATTAATTAGATAAACATCTATGGATCTTTTTCTACATTTGAGGGGGTGTGTCTTACCAATAGGTCAACTGCACTTCCCCCAAAGCAGACCATTGACAATATAACATATTGTACTACTTACTGTTGGCTGTTTTTAAGCCAGATAAAAAGATAGATTGATGCAACGTCAGTAACATTTACCTGCTCCAACTCACATGATATCCTCGTTTGTTATTTTGTTATGTCTTAACCATCGACTGTTAACAATGGATGAAGCATTCGGTCACGGGACCCACAGGTTTCTGGGTTTGAAGCCCGTTTTTCCCTGAGCGGGTTGCACCCCCCTCAGAGTTGTCACAGATATGATTTCAAACAATTGAGACCAAAACTGTTTTTTTAACCATGCTATAAATATGTTTATTTTCCTCTAAAGTTGGACATTTTAACATGGTAGTCGATAGCAGTTGACTCACTTTTGCAGCCTGCCTTTATTGGTCAGTGGAGGAACTGCAACGATTCCTAGTTCCTCATGTCAGTGCAGAAGTAAGATGGTTGGTGCTGGTCGGAACTACATAGAGGAGGCTCAGAACTGCAGAAACCTGCAGAAAAGCAGCTACGCTGCCATCAAGTGTTTGGTGGTGCTAAAAACAACAACGGATGAATATAAAAGCCAATGATGTACAGGACTGTCTCAGAAAATTAGAATATTGTGATAAAGTCCTTTATTTTCTGTAATGCAAAAATGTCTTACATTCTGGATTCATTACAAATCAACTGAAATATTGCAAGCCTTTTATTATTTTAATATTGCTGATCATGGCTTACAGCTTAAGAAAACTCAAATATCCTATCTCAAAAAATTTGAATATTCTGGGAAACTTAATCTTAAACTGTAAACCATAATCAGCAATATTAAAATAATAAAAGGCTTGCATTATTTCAGTTGATTTGTAATGAATCCAGAATGTATGACATTTGTTTTTTTTAAATTGCATTACAGAAAATAAAGAACTTTATCACAATATTCTAATTTTCTGAGACAGTCCTATAGGTCCCCTTCATACAAAGTTGTTATATAGAACCATAAATCACACAAAAGTGACTCCACACATAGAGGCTGACTCTCAGAGCAAAGACTGCAAAAGTTTTTCTGTGCAGCTTTAATGCATACTCTAAATGACGACTACTGCATTATTATTTAGAATTTTAGGTTGTTAAAGTGAGTTTGATGTTTGAGGAGTGCAATTTTTTTAAATGATCTATTTCCACATGAAAAATCCTTTAAAAAAAAAAAGTCTAAAAATTGAAATGGAGGTTGACGAGCTACAGCTTTGACAGAACAATATTATCTTCATTCCTGAGCGTGAACTAAGCCTCTGGCTGATCTGCTCAGGTGTCAGAATAATAAATAGAAAAACAGATATCAGACCGACAAAAGGTAGAAGATGAAGATTCAGATATTACCAAGACATATCTGAAAAAAATAGATGAAATAATATCATGAAATTTTAAATTTGATTGGACCTATTGAGGCTTTTTTCTAACTTTTTTCTTCCAAGGAAAATCACGGAGGGAAAAGGAGAAGGCTCCTGCAGCTTCTCTGACCACGAGAAACCAGACTGAGGATCAAACTCTGGCTCGTGAAACCCAAATATTACAACACAGGCAAAATAATTAAAGATAAAGGTTGCGATTTAATGCAGTCAATACCACAGAGTGAGTAACATCAGGCTACCGAGAGAGATACTAGCGTTGCTACAAAGTGCTTTTTATTGCAGATCACAACATAAACTATAACTGTCACGTGATAAATACCAAAGAAGAGACCTGCTCTGACAAAGTCCTTTGCTGTCACTTATTTTGTTTTATTGCAGCTGATAGATGAGATTTCTGTGGCACATTTTTATGAGGTATGCAGCCTGGTGGTTCGGTGGTTAACAATGCCGCCTCGCAGGACGGAGACTCCCGCTTTAAGTCTCGTCTGTTCGGGTGTTTCTCTGGTTACTCCGGCTTCCTCCTACAGTCCAAAACATGCATGTTTTCTCCACTGGTGGATCTAAATTCACCATAAAAGGTGAGCGTGAGTGTGTGTGGTTGCTCGTCTCTGTGCCCGTGTGATGGGCTGTCCAGAGCGCGGCCCGTCTCTTGTCTGATGACGGATCGATTAGGCTACAGTGCCCTCCCCCCCACGACCCTGAAAAGGATGAGGAGAGTATAGAAAATGGATGTTTTTTCTTTTTTATGAGTCACCATCCCACGCACAAACACACACAAATATATATACACATATACTAGAGTTCAGACCTTGGCTTACAGCGTGACCCGTGTACCAAAGGTTCTCTGTTAAAGATTGTTACGATGACGGCGGTGATTTAAGGTCACAAGAAAAACAATAAGATAATGCTAGTAAAAATCGACTGCAGGAAACGCCTCGAGCCACATCTAATGTACTACGACCCTCCTCCTCCAGCTGCAAATGAAGCTGCTAATTATTAACACAACACAACTTACATTCCCCCAATATTTTCATCAAATCCAGTAACAGAAAACAGCTCAACTGAAAACGGCGTTTGCAGTGGCCTTTGTTCCCTCCAACACTCCCAGGAGGTTCATCACATTTACAGCCGCTGGATGTGTCTAAAGCCTCTGATAACAGCTGATATTCATGTAAACATGATTTATGAATATATTTCTGAACTTTAGATTAAAAAAAAAACTAAACTAATAATTACACGCAGAACAGAGGAGACGCGGTCTGCGTATTTGGCCGGACACGGCGAGAGAAGGACTGTACAGACCAAAACTGCAAACAGGCTTGTGGAAAAGTCCTCGGTTGTTCTACGATGCTTAAAGTCCAACCTTTGCACCGTCATTTCGTTAATTACTTCCTCTTTCAAGTGATCATTACTGAATCAGGAACACTGTGCCAAACTGGCCAGGTGCCCTAAAGTTTCCTTTCCCTGCACAGGTTTGGAGAGGATTTTAACTTTGCAGGCCTTTTTTTTTTTGTATTCCCAAAAATAAAAAACAAAACAAAACAAAAACAACGCCACATGATGACACAACGTTGGATGACGAAGTCCCGGCAGTTTCTAAGTCTCTTGATGAAAGCGCGGCCTCTACCCGTTGACATTCAGCGTCCCATTGCTCAGCATGGAGCCCTTGGTGACCTCCGTGCTGACGGTGGAGAGCGGGACGCTCTCGTACCGCTCTGTCACGGACCAGCAGCGACAGCGCAGCAGCGTGGACCTCAGCTGCTTCTGGAAATTGCTGTTGAGGAAGCCGTAGATGATGGGATTGACGCACGTGGACAGCATGGCCGTGAGGTGGCAAAAGGAAAAGATGACGTCGTGGCCGCAGGACGGGATGGCCTCGTGATTCCAGTCGAACACGGTGTTGAAGATGTTGAGAGGGAGCCAGGAGACGGCGAACGCCACCACGATGGAGATCAGCATGGCGTTGATCCTGGACGAGCCCTTGTTCTTCTTCTGACTGGCGCTCCTGCCGCGCTCCACCACGTCTTTCCTCCGCCTGAGTCGCAGGAAGATGTGCAGGTAGCAGACCATGATGACGGCCAGGGGGAGGAAGTACTGGAAGAGGACCAGGGAGGTGGTGTACGCCCGGCGCTCCTCCACGGACGGCCACAGCTCCATACAGACGAGCTGGTCGCTGACCGGGAAGGGAATGGTGAGGTTCTGGAAAGGCAGAGTGAGGACGCTGTAGGAAAGGAAAGGCACCGAGATGAGGCAGGCCACGATCCAGGTGACGGCCACCGCCACGTAGGACTGGTTCACCAAAGGCTTCCATCCCGTTGGGTGGACGATGAGCTGGTAGCGCTCCATGGCGATGAGGACGAGGGAGAAGATGGAGACGGTGACCGATATGCACTGGATGAAGGGTGTGAGCTTACACAGGGTGTCTCCCAGGATCCAGCGGTCCATCAGTGTGTAGATAATGGTGACGGGCAGGCATATGATGCACATTAAAATGTCCGAGCAAGACAGGTTGGCGATTAAGATGTTGGTAACGTTGTGCATGTCTTTGTGGCGCGTGATGACGAACACCAGGCAGGAGTTCCCGATGAGGCCCACGGCCATCACCGTGCTGTACGCCATGATGAGGAAAGTGGTGCCGCTCACCGAGAGGGCGCAGTCCTCCGAGGAATCCCACGGTATCTCCTTCCACAAGGCCTGGTTGTGGTTGGTGTTGTGTTGCAGCTCCATAATCAGCTTTTCTGGGCTCACCTCAAAGCCAGAAGACTTTACTTTCTCCCACCAGTGGGAAAGACCAGGATCTGCATCTTTCACTGTTCTCCTTGACCCTCACTCAACCGCAGTCTTCATTCTTTCCCTGGAAAAGTAATAAGAAGTGTCAAACAAATAATTGGCTCGGACGGGTGTGGGTTTTTAAAGCAAATGTTTAGCTCAGTGGGTACCACCGTTAATCACTTTTACAATTCTGTCTAAAGCCTGAATTATGGTTCTGCGTCAAACCAACGCAGAGCACACGCCGTCGCCGTGACGCCGTCGTGAACCCTTCGGACTTCTCCGTCACTCCATTTCGTCGCGGTGCAGTACCCCCCGTCACCGCTAATTCGCAATCTTTTCCTGAAGGGTTTATCCGACTTTTTCCGGTCACAGTCAATCAAAGAGATACGGACAAGTATTGTGCAAAAAACAAAAACAAAACAAAAAAATCAAACATACACGAAGAAAAGAGCGCTGAAAGTTCACGACTGCTTCAAACCGGAAATGCGTTGCTACCAAGCAAACCAATCACAGCCCTCTCCGTCTGCATTTGGTCTGCGTCGCCTTGATGCGTAGTTACAATTTTCGGGAAGTGCACGTCAGTGGAGGCGTCAGTGACGGCGTGTAGTCTGCGTCGACACTAGGGATGGGCGGTATGGACTAAAACATGTATCACGATAATTTCCGGCATTTATCCCGATAACGATAAAAATTACGATAAAAAAATACCAATTCAACTCCACCTTTTCAACTATAAATCTATCTCGCTCTCAGATCCGCCATGTTTGTTACACAAAAACATAATCAACGGGAATCTTTCTTTCTTTCTTTCTTTCTTTCTTTTTTCCTTCCTGCTCTCTCCTTCCTTCTTTTCTCCCTTCCTTCCTCCTTTCCTTGTTTTCTCCCCTTTCCTTCCTTCCTTCCTTCCTTCCTTCCTTCCTTCCTTCCTTCCTTCCTTCCTTCCTTCCTTCCTTCCTTCCTTCCTTCCTTCCTTCCTTCCTTCCTTCCTTCCTTCCTTCCTTCCTTCCTTCCTTCCTTCCTTCCTTCCTTCCCGTACGTTGTGCGTGGATTTAACACAGAACCATAAATCACCTTTACACAAAAACTTCATCAAGGGGAATTTATTGTTTTTACTGCGAGATGACAAATTCTTATCATGAGGAATTTTTTTGACGGTATATCGTGAACGGTAAAATATCACCCATTCCTAGTCGACACAAACCACACGCCGTAGGCACTGCGTCGTTTTGACGCAGAACCATAACTCAAGATTAAGATTTACTGATTTCATCTCTTGTTCGTTTTGTCTTCCATTGTTTACGTTCTCTCTGTGGTTTAGTTTCATCACTGTGCACGCGTGAAGTAGTCCTGCAGAGCAGGTACCCACATGTTGCAGGAGAAAACCTCCCTTCAAAATATCCCTTCAAATGAAATTGAAAACTGATATTTTAAAATGATACATTATATTATAATGCTGGGCAGCACGGTGGCATGGTGGTTAGCACTGTTGCCTCACAGCAAGAAGGTTCCCGGTTCGACTCCCAGGCCCAGCAGGGTCTTTCTGTGTGGAGTTTGCATGTTCTCCCTGTGCTTGCGTGAGTTTCCTCCGAGTACTCCGGTTTCCTCCCATAGTCCAAAAAACATGCATGCTAGGTTAATTGATCATTCTAAATTGCCCGTAGGTGTGAGTGTGTCTGGTTGTTTGTGGGGACTGCGGGTGGAAACTAGCAATTCTGCTAAAACCTGGTGTATTTACACTGCTTAATGTAGTGATCATGAATATGCATTGTCCCGTCTAAATAAACTTTGAAACTGTTATGTGGATTTTGGTTGAACTTGGTTTGGTTCAGCACTCAGATTGAAATCTGGCTCTGTTGAAAACTGCAGCATGAAACGGAATGTGACCTCAACTAAGATCTTTCCTTTTTTAAACGAGCATTTTGTTTTTACAGAAGTACATTCCAAACTTGCTGCTCATTAGGATGCAAATGAACAGGTGTGTCTTTTTTTCTGCGATTCTGCAATGAGTTTTTTTTCTCATTTCATCTTCATAAGCTGTGGAAGCGAACACAGAAACAAACACTTCTGATGGGAACATAAAAATCAGCGTTGGTATGAAGACGTGAGCCCTGTGGGCAGAACGCACATTTCCCATCTCCCCCGGTGCAGGCTGTATGAATAACTAACACACTGATGTGGTCTCATTAGGAACGCAGCAAAGATCAAGATTTTGTGGACCTGCCGTAATAGCCTGCTGATCTAAATTCCCCCCACAATAACGACATTAACGACTGCGTCTGCAGAGACAATCATCTCCCTCTCTCCGCTTTCTTCCCCTTCCGACGGTGGGGAATCTGCTCTGTTTCTGTCCGTAAAGGAGACCTTTGGTTGTCACGGAGCCCTCGCGGCAGCTGCTTAGCCCCAACAAAGCCTGTGCAGCCCTCACAGCCTCCAACAGTACAAGTTAATGTACCGGAAAACATTACAGAAAATACAATTTCGTTCCACCAGGACCTATCTGAATAGCGTGCGCTGATGCGTCCATTTATGAGCATATTTCCAAGTGTGCACGCGCCACACTGGAAATTGTACTGATTACCTGATGCATTTTGCCCACGGTTCAACTCCCCAGAAATTAGTTTTGCGACGCAGCTTTTGTAAACAGAATTACATCTGCAGGATTTAAGGGAATTATCATTTTTAATGGAGGACTCTTTAACAATGATAACAATGATAAATGGTGACAGGTAGGACATTAATTGCTTGTGGCCGTCTCTGTTCGGAGCTGTAAGGTCTTATCAGGTTGTGTGGTGATTACTATTCCTAGCTAGAGAGAAATACTTATAGAAAGAACTTTAATTCTGTTGGGGGCGACAACTTCACCCTGCCTGGATTTCTGGTTATGTTACTCGTAGGAATGGGCGATATTTTACCGTTCACGATATACCGTCAAAAAAATTCCTCATGATAAGAATTTGTCATTTCGCGGTAAAAACGATAAATTCCCCTTGATGAAGTTTTTGTGTAAAGCTGATTTATGGTTCTGCGTTAAATCCACGCACAACGTACGGGAAGGAAGGAAGGAAGGAAGGAAGGAAGGAAGGAAGGAAAGGGGAGAAGGAAGGGAGAAAACAAGGAAGGAAGGAAGGAAAGGGGAGAAGGAAGGAAGGAAAGGAGAAAACAAGGAAGGAAGGGAGAAAACAAGGAAGGAAGGAAGGAAGGAAGGAAAGGAGGAAGGAAGGGAGAAAACAAGGAAGGAAGGAAGGAAGGAAGGAAAGGAGGAAGGAAGGGAGAAAACAAGGAAGGAAGGAAGGAAGGAAAGGAGGAAGGAAGGGAGAAAACAAGGAAGGAAGGAAGGAAAGGAGGAAGGAAGGGAGAAAACAAGGAAGGAAGGAAGGAAAGGAGGAAGGAAGGGAGAAAACAAGGAAGGAAGGAAAGAAGGAAGGAAAGGGGAGAAGGAAGGGAGAAAACAAGGAAAGGAGGAAGGAAGGGAGAAAAGAGGAAGGGAAGAAGGAAGGAGAGAGCAGGAGGAAAGAAGGAAGGAAATGAGCCTGAAAGAAAGAAAGAAAGAAAGAAAGAAAGAAAGAAATAATTTTTTTTTTTTTTTTTTTTTTTAAAATCGTAATTTTTATCGTTATCGGGATAAATGCCGGAAATTATCGTGATACATTTTTTTAGTCCATACCGCCCATCCCTAGTTACTCGTACATAAGCTGCAGTCTTGATGCTTTTGATCATTTACTGCACAACTTGGACCCCTAACTAACACAGTGATGCATTGCTATGTATTGTGTCTGCTGACAGAGGAAACAATGTAGCAAGGACATTTACTGACTATGGCCACGGGCTGCCATGGCATTCCATCCTTAATGTGCAGATGATACTGATTGCTCTCAGTCCACTAAAAGCCTCAGGACAGGTCTCACACAGGAAAAAAAAGGGAAAATGCACGACTGATTCGATTTTTTATTTTATTTTATCTTATCTTGCTTTGTTCTGTCACTTAAACAAACCATTTAAGAGTAATAAAACGAGCACATGAAATAATGGTAAGAGCTGGAGCACACAGGGCGAGAGGGGAGCGTGTGTGCGCGTCCTACCCAGCTGTCCTGGATCAAAGTCCGGCTGGCAAATGTGTTTGCTGGCGCTGAGGGGAAACCTTTTTACCTCGGGGCAGGTATGAGGAGGAAAGAAGGGGGGGCAACATCATTCCCACCTCAAAACCTGATGAATGCCAACTATAAAGAGCTGTTTCTAACACTTTCTCCACGGGATGTGCGCTTTAGGTTCCCATGCAGCTTATTATGTTACTGAAGTCCCTTTGCGCGTCACAGAGAAACATATCAGACTGAAACATTACTCACTAGTGCTTTTGCTGGGGCACAATGCGAGGAAAATCTACCTGCCACAGCTGGGAATGATTGAAATCACTTCAACACAGCCTGCTCTGCTCCCTATGACACACCTAGAGGGGGAAAAAACAACATGGAAATGTTAATTACCCGTCCAAGTCCAAGTAAGCCGTCCTTTCCTCCGGAAATATCCTTTCTTCGGGGACTTGAGGCGCTGTTGTGTGTCAGGTGAGACTGAGACACGGCAGAGTTTTGGGTCGACGGGAGGAGGAGAGGAGGAGAGGAGGAGAAGAGGAAGAGAGGAGGAGGAGGAGGAGGAGAGGAGGCGTCCTGCCGCCTTCACCAGAGGAGCAAACACCTCCTGGAGCGACTTTCTGCCTCAGACGCGGCTGGGATGTGATTGGGAACATCTTACATAATAAGTTCAGTGCAGGCGCGCACAGAGCACACTTATTAGGAAAGGCAAAGGCAAATTTATTTATAAAGCACATTTCACATGATGAGCATGGACTCAATGTGCTCAAATACATAAATAAACCAACAATCAAACAAAATTACAGGTTTACAAAACCAGAAACAGACAAAAGTATGTCAAGAGAAAAACAACAATTACAACAATAATTCCATTTTAACAAAAGTGTATTTGTTTATTTAAAAAGGATCCCCATTAGTCTTCACCATGGGAAGCCTATTCTTCCTGGGGTCTACACATACACATACAAAAGATTAATAATACAATAATGCAACTCAAAAAAGGGTGAAAAACATTCACTAGAATTCCTGAAATAATAAATTGAAACAAAAATAAAAGATTAAGTAACCAAACATCCACATCTTAAGTAACAATATTTGCTACTATCACAAGATCTGTATCCACTTTTGAGCAAAAATATTTTGCAACGACTTTATAATTTATAATATAGTAGTATAAAAGTGCCATCACTCAGCCAACCATGTAGAGTTTAGTCAAACGCCTTTGCAAAAAGGTAAGTTTTTAGTCTGCTTTTGAAAGAGGGCTCTGTTGGAGCAGACCTTAGTTCCTGCAGGAATTCCAGAGAGTGTAGTAGTGACTGAAAGCACCATGAGCAGATCTAGTGTGAATTGGTGTCTGAATTGGTGTCTGTAATTTCACAGTACAAATGGCTAAAAAAGGTATGAAAAGGAGATGTGTCTCCATTACTGGGGTTAAATTCTGGAATGATGCCAACATAAATTTAAAAACATGTCATTCTTTTGTTGTATTTAAGAAAATGGTTTGTAAAGCTATTTTTGAAGCTTAAGTGCAATTGACCATCTGTTAATGTTTCTTTGCTTTTCTGTTGTTTCTCTGCCTTTTGTTGTTTCTTTGCTTTTCTATTCTCTTTTTGGTTTTCTGGAGGTTGGTAGCCAAAAATAGAAAGTTGGTAGGATAGGCTTTTATAAGCAGGTTGCTTCTAACTATGCCTTTTCAGTTATTGTTCAACACATTTTTTTGGTTTTGTATGAAAAGTTAACGCTGTGTACAATGTTTTTTTGGTGTTGTTTTGTGTTGTCATGACTGAATAAACTTCATTCATTCATTCATTCATTCATTTCACATGATGAGCATGGACTCAATGTGCTCAAATACATAAATAAACCAACAAACAAAATTACAGGTTTACAATACCAGAAACAGACAAGAGTATGTCAAGGGAAAAACAACAATAATTCCATTTTAATAAAAGTGCGATCACTTAGCCAACCATGTAGAGTTTAGTCAAATGCCTGTGCAAAAAGGTACGTTTTTAATCTGGTTTTGAAAGAGGGCACTGTTGGAGCAGACCTTAGTTCCTGCAGGAATTCCTGAGTTTAGTGACTGAAAGCACCATGAGCAGATCTAGTGTGAATTCTAGGTATGATGAGAAGACTACAGGACTGTCTCAGAAAATTAGAATATTGTGATAAAGTCCTTTATTTTCTATAATGCAAAAATGTCATACATTCTGGATTCATTACTGAAATATTGCAAGCCTTTTATTATTTTAATATTGCTGATCATGGCTTACAGCTTGAGAAAACTCAAATATCCTATCTCAAAAAATTAGAATATTCTGGGAATCTTAATCTTAAACTGTAAGCCATGATCAGCAATATTAAAATAATAAAAGGCTTGCAATATTTCAGTTGATTTGTAATGAATCCAGAATGTATGACATTTTGTTTTTTTTTAATTGCATTACAGAAAATAAAGACGTTTATCACAATATTCAAATTTTCTGAGACGGTCCTGTATTATTTGATGATCTAACTGCCTTAGATGGTGTCCAAAGTCGGTCCTCGAGGGCCGGTGTCCTGCATGTTTCAGATGTGTCCCTTTTTTATCAAAGCGTGATACAAGGAGCTTGGTCATCAACAGAACTATCCAGACTTTGATGACAAGGTGGTGACGACCGTTAATTAGAATCAGGTGTGTTGATGCAGGGAAACAACTAAAACATGCAGGGAAACAACTAAAACATGCAGGGAAACAACTAAAACATGCAGGACTGCAGCCCTCGAGGACCGACTTTGGACACCCCTGTGTGAGCATGTCGGCCATATAGGAGGGAGCTAAGCCATTCATAGATTTAAAGACAATAAGAAGTACTTTAAAATCTACTCTTTGTTTAACAGGGAGCCAGAGAAGAGAGGATAAAACAGGAGTGACGTGTTCATACCTCCTGGTTTTTGTTAGAATTCTGGCTGCAGCATTTTGAATAGTCTGGAGTTTATGTAACACTTGCTTTGTTAGTCCTGCAAAAAGTGCATTGCAATAATCTAATCTACTGGAGATAAAAGCATGAACCAACTTTTCAGAGTCTGATTGTGACAGAAAGCATCTTACTTTAGATATATTTCTGAGATGATAGAAGGCAGTCCTGGAGACATTAGCTATGTGTTTCTGGAAGTTAAGATCAGCATCTAACATAACAGCCAAGTTTTTGACAAGTTCACAAGGTTTTACTGACAGAGGAGTTAAAGCAGCACAATGTAACTTTTCCAGCTTAATATCATATTTCCAGAGTCATTGTGATGGAACATCAACTTCCAACCGGTTTAATGAACCTCTGTCATGGTCTGAGGGGTCTGTATCGCCTTCACTGGCACTAGTAACTTTGAGGAGCATGGTAGGAACCCTTCCACACTAAAAAACTACACATTTTTACGGCTTTGACTGCTTTACGGCATACGTCACTTCCCCCTCCTTCCTGATTCGTAGTCGAGACGAAAGCTGGGCGGGGCTTGGAGCGCAGAGCTCAGCAGAAGCTGGTATCATGGCCGAAGCAGCGAAAAAAACGAAGAAAATAAAAGTTTTATCGGAGGAGGCGAAAAAAGAAAGCGGGAGAGTAACAAGCTAAATGCCCGGACAAAAACCCAGATCTTGGGTTTTGGTTATTCTAAAATTACTGACAATATCAACAACAGACAGAGAATAATAATAGTGATCATAAAATTGTGTAATTCGCAATGAGGAAGCTTTATAAAATAATAATACAATTGAATGGAATTACAGCACTAGAGGAAAGAATGCAATGCAAAGAAAATGTATAGAACATTTCTACTATTTTTCCTGAGAACTGTAAAATCTTGCAGGGCTGATCTGCAAAATATAAGGAATGGGCATTCAGTTATTCACAGGTTATAAAGTATTTTTTATTTTGTTAGTAAGTATGTTGGACTACTAATTTATAACGAAGTCCCTCTAAAAAACATGACAAGAAAAAGGTGCAGTAGAACAAAACCAGAGCGTTTGTAATTTGGGGCGCATTATCTGGCTGAAACAGGACGGGGGCGGGGGTGACTTCACTAATAAAACCAAGTTGAACTTAGTGATTTTCAACATCGTCATATTATATTGTTTAGCCAAAAATAGATACATTACCTCTTTGCTGTCCATCCTGCAAACGACCGCTGAAAACAGAAAAGTAGTTTTGAAAGTCCGTCCGTCTTCTCTCATCAAAACAAATGCAGCAACGGGGACAGGAGTTTTCCGGCAGTACGCGCTGGTGCTCATGGGAAACGTAGTGTTCTTTCTGGTAAAGCACTACCGCTTTTGTCCAAAGGAGCCGCCAAACTCAACAAAAGCTGAAAGTTACATAGTGCTGCTTTAATAAAGGGAGAATATGTTGCCTCAGAGCACTTGGACCAACTAACTTAACTTATTAGATCCGTGTAAAGCCGAGCACGGCCCGGTTCTGCCCAGTTCGGCCACCTGAAGCACGCACATGTATTAGTAAGGGAGAACATTACACGACGAGACTTCACGCATGGAGGCCAACGTCCTTTTATCCCACTAGGGGAAGTTGCAGGGATGATTGGACTACAGGGATTAAACATTGCTCAGGGTTTGTCCATGTAAACATTATTATACGCCTGAGAAATATATTCTTCTCTCGGTCTCACATCATATGATGGGATTTACTGTGCTCGACTGTAATTAGGGATGATGCCGAACAGAGAAATGCACACAAAGGTTTCATTCACTGTCAGTCCAGAAATACATTCAGGGCCTCCCATCCCAGTCCCTTCATCATTTTTCACACCTTCTTCAAAATTGTGATGGAAGATGCTGAAGAAAAAAACAATTCCAAGAAAGTTAGGACGTTTTAACAGTGTGAAATGATTTTCAAAAGTATTATACAGTATATAAACTCATATTCTCCCTCAGCACCACCCCCCCCAAAAAAAAAACCACAATAAACAATCAAACAAAAAGCAGGCTTTTAGACTTAAGGTTTATAAGAAGCTGAATCATCCCTCCCCCTCTTTGTTTGGTGGACACGGCATCCATGGATTCCAAAAATGATTTCCATTTGTCTGACCGCAGGACAGTTTTCTACTTTGTCCCTATCCATTTTAAATTATCTTTGGCGAGGACAGAAGCTTCACATGATCACAATCTGAAAAAAGCTGATCCCATACAGTGCCTTTCATTACAGGACCGTGCCTGGTTTCTGCCTGCAGGCAGAAGGATCGCAGGCAGCCCTCTCGTGTACACTGATTTCTCCAGATTCTCATCATCATTTGATGATATTGTGTTCTGCAGATAATGAGATATTCAAACTTCTCCAAACTCTACTCTGAGGGAAATTATTCTGAGATTGCTTAGTAATTTAGAGATGCAGGTTTCCTCTGACTGATTAACTTCTGCTCATCTTTACTTCTGACGTTCCTCCTTTCTAAGATACTCTTTTTATACTTTTATACTTTTTTTATACTTTTCATGCCACTGTTGATCTAGTTCAGGGGTCGGCAACCCGCGGCTCTAGAGCCGCATGCGGCTCTTTAGCGCCGCCCTAGTGGCTCCCTGGAGATTTTTCCAAAAATGTTTGAAAATGGAAATAAATGGGGGAGGAAAATATATTTTTTGTTTTCGTATGGTTTCCGTAGGAGGAGAAATATGACACAAACATTCTTAACCAATGCTGTAAAAATGTGTAAAATAAATATTACATTTCAACATTTTTTTTTTTTTATTTTTTATTTATTTTTTTTTTTTTTTTTTTTATAATTATATAATATATTAAAAAAAAAAAAAAAAAAAAAAAAAAAAAAAAATGTGTAAAATAAATATTACATTTCAACATTTCTGTTAACGAAGATTTTTACGGAAGAGTATCAGGGCAATGCAGGAGATAAAATATTGGAGGGGAAGATTTTTTTTTATTGTGCACATCGAGAAAAAAGTCGAAATGTTGAGAAAAAAAGTCGAAATGTCGAGAAAAAAGTCGAAATGTCGAGAAAATTGTTTAAATGTCGAGGAAAAAGTCTAAATGTCGAGAAAAAAGTTTAGATGCCGAGAAAAAAGTCGAAATGTTGAGAAAAAAGTCGAAATGTTGAGAAAAAAATCGAAATTGAGATTAATGTTGAAATACAATTTCGAGAAAAAAGTCGAAATGTCGAGAAAAAAGTCGAAATGTTGAGATTAATGTTTAAATACAATGGAAATGTAGCCTTTTTTCTCAAAATTTTAACTTTTTTCTCGACATTTCTACTTTTTTCTAAGGCTTATACAAGACTTTTCATTTTTTGCGGCTCCAGACATATTTGTTTTTTTTTTTTTGGTCCAAAATGGCTCTTTCAACATTTTGGGTTGCCGACCCCTGAACTAGTTTGTCAAGATTCTCCTCCAGAAACATTTCCATCTTCCCGTTGTCCACGGCCCAACTATTAAAGGACACATTGCTACCATCAAATTCAAAATAAGTTAATAATTATCATGAAATGGTACACATTGTTTACCCAGTGTCTCAACCTCTTCGGAAGTGGTGTTATAAAACCATAAACGGACATTGTTTATAGAGATTACTAATCTTGAGGTGGTCTCTCTTAGAAGTCTCGGTGCACCAAACGCCAAAACAAACCAGCCAGGCAGCAGAAATGACTGCTTTTACGTAACTTTGTTCCACCTCCGAATCAAATCAGCGCCAACGTGATTTGAGTCCCAGTTCAGATCCCTCGGCATCTAACACCTAAAACTATTTTAAACCCAATTATTGCACCTCCTTTGCTCGTGCAACAGATTGTTAACTGCTTCTTCACACTGCCCCCACACACTCCTCTCTCAAGTGCAGGCTGTTTGAGGGAACAGTAATAGCTGTTTGTCTGAGAAGCAGAGCGGCGGAGTGACTTGCCAACGACAACAACAGCTCTGTGGGTGTTTACCTGCCACGGCGACACGGGTGTCAAGTCACTCAAGACGATAAACGTACGAGACCTAGTTTTCAGAGCAAGGCAGGAATGTATATTTGGGATGAGTGGAAATTATTGGATGTGGGGGACTTTAATAAAAAATAGATGTGTCTTAGAGGGCTGTGCATCTCTCCTTGAACAATCAACACTGCTGTCAATCACGCCCTGACTTTTCTGTGGATGTTGTTTTGCTAGAAGGAGAGCCCGACACATTTTTTGAAGACACGTCTTACATTTCAAGACAGCTGGCTGTTATTGTGACATGAAATTGCGTGTTTGATAGCATGCCCACCACTTCAGTGCAGATAACTGTGGCCAATGGAAATTGCACAGTCTGGACTTCCCCAAATGCTTCTAAAACGGACGTTTCAGCCGCAAAGGGCAAGAACAAACAAGAATGGAGACGTGACCCGGCGTATTTGGCGGGCTGTAAAGTGCGTGCTCTTCCACCCTGCATTCATTTACACAAAACATGTGATTCAAAGATGACCATATTTGGATTCAGAGAGAGAGACTCGCATTGCGTAAGACATTCACACAAATGCTTCTGTGGGAAAATTCTTCATAATTTTCTTGTGTGAGTGGGAATGTAAATCAATAACGTGCTCTGGCCCATTAACAATAAATCGTTCCACTGCTGCGGCTCCGTGCATTTGTTTGCCATGCAGATCGTGAAGCCACTGAAGCAGAGCGTCCGTGGGGCCCGATCTTAGTATGACGTCTCTCTCAGACAGGCTTTTAAAAGATTCAATGGTTTGTAATAGTGTTGAAGCCCCAGAAAGGCTAAAACAACTTTGTGCAAAGGAAGACGGACGTAAATGTGCCAAGCCAATTATGGTAACAACTGTTAAATAGACAACGTAGTAAGAAATAAATATGTTTATTATTTTGTCACCTAAGTGTCTGTCTGGACACCGTAAAAACAGTGCTGTTTATATAGATATAATACTGTCAAAGTGTAAAGCAGTGAGCGAAGATGACCCAGATGAAAGGAGTGTGAAAACAAAAGCACTTTATTTAACAAAATGCTGCCAAGCAGGAAACCAGAAAGCCAAATAAAAGCCAAAATGAGAAAACCCAGCAGACACACGGCCAAGATGACGGACAGACGGAGCAGCCAAGGAACGGACAGACAAGATACAAGCACAGGCCTAACGAAACACAGGTGCAAACAATCAGGGAGAGAAGGCCAAGGAAAGTAAAACTGAAAAGCAACAGAGAAAAGACAGACCTTCAAAGTAAAACAGGAAATGACATGAACAGAAAGGGAAGAGCACAGAAGCAAGAAAATAAGACGAGCCTCAAAAACAAGCAAGATTAAACTGAACCCAGACCCTGTATACGGTGGCCGACAAGGGCCAAACGCACTGCAACGGCGTAATGCGTCTCAGTTAAGGGAAACGGCTTCAAGTACAGAAACGACTCAAATTCACAAACTCAAAACGAGGTACAAAAAGAGGAACGTGGTGCAAATGAAAAAACGTGCTACAAAAGACAAATGCAGCATCATCAAACGCGCTGCAAATAGAGAAACGATGCAAAGCACAAAACGATATAAAACAAGAAACCATCTTCAAAAGAAAAACGCTTCATAACTGGTCACTACAACCGGAAGTGCTCCAAACCTGCAGGGGGCGCTCTTTTGTTCATCATCGTTTGATGATGCTGCATTTGTCTTTGTTTTTTGCAGCACATTTTTTCATTTGCACCACGTTCCTCTTTTTGTACCTCGTTTTGAGTTTGTGAATTTGAATCGTTTCTGTACTTGAAGCCGTTTTCCTTAACTGAGACGCATTAGGCCGTTGCAGTGCGTTTGGCCCTTGTCGGCCACCGTACCTGACAGATCCAAGTATAACACAAGAAATTAAACTCCTACAACAAACATCCTGAAACAGGAAACAAGGGAGATAAGGAAATACAATCATGTACGAAAGTTACGATCCGTCTTTAAAACCTTTGTGTAAAAACATAATAAAAATCATCTGAGCGTCACGGGTCTTGGTGTTGGGAGATATGACCACTTCAAAACATAAAAAGCCACCACACTTCCACTCAGAAAATAAAAGCACAAATATATATAACAAATATATACAAACAAACGAATATGTAACTTATACATTTTCATGATGTAACATTACTTATTTAAAAAAGTAACATGAAGTCAAAAAGAAAAACAAAAAGTGGGCGTCTTTTCATAATTGTTTGGAGATATTTGATACTCATGATTGCATTTTAGAGTCATTCTTTCCAGCTTCTATTCTGATCCCCGAGGTGCTCGGGAACGTGCGTGTGCACGGCTCTCTTCAGGCCAGCTGTACTCATTCATGTCACAGAATGTTCTCCATCACGAACTGGGTCTGCGCGTCCTGCCGTTCTCAGCCAGATCCACAGGTACGGAGCATATCAAACTCCACCGTGACGGGATACAATCCAGCCTCTATGACAGCGGAATTGCTAATAACATGCTGTATTTCTGCACGGCACACTGACGACGGTCAATCAGCACCGTACCTACTCCACTACACGCCAGCTCAGATGTTTGTTGCTGATATGGTTCCGGGTGTCACGTGTATCTTTGACCCCCTTGAAAGTGGGTGGGAAGTGTTTCTGCTAAAATCCTGTTTGCTTTTTCAAACATGATGAACATTTAACCCTTATACTGTCTTTGGGTCAAAATGACCTAATTCTCCTATCCTTCCTTCCTTCCTTCCTTCTTTCCTTCCTTCCTTCCTTCCTTCCTTCCTTCCTTCCTTCCTTCCTTCCTTCCTTCCTTCCTTCCTTCCTTCCTTCCTTCCTTCCTTCCTTCCTTCCTTCCTTCCTTCCTTCTTCCCTTCCTCTTTTCTCCCTTCCTTCCTTCCTTCCTTCCTTCCTTCCTTCTTCCCTCCCTCTTTCCTTCCTTCCTTCCTTCCTTCCTTCCTTCCTTCCTTCCTTCCTTCCTTCCTTCCTTCCTTCCTTCCTTCCTTCCTTCCTTCTTTCCTCCCTTCCTTCCTTTTTTCCTTCCTTCCTTCCTTCCTTCCTTCCTTCCTTCCTTCCTTCCTTCCTTCCTTCCTTCCTTCCTTCCTTCCTTCCTTCCTTCCTTCCTTCCTTCCTTCTTGTTTCCCTTCCTTCCTCCTTCCTTCCTTCTTGTTTCCCTTCCTTCCTTCTTCCCTTCCTTCCTTCCTTCCTTCCTTCCTTCCTTCCTCCTTCCTTCTTTCCTTCCTCCTTCCTTCCTTCCTTCCTTCCTTCCTTCCTTCCTTCCTTCCTTCCTTCCTTCCTTCCTTCCTTCCTTCCTTCCTTCTTCCCTTCCTCTTTTCTCCCTTCCTTCCTTCCTTCCTTCCTTCCTTCCTTCTTCCCTCCCTCTTTCCTTCCTTCCTTCCTTCCTTCCTTCCTTCCTTCCTTCCTTCCTTCCTTCTTTCCTCCCTTCCTTCCTTTTTTCCTTCCTTCCTTCCTTCCTTCCTTCCTTCCTTCCTTCCTTCCTTCCTTCCTTCCTTCCTTCCTTCCTTCCTTCCTTCCTTCCTTCCTTCCTTCCTTCCTTCCTTCCTTCCTTCTTGTTTCCCTTCCTTCCTCCTTCCTTCCTTCTTGTTTCCCTTCCTTCCTTCTTCCCTTCCTTCCTTCCTTCCTTCCTTCCTTCCTCCTTCCTTCTTTCCTTCCTCCTTCCTTCCTTCCTTCCTTCCTTCCTTCCTTCCTTCCTTCCTTCCTTCCTTCCTTCCTTCCTTCTTTCCTTCCTTCCTTCCTTCCTTCCTTCCTTCCTTCCTTCCTTCCTTCCTTCCTTCCTTCCTTCCTTCCTTCCTTCCTTCCTTCCTTCCTCCTTCCTTCTTGTTTCCCTTCCTTCCTTCCTTCCTTCCTTCTTTCCTTCCTCTTTTCTTTCTACCTTCCTTCCTTCCTTCTTCCTCTTTTCTCCCTTCCTCTTTCCTTCCTTCCTTCCTTCCTTCCTTCCTTCCTTCCTTCCTTCCTTCTTCCCTTCCTTCCTTCCTTCCTTCCTTCCTTCCTTCCTTCCTTCCTTCCTTCCTTCCTTCCTTCCTTCCTTCCTTCCTTCCTTCCTCCTTCCTTCTTTCCTTCCTCTTTTCTTCCTTCCTTCCTTCCTTCCTTCCTTCCTTCCTTCCTTCCTTCCTTCCTTCCTTCCTTCCTTCTTCCCTTCCTCTTTTCTCCCTTCCTTCCTTCCTTCCTCCCTCCCTTCCTCCTTTCCTTCTTTCCTTCTTTCCTTCTTTCCTCCTTTCCTTCTTTCCTCCCTTCCTTCCTTCCTTCCTTCCTTCCTTCCTTCCTTCCTTCCTTCCTTCCTTCCTTCTTTTTCCCTTCCTTCCTTCCTTCCTTCCTTCCTTCCTTCCTTCCTTCCTTCCTTCTTTTTTACCTTCCTTCCCCCCTTCCTTCTTTTCTTCCTTCTTTCCTTCCTTCCTTCCTTCCTTCCTTCCTTCCTTCCTTCCTTCCTTCCTTCCTTCCTTCCTTCCTTCCTTCCTTCCTTCCTTCCTTCCTTCCTTCCTTCCTTCCTTCCTTCCTTCCTTCCTTCTTTTTTCCCTTCCTTCCTTCTTCCCTTCCCCTTTACTCCCTTCTTTCCTTCCTTCCTTCTTTCCTTCCTTCCTTCTTTCCTTGTTTTCTTCCTTCCTTCCTTCCTTCCTTCTTTCCTTCCTTCCTTCTTTTTTCCCTTCCTTCCTTCTTTCCTTCCTCTTTTCTCCCTTCCTTCCTTCCTTCCTTCCTTCCTTCCTTCCTTCCTTCCTTCCTTCCTTCCTTCCTTCCTTCCTTCTTTTTTCCCTTCCTTCCTTCTTTCCTCCTGCTCTCTCCTTCCTTCCTTCCTTCCTTCCTTCCTTCCTTCCTTCCTTCCTTCCTTCCTTCCTTCCTTCCTTCCTTCCTTCCTTCCTTCCTTCCTTCCTTCCTTCCTTCCTTCCTTCCTTCCTTCCTTCCTTATTTTCTCCCTTCCTTCCTTCTTTCTTTCCTTCTTTTCATTCTTCCTTCCTTCCTTCTTTCCTCCCTTCTTCTCTTCCTCCTTCCTTGACCCGAAGACAGCACAAGGGTTAAACTCCAAAAAGCTCCAGCTTGCTCTCATCTGTGTAGTGCAGGGATTTTTCAGTCCAGGCAACAGGGCGCGTTGTTCTGGACAGTTTAAACACACCTGGCTCAAATTAGTGAGCTATTGACAGACCTGTGTGGGCCCCGATGACAAGCTGATGGTGATATCAGTCATTGCCGTCCGGTGTGTTGGCGGGCAACACTGAACACCTGAAATGTGCAGGACCGTGCCCTGGGGACCGGGCTGGAAGAGGACTGGTCTGAAGGGCGTCCTTGCTGATGTCTTGTGGTTGTTCAGTTTTGTAGTCCCGTCCTCAGTCATGCTTGTATCGGGGTGTATCAGGCTTCTGTGAAGAGTCTTTCTACTGATGACCTTTCCAACCAAACAGAAATGCTCAGTGTTTTCTAATGTTGCTGTCATTGACCTGAACATGTAATAAGACCAGTTAAACATGCCCACTGTAGGACCTGAAACACAGCTCCATTATTATTATTATTATTAGGGCCCGAGCACTTACAGTGCGAAGGCCCTATTGTATCTGCAGGAATTTTTTTTTTCTTTCTTTTTTTTTTCTTCTTTTTCTTCTGATGAAAGGGGCCTTTTTGCCCCCCTAAACGTGCCCAAATTTAGCACGCAAGCCAGGCCTGGCGAAAAATTTGATATTTAATGGTTTGCATTAATGGGCGTGGCCTAATGGCTCAACAGCGCCCCCTAGAAAACTTTGTGCCTCAAGCCCCACAATACGGTTTGACGTACATGCACAAAAATCGGTACACACCTGTATCATGTCGCAACTTAAAGAAAAGTCTCTTGGCCGAAACCGAACAGGAAGTCTGCTATTTTGAATTAATTGTGTAATTTTGCCGCAATTTATGCCATTCCTTCTGCAGTTAATACGGCCTGAACCTTAACGTGCACCCAGGTGTGTTATACATCAAAATGTGCGTCTCCATCCTACGACAACACGCATTACTTTTCTCTTTCAAAAACATTACCGTGGCGGCGATGCTAGACGCCAAAAAGCGCACCCACCCTTCATCTGATTGGTCCATATTTGATAGTTCCCCAAAAGTCACCAAATTTTGCATGCAAGCCAGCCCTGGCGATAAATTTGATATTTCATGGTTTGCATTAATGGGCGTGGCAAAATGGCTCAACAGCGCCCCCTAGAATACTATTCTCTGCCATAACCTTTAAATGGTTTGACATAGAGAGTCGTGGGTGGACGCTGTATTGAGTCCTTGACCTTCGTGGCCTGAATTAGCCCCGCCCCTTCTTCTGATTGGTTGGCCCTATTTTCTGCCATAACTTTTGAATGGTTTGACATAGGAAGTCGTGGGTGGTGTCGTGTCTGATATGCTTATGGGGGACGGTGGCCATGAGTGCGAGGGCCCGTTCATCGCTGCTTGCAGCTTTAATTAGGGCCCGAGCACTTGCAGTGCGAAGGCCCTATTGTATCTGTAGGAATTATTCTTCTTCTTCTTCTTATTGTTCTGACAAAAGGAAGGCCTTTTTGCCCCCCTAAACGTGCCCAAAAAGTCACCAAATTTTGCATGCAAGTCAGGCCTGGCGAAAAATTTGATATTTAATGGTTTGCATTAATGGGCGTGGCAAAATGGCTCAACAGCGCCCCCCTTGAAAACTTTGTGCCTCAAGCCCCACAATGCGGTTTGTCGTACATGCACGAAAATCGGTACAGACCTGTATCATGGCGCAACTTAAAGAAAAGTCTCTGGGCGTCATGTCGAGAAACCAAACAGGAAGTCGGCCATTTTTAATTAATCGTGTCATTTTGGCGAAATTTATGCCTTCCTTCGGCAGTTAATACAGCCCGAACCGTAACGTGCCCCCAAGTGTGTTATACATCAAAATGTGCGTCTCCATCCTCCGACACCACGCATTACTTTTCTCTTTCAAAAGCGTTACCGTGGCGACGCTAGACGCCAAAAAGCGTGCCCACCCTTCATCTGATTGGTTCAGACAGAAAAAACTTTGCGCCTCAAGCCCCACAATACGGTTTGACGTACATGAACGAAAATTGGTACACTCCTGTATCATGTCGCAACTTAAAGAAAAGTCTCTTGGAGCCATGGCCGAAACCGAACAGGAAGTCGGCCATTTTGAACATTCTGAATTAATCGCGTAATTTTGGAGCAATATATGCCATTCCTTCAAGAATTAATACGGCCCGAACCGTATCGTGAACCCAGATGTGTTATACATCAAAATGTGCGTCTCCATCCTGCGACTACACGCATTACTTTTCTCTTTCAAAAGTGTTACCGTGGCGACGCTAGACGCCAACAAGCGCACCCCCCCCTTCATCTGATTGGTCCATATTTGATAGTTCCCCAAAAGGCACCAAATTTGGCACGCAAGCCAGGCCTGGCGATAAATTTAATATTTCATGGTTTGCATTAATGGGCGTGGCAAAATGGCTCAACAGCGCCCCCCGGAAAAATTTGTGCCTCAAGCCCCACAATACGGTTTGATGTACATGCACGAAGATCGCTACACACCTGTATCATGGCACAACTTAAAGAAAAGTCTCTTGGAGCCATGGCCGAAACCGAACAGGAAGTCGGCCATTTTGAAATCTGATTGGTCCATATTTGATAGTTCTCCAAAAGTCACCAAATTTGGCATGCAAGACAGACTTGGCGATAAATTTGATATTTCATGGTTTGCATTAATGGGCGTGGCCTAACGGTTCAACAGCGCCCCCTAGAATACTTTTCTCTGCCATAACTTTTGAATGGTTTGACATAGGAAGTTGTGGGTGGTGTCATGGGACTCTGTATGGAGTCCTTGAGCTTCGTTGGCCTTAATTAGCCCCGCCCCTTCTTCTGATTGGTTGTCCCTATTTTCTGCTATAACTTTTGAATGGTTTGACATAGAGAGTCGTGGGTGGTGTCATCATATTCGTTATGGAGTCCTTGAGCTTCGTTGGCCTTAATTAGCCCCGCCCCTTCTTCTGATTGGTTGTCCCGATTTTCTGCTATAACTTTGGAATGGTTTGACATAGAGAGTGGTGGCTTGTGTCATCAGATTCTTTATGGAGTCCTTGACCTTCATTGGCCTGAATTAGCCCCGCCCCTTCTTCTGATTGGTTGTCCCTTTTTTCTGCTATAACTTTTTAATGGTTGACATAGGAAGTCGTGGGTGGTGTCATGGGACTCTGTAATGAGTTCTTAAGCTTCGTTGGCCTTAATTAGCCCCGCCCCTTCTTCTGATTGGTTGTCCCGATTTTCTGCTATAACTTTGGAATGGTTTGACATAGGAAGTCGTGGGTGGTGTCATTTCTGATCTTTTATGCTTATGGGGGGCGGTGGCCGTGAGTGCGAGGGCCCGTTCATCGCTGCTTGCAGCTTTAATTATTATTATTATTATACAGGACTGTCTCAGAAAATTAGAATATTGTGATTTTCTGTAATGCAATTACAAAAACAAAAATGTCATACATTCTGGATTCATTACAAATCAACTGAAATATTGCAAGCCTTTTATTATTTTAATATTGCTGATCATTGCTTACAGCTTAAGAAAACTCAAATATCCTATCTCAAAAAATTAGAATATTCTGGGAATCTTAATCTTAAACTGTAAACCATAATCAGCAATATTAAAATAATAAAAGGCTTGCAATATTTCAGTTGATTTGTAATGAATCCAGAATGTATGACATTTTAGTTTTTTTAATTGCATTACAGAAAATAAAAGAACGTTATCACAATATTCTAATTTTCTGAGACAGTCCTGTATTTAATTGACATTAAATATGTAAATTTCCATGGAGATCCGCTCCTGGGAATACTTCCCACGTGCAATTAATCTTCCTCCCTCTGGTACGTTTAACTTTAGATATTTTCAAATATTTTTTTAGCCCTCTTCAGACTGATGAGCTGCAACACTTGCTCTTATAAGACCATTGCTTATGTCTTTCCCTCTTGGTATTGTGTTAACACAAATACTTGAACACCATAGACTCGTAAATTGCCAAATATATCTGCTCTTCTAGGTGTACACACCTGCTTATGGCCAGTTGATCAAGGGTTGATGACCAGCTGGCTGCAACCTACCCTCCTAAATCCTGTTTGGTTTTTGGCTCCTTTTTTCTCACGTAAATAACGGCACAGTGACAAATGCGACGGATTGTTATTCAACTGAGGTTCAAATAAGACCTGTAACCCCTGTTCTGAATATTATGGATCCACTGCCAAGGGAATTATAAGAGCTGGAAACAACAAGTGGCAAGGTCATATTCTCTCTCTCTCTCTCTCTCTCTCTCTCTCTCTCTCTCTCTCTCTCTCTCTCTCTCTCTCTCTCTCTCTCTCTCTCTCTCTCTCTCTCTCTTTCCAAACTAGTTAGTTAGTTAATATTTATTTCGGTCAATCACAAACATAATCAACAAGATAACACAGGTTTTTCCCTGGTCAACATTGTGATTATTTTGACCGAAAAGGTCTGGGCTTGAAGCATAAAGCTTATCTTGCCCACCTTTTAACATTTTTTTAACAATTTTTTATTAACAATAAAATATACAAAAAATATACAAAATATATAAATATAAAAAAGAAGTATCATGAGGCTACACAAAATAATAATAATAGTATTATTATTATTAATAATAATAATAATAATAATAATAATAATAATAATAATAATAATAATAATAATAATAACAATAATAACAATAATGACGATGATGATGATAATAATAATAATAGTAATAATAATAATAGCAATAATAATGATAGCTCTGAAAACAGAAAGTGAAAAGATGGTAAGGAAACCGACAAAACCAATTTAAGTTGTCATTTCATCTCATGCATGTGTGCATTCTTCTTTGTTTGCTTATTGTGTTTCTATATATGTGTCCATTACCTTTGCTTTGAATAATATCTTGTATGCTTTTATTGAGTTTGCTAGTTTAACGTTGTTGTGTAATGAGTTCCACAGTTTTACTCCTAAAACGGATAAACATCTGCCCTTTGTATTTGTTCTTATTGCTGTAGTGTCAAACATTGCTGTTATCCTATAGTGAGAGACCAATCCATCCCTTCCTGTCTCGTTTCCCACCAGTTATTAATATTCCCAGACACGTCTCTTAAATGTTTCCAAGGATCTCAGCTCCCTCTGGTTAGATACCTGCAGCCATCACCTCTGTCAGGTTCACTTTGTGCCGCTTGTCGTCCGGCTCCAGTCATACTAACCTGCTTTTTACTGAGCCTGATTTCAGTCGTACCTTCCCCTACTCGTTCCGTCCTGGATGCACGGCTTTTAGAGTCCACTAACCTTGTGATCTACAAATGAATCTTGTCTGCCTGCTTTTGCTATCATGCTTTGAACAGTGACACGATCTCCCCTGCAGGATTACAGCCTCTTACATGAACCAAGTGGAAGTGATCCTTGACACCATCACAGCAACACGGTTCTATAAAGCCCCTGGAGCTTTAAATAACCCCTGCCAAGAACAAATGCCACAGTGCCTCAGGTAGTCTGGGATGACAAGCAACCTTCAGTTGTAAAGATCAACCCGGACACAGAGCGCACCCTGATGCTCTTCTTTTAAAATGTGACTTTTGGTGGCAGCGCATTCTGGCAGGCAAAACATTTGATAAAATGTGAGCCTTTTCTCGGCTCAGTCAGTTGCAGCGTTCAGTCTGGAGGAAATCAATAACCATATTAGCAACAGATCAGAATGCTACGCTTAAAGGTCTCATTTGTTCTGGTAAAGTGACCAAATGTTTCAAATGAGAAGCTGCAGCTTTTCTCGTATGTGTTCAACATCAGAATGTCTACGGTTATCGGCCAAGAGAAGGAAAAAGGGGAAAAAGTTACAGGCAGCTCATTATTAGTTTCATAGTTTCTGCCGTCACTTGTGTCAGAGCTTTTGTGATGTAAATGTTGTTATCTGCAAGAGTATTTAATGGTCTACTGGGTCCTTCTCTCGCTGACTGATGCAGCCCAGAATACTAGCAGCTGCTTTTGTGATGCAAACCGCAGGTATGTCACAATATGATACGCAATCGCATTAATATCACGATACAGCAATTCTGCTAAACTTCATGTATCATCCGACATACACTGCTCAAGAAAATAAAGGGGACACAACAATAAGACATCTCAGATCTAAATGAATAAAATATTCTCATAAAATACTTAGTTGAATGTGCTGACAACAAAATCACACAAAAACTATCAATGGAAATCAAAGTTGGTTCTGGATTTGGAGTCACACTCAAAATTAAAATGGAAAAACACATTGTGTTGTTAAAGTGTTCCCTTTATTTTCTTAAGCAGTATATGATATCCTATAATCAGTACTCGAGTTGAGGGGGGATGAGGGGGGATGGCATCCCCCCTGAAATAAAAACGGTCAAAATCATCCCCCCTTTCCATCCTTTATGTCATTTCATCAATGAATGTGGTTTTACTGCTTTCAATATTTCAACATTTAGTTTGTAACATTTAGAGTCATCACCAGAAAAATAACACCAGAAAAATAACTTATTTGACAATTTTCACCTGTTTCAAGTAGATTTTCACTTGAAATAAGTAGGAAAATCTGCCAGTGGGACAAGATTTATCTTCTTATTACAAGCAAAAAAATCTTGTTCCACTGGCATATTTTTCTACTTATTTTAAGTGAAAATCTACCTGAAACAGGTGAAAATTGTTGTTTTTTCCAGTGACGAGTCTTGTTTTAAGTGTAATGAGATTTTTTTACTAAAATGAAACATTTTAACTAGAAATAAGACAAATATTCTTGTTAAGATTTTGAGTTTTTGCAGTGATCCATTTTACTTATCCTGTGAAGGACAGAGTCATATTGATAAGTTCAGAAAACTGTTTTTATTTTTGTGTTTTGATGTATTTGATGTAAGCCCGGTGGATATTTAAAGCTTACAGAAGGCTGCATTTAACTGCTGCTATGTCATTCCTGCAGTATTTCTGCAGGTGTTTTGGTCACTGCTATTATTTGTAATATATTATATTATTTGTAATCAGCACAAATTATCTGTCCCCATATGATAAAATCCACCATCCCCCCTGATTCTTTTTTACAACTCGAGTACTGCCTACTCCCTCTAATGGAGTGTCGTACTTCACAGTACTTCACACATCTGACTGACAGTAATTTGATAGGAGACACTTTATGATCTCAAAGCTGTAATGTTAAAAACAACGTCTAGCTGATATGGTCAACTTTATCTTCATTTATATCTGTTCAACACCATGACAGGGAGTTGTGATGCCAGGAGCAGGGGAATCAGTTCAAAGCCTCTTATCTTACTCATTTAAATACTGAAATTAGGCACATTGGCATCCATTCTAAAAAAAAAGTAAATATTTTGAAGTATTAATATTCTGTCTCACTCCATCTGTGTGGATTACATATGCTGACCAATGCGACTGAACCTGGACCAGAAAACACAGAAGACAAGCAGCAACAGAGCATGAAGGCTGGTTTTCTTGAGAGAACCTTTTGCAGGAGAATCCCCTGCTACCCACAACTCAACAATGACCCATAAACCAACTCCACGTCAGTGCATGGTAAATAATGAAAAGCTGCTATGAATAAAACTGTGTGCGAACGCCGGGTTCTCCATCTGGCAGTCTGCGTCTGCAGCCGGCGGCGTCCTGACATCACGAAGCATTCTTCACCTGCGCTGAGCTGAGTACAACCTGAGGCCTCGTCCTCGGAGCCGGCGGGCATCTGTGCTGGTCAAGAAAAACATCATTCGGCCCCGAATAGGTCGGGTCATGCATTTCAGTTGGGTAATACAGACTGTTCCATCAGTGAGACCTCCCTCTCCTGCTCAGCTGGCAGCTTTGCTCTGGGCTCTGCTTCGAGACAATCCTTTCCCTTATTATGAAATTATTGAGTGATGTATTTTTTGCTCCAAATCCAATGTGCTGCATCAACATGCACTGTTACACCCGCAAACGTAATAACAGCCCACAAACGTAATAAACCACAAACGTAATAAAAATCTGCAGCTTTGAATGTAATAAATTTCCCACAAACTTAATAAAATTTGCCTACTGCAAACGTAATACTGAATTTCCTGCAAATGTAATAACTATTACATTTGCAGGAAATTATTACATATGTGGGAAGGTGAAAATCTGTAAATGTAATAACACAAATGTAATATCAGACAAAATAATGATCTTTGTGGTTGTTGGTGTTTGTTCTTTCTTCTTTTAATGAAGGAGAAGGTGTAGATGTCATTTTTGAGGATTTTAACAAGATATTTTTTTTTGTGTAAAAGTTATTCAAAGAGAAACATTTGAATACGTTAAAGGAATCTTTAATGATTAAATTATAATTTATTTTAATAAAAAAAGATAACATAATTGTGATAATCAAATTTATTTAATAAAATTATTATTACTATTATATTTTATTATTTATTTTGATTATTTCTTCCCCATATACACACACGTATACAAAATCACACATACAATAATACAACTAAAATACACATTGTACGCCCACAAACATCTTTTCTTGATTTAATTCATGAAATTGCAAATGTAATAGTTATTACATTTGCAGCAAATTTAGTATTACGTTTGCAGTAGGCAAATTTTATTACGTTTATGGGATTATTACATTCAAAGCTGCAGATTTTTATTACGTTTGTGGTTTATTACGTTTGTGGGCTGTTATTACGTTTGCGGGTGTAACAATGCACACCAAGTGGAAAGTCCCTGATTGTCCTCCGGTTTCAAGGTCTTTGTGAGAACCCAAACCTCTCCAGGTGGTTGTTGTACACGATTAGTGCAGACAAGAGATTAATATGTAATTCCTGTCCTAATAAAATGTTTCCTAGTGGCTGTTCTCATGAGCACTTCACAACAGGAGACAGAGTGATGGAGATGCGTGGGAGCGCTGTCTTGCTCGAGAATAAAGGATGAAGCTCCACTGTGTTGCAGAATGAATAGAAAGCAACATACAGGTCAACAAAGAAAGAAAAATGAAGCAGTAACTCACCCAAGCGTGATTGCAGTAAATGCTCCAGAAGATTAAATGTTATTGTACGTTCACCCGTTGACTCTCTGAATGATTTTCCAAGGATATTGCTTTGAATCTGGCAGCAAAAGTCTCAGCAGGAAGTCCAGAAGAAAGGTATTGAATATGTGTGATCTCATTTGTCACCTCACTGTAACATATTACAGCTGCAGCGCTTGTGCACAAAGGCCTTTAGTAGCTCATCAACATTCCTTTGGCATAATGCTTAAACCACTTTGTATTGACCCCAGCTGCTCTCTTCTGCTTCCCAGCTGCAATCACCTGGAAAAAAGGCTACATATGATGGAGAATAGATGACTTTCTCACACGCTGTTCGATGTACATTGAATATTGAACAATAAACCGATTTAAGGGAGGAGAAAAAAACATGGATCAATTTAATAATGAAAAAATAAATAAATAACTTAGCGCCTGAAGATGTGGTTTAATGAAGCACAACTGCGTTAAAGGAAGCAGTAAAAGTTATATATCTCACAAATATGTGTACAATAAAGTTTATTTTATTTTTTATTTTTTAAAGGGGGCCTATTATGAAAAACACGTTTTTTTCTCGCTTTAACATATATAAAGTGGTCTCCCCTCAGCCTGCCAACTCAGAGAAGGAGGAAAGCAACCAAATTCTGCAGAGTCTGTACAACCGCCCGGATGAGCCGTCCAGTCTGATGTGACTTCTACGAGCCGTTCAGATTCTGCTCCCGTCGTGAGTCACGATGGGAGCGATTTACATAGGTCGTCCTCCGCTTCTGAAACCACGCCCACAACAACTAACTCCGCCGGCCGGAGCTTCCGCTATTGTTTCGAAGCGTAAGTGTATCGTGTGGCTGTTTCAACAACTAGGGACAGTAAAAATTAGGTTTTGCATCAACACTTACCCTCATAAAAGGATCAGTACCAACAGCACGGACCCGGCAACTGCACACGAGTCAGCGGTAAGTGACGTTCATTTTATATGTTATTTATATTTGTCTACAAGTATGATCTTTGCATGGGCTAACTATTTAGCTTAGCTCCGGTGTTACCCGTTAGGTAACTGTCAGTGGTTGACATTTCCCCCAGTTGGTGTTTCTGTTTTCCCCCGCCTGTCTTCCATCTGCCCTGATTGTTCACACCTGTGTCTCGTTACCCCCTTGTGTATATCTGGTCTGGTCTTGTCTTCCTTGCTCCTTGTGGTTCCGTACTGTTTCTTCCCTCCACGTGTCCTGCCAAGTTTTTGCTCTAGTTTTTGATCCCTGTTTCTGTGTGACTTTTGATCCTGCCAAGCAGCGCTTTTGGCTTTTGGTTCTTGCCTTTTTGTAAAATAAACCCTTTTTTTTGTTGAACTCCTGCCTCTCACTCTCCTGCATCTGGGTCCTCGCCACACCACCCTGACAGTATCACCGGAGCTCTATTAGTAATACATTTTTTTCTGTCTATGGTTTCAGATCTTCCAAGCAATGCACCTGAAGCTGTTCAACGAAACCTTCAGAAGACGCACGGTCCTTCCTTGAGCCAGCAATAGTGCATAAATGTTATTTGTGTATATGATGTATATAATGTGTACAAATGTTATTTTATTTTTTTTAACAATAAAGTTGTCATTTGTGAACCTTCAGTGTTGTGATTTATTTACAGTTAACATGATTAATTTGTCTTGTAACATAAGAAATGAAATGATGATGAATCTGAGTAAATAACTGTGGTGTACCTGTTTAGAATTCAATTAAATCTTCCTGTGTGAATTAGTGTGAAGACGAGGTGACCCGGATCCCTCTATACGTAACTAAAGGCTGATTTATGGTTCCGCGTTACACCAACGCAGAGCCTACGGCGTAGGGTACGCGTCGATTTAACGCAGAATCGTAATCCGTTTACACCGTGTCATAACTGCATGCGAGCGTCCGACTATCGCGTCGAGCTGCGCGACATCGGACGCTCTCTGTCCACACTGAAACCGTTAAACTCGCGGCCAGTTAGGACAGTCCAATAGAAAAAAAAGCAATGGAATTGATTTTGTCGCTGATGCTCGCATCGCATGGGACACGGTTTAATAGTGTACGCAGGCGCTGCTCTTCTGCCCGGAGAGGCTTTGTTCCCTCCCCTGCTAAACGTCATTCAGGCAGCCAATCACATCGTCCCCGCTGTTTGGTCAAATTCTAGTTTGGATAAACTTCGTTAATCTGTCGGTGGAAGTTGCTTTATTACAATGCGTTATTGAAGGGAAAGCCATTTGGAGAGGTTATGTGACCAGCTTGGGTGCTAGTGTAGATCACTTTACGATACCTGACCAGTATTCAGTAGGTGCAGTAAGTGCAGTAGGCTGACAGCAGGGGGCAAAGCTGGCGGTCTGTGTGAGAGAGGAACTGAGGAGTGATAACATATGATAAAAGACGTAACTCAAAAAACACCAGATCAACTACGAACAAATGTGAAATGTGAATAATGGCCATGAAAAAAACACTTTTATGAGTCATTGTCAAATTATCGTACGTTTTCAACTATTAATCATATCAATCGTCCAAATTATTGTTCAACTATAATAACTATCGTACACCTGGTCACACTGGTTCAGATTAAATTGGGACAAAGGAACTTTTGTAATTCCTCGCTCAGCATGTCCCCCTATAGGTGCGGAGTTTACATTGCTTTTATGTCACTATGAGATGTGGTTGATCTTGGCCTACAGGACCACTGCTAAAGAAAGGGAGCCCCAATCATGGAAACATTTTACTGCTACATATTATTTTATCTCATTAGAGACATAGACATTCACTCTTTGTGCTGACGTGGATGAATAACCTGACATACAGAAGCTAAAAAAAGGATGGAAAAGTATCCCAATAGAGGCTTTACCTGTAGGGAGCAAATAAACCAGGATAGAAACACCATTTACCATCATGATAATGAAACACATGCATTCATTGTAGTGGGAGTGGACTGTATTTTTAGTGTTTTACACCGCCCAGCTCCTGTATGATTAGTTCTCCCTCAACACTGTTCATGACAGAAATTAGTAATTAAAACGTGGAAGCTTATCCACTCGGTTTCTTGGCTGCAGTTTAATCCATCCCATTTCAGATGTTTGCTGATATCCACTGTATTTGCCTTCGCCTCGGCAGTAACCATGAGTTTGTGTACATGACTACCTGAAACATTTAGACGACATAACACCACATATATGCTGGTCATTCTTTGACGAGGGGAACTCTAATGTATGACGTCGTTAAATGTTAAACTAGAACCGTGAAGCTGTTGATTGTCCCAGTTGCAGTGAAGGTGAAAAGCTACGCCCTCCTTGCAGAAGCTGCTGCCACGTCAGAGTCTCGCCGAGATATCTAGAGCTATCATGGCCCTGCTTGCTGTCTTGCATAATACTTTCCTCCGGGAGAGGTGCATGTCGGCAGTGTGAAAAAGTGATGAACCACTCTCAGTCCTTCTCTGAAAGGACTTACAAGTTCCCCCTCCCTTTAGTTCTTGAATGAACATTGTACAAAACTTGATTTTTTCTTCGTTCACGTTAAGTGACAACCCACCCCCTCCCTGGAGCTGCACGCACTGTGACACGGTTTAAATATTTCAGCGAGGTTGTTTTCGTTACCTCCCCCATCGTTTTTTTGGTTGACTTGGAAGTTGAAATGATTGTCAAACAATGAAGGCCATTACTTTCGTTTGCAATCAATGAATTCAAACTGAAAAATCATTAAACTCTGGTGTCCAAATGTAATTTGGTGAGAACCACCGGCGTCGCCCCAGTATTGATCTGTAGTGGCCCATTTGATCTGCAGTGCCCCAGTATTGATCTGCAGTGTCCCAGTATGGATCTGCAGTAGGCCTGTGTTGAAAAAATCGATTCTCATATTAATTCCTAAAAATCGATTCATATGTCTAAAGATCGATTTAAAAAAGAAATACATTTTTTTTTTTTTTCATCATTACATTACAACTTTTGGTACTTTTTTTGTTTATGCCCAAAAAATGAATATTTTGTTGGACACGAGAATAACTGGTGCCATGTTTTTGCCTTTAAATATGTTTAAAGGTATGAAAAGTTTTCAGTTATAATTGCATACATTGTCTATATTGCTTTGCTTTATATACTGTCTTGGGGTTACATTTGCATAAATGTTAAAAACCAAATTCTCATAAATGGGGAAAAAATAAAAGCGATTTCTTTCGTCCTCTGTTTGCTGCCCTGGATCTGTTTGATAATTCTGACCCACACGATGTTTCTATCAGCATTCTGGGAGCTGATTGGTCCTTACAGCATCATTAGCTGCCAATACTTGCGGTTGAATCTCAATATAATACTAGTATTAATATGTTGCATAACTAGACGGTCATATAATTCATGCAACAGCTGAAAAAACAGTTTTATTAACAGTAACCCAAATCAATAGCGGATCGAATCGAATCGGATCGAATCGGATCGTGATAATCAATTCTGAATCTTAAGAATCGGAATCGAATCGATTCTTGATATTTGAATCGATCCCCGGCCCTAATCTGCAGGGCCCCAGTATTGATCTGCAGACAGTATTGATCTGCAGTGTCCCAGTATACATTTCACCAGTAAAAAAAAATAACTTTGGAGTTTTATGTCTACAAAATAAGCCACAAAATGCGCACATGGCTGCTTACAGTAATATGGTTTATTCATTCATGTGTAGAGAGAGAGAAAGAGAGAGAGAGGGGCTGTCTAGCAGCTGAGTGACTTAAGGTACGTAACATTAGCCCATAACAACTTGCTGAATACTTATATAATATCATATATTATATTGATTGTTGTTATTGATTGATTATATTGAACAGTATTACTCCTGTAGATGGATATCAGAAAGTTATTTGCTGGTTCTGGTTAAGACATCTGCTCAACGATGACAGCTTGTGTTAGTTAATTCTAGATAAAGCCCAGGGATGCTGCAGTGGATCAATCTCAAACAGTTTACCTTCAAGTTTGCAAATGTGGATCCATTTTTTCTTAATCATCGAGCCGTCACCCAAATTTTTAAACCATTCAAATTTATTTCACAGAAAAACTGCAGAGTAATATGAACTATGAACTATGAACACAAGCTGATCTGATTGTATAGTTTAAAGCACTATTTATGCTTTTCTGAATATAAATAAGTGCAAAAATCTATTTTTGGTATTTTTGATATTTTTCTTATCTGTGCCCCAGTCTGGTGACGCCCCCCTGGTGAGAACCAACCCTGACTAAATGACCCCAGCATAAATGATCATTTAGCTGATACATATCACAACTGGTGCTTTCAAACGGTTGCCAGGATTCATCAAACTGCAGCACCACAAGTTTGTGTCGCTGTTGTTGTGTGGGCCGGCCAGGGAGGTGGTGGTTAATTATGATAATAACTACCCTTGTTATTGTTTGTAATACTACTACTAATTATAATATAAGCAATAATGATACTATGATTGTTAATATTATTATTGTCCTAAGGGTTGTTGTTGCTACAGATGTCTCTATTGTCACGATTATTATTATTATTATTAGTAGTAGTAGTAGTAGAAGTAGTAGTAGTAGTAGTAGTATTGTTATTGTTATTATTATTATTACTGCAACACAGTTCACCACTAAGACGCATCAGACAAGCACCACAGCAATCACCACTACACACACTGTCCTGTCTTTCTATCAGTCTGGTCCTTTCAGGTTTGGCAAGATAAAATAAGATAGTCCTTTATTAATCCCCAGAGCGGAAATTGGGGTTTTAGAGCAGCTCAAAGTCAGATACATGTTCAGGGCAACATGAACTCAGACAAAATAAACGATAAAGATAAATTATAAGTATGAAAAATAAAAAAATACAGTAAAATAGAAACTGAATAAATGTACTATAAACATAGTAAGTACAATATAATGAATACTTGGTTATACTACTATAGTATAAATGAATAGTGAGCAGTTATTGTTTCATATTATAAATAGAATCAAGTCCAAGTCCAGCAGAGACGATGAGAAACGGTGGGGTGGGGGAGAGTAATGTGAGTGTCAGGGGGGTGAGGGGGGTGAGGGGGACTCAGTGGTGACAGTCTGTCCCCTTTAGACGTCTTTGTCAGAATTAGGAATTCAAATGAGAATAAAATGATGTTAGGTCAGATTATCAAAGAGGACTAGTGAAAGACACACTCAGTTTCAGACATACCCATCTGCTGCAAGGTTAGAATGCATACTTATCTTATAGATACAAGTTTGACCAAATCATGCTACTAACCATCGATATATATGCAGAATGAATGAATGAATGAATGAATGAATGAATGAATGAATGAATGAATGAATGAATTAATTAATTAATTAATTAATTAATTAATGAATGAAAAAATGTATTGGTCACCACCAAGCATGAACACTTAGGTCATGACCAAAGGGTCAGGGCTGAAGCCTCGGCTTATGAATGAATGAATGCGCCCCCATCTTACATTTCAAAATGTCTTTTGTCTGACAAGTTTGATACATTTTCCTTGTATGAAATAAAAACAAATGAATAATAACTAACAACAACAAAAAGCATATGCACATTTACATGCATACCTATCTACTTATGACGTACCTACACACATATACATACATGTACATACATCTATACACACATATACATACATGTACATACATCTATACACATATATCCATACATGTACATACATACATACACATATATCCATACATGTACATACATATGTAAACTACACATGCTTACACTTACACACATGCCTGTATCTGTACACACATATGTTAAAAAAAAGGATTATTTAAATGTTTATCAAAATAATACTCCATATCAATTCAATTCAATTCATTTATTAAGGACTGCACAACAAGTCGGCAGAATTTGCTTTGGGCACAGCATAGTGCCAGCACATAGTACTGTGGTAACAGACATCAGTTTATACATTTAGCATACATGAGCAGACATCGACATTAAAGCAGACATTTACATACAGACTATACATTTAACACAAATGGAGTATGGAGATGAGTGGAGTTCAGTAGCCTGATGGCAGTGGGAAAAAAGCTGTTTTTGAACCGGGTTGTTTTGCTTGAAATGGACCTTAAGCGTCTGCCAGAGGGCAAAAGTTGAAACAGGTGGTTAGCTGGGTGTGTTGAATCAGAGATTATTTTATGTGCTCTTGTTATTGTGCGTTTATGGTAAAGTGAATCAAGTGATGGGAGGGGGGTGTTTGTAATTAGAGATGCTTTTTTTATGATACGTTGGAGTTTGCTGCGTGAGTGGGTGTCCAGACTGCCGTACCAGACTGAGATGGAAGCTGTGAGGATGCTTTCTAGGATGGCTGTGTAGAACTGAAGGAGGAGATTGCGTTTTACTTTGTATTTCTTGAGCTGCCTGAGGTGGAATAGTCTTTGGTTGGCCTTTTTTATTATATGGCTTGTTGTTAAGGTCCCATTTGAGTGTGTTGCTGATATGAATGCCCAGGAACTTGTAGGAGTCTGTGATTGTGATAGGTTGTCCAGAGATGAGTAGGGGTGTTTTGGGGGGTGGTTTGCGTCTGAAATCTGTTATGAGTTCTTTGGTTTTGGAAGTGTTAAGTTTAGGGTTGCCACCCGTCCCGTAAAATACGGAATTGTCCTTTATTTGAGAAAAAAATGTTGCGTCCCGTATTGAACTAATACGGGAGACGATTTGTACCGTATTTTCATTAACTTTTACACCATATTCTAGTTGAATTATTGAAATAAGTTAACTTTTACACCATATTCTAGTTGAATTATTGAAATAAATTAACTTTTACACCATATTCTAGTTGAATTATTGAAATAAATTAACTTTTACACCATATTCTAGTTGAATTATTGAAATAAGTTAACTTTTACACCATATTCTAGTTGAATTATTGAAATAAGTTAACTTTTACACCATATTCTAGTTGAATTATTGAAATAAGTTAACTTTTACACCATATTCTAGTTGAATTATTGAAATAAATTAACCTTTACACCATATTCTAGTTGAATTATTGAAATAAATTAACTTTTACACCATATTCTTCACCTGTAACTATATTATACATCATGGCTGATGTGGACATACATAGCATAGGAGGCTATTTCAGTTGCTAGTATGGTTGGCTCTCTGTACAGTCATGCAAGTTCAATGCTATTAAAGCACTTTAAATCAAAGCATTTTGTTTTTTCATATAAAATAAACAAATTTTTATTCAGTTTAGAAGTTTTGGGGCTTTTTTTTTGGCTCCTGCGCTGCAGAAATCAGGGCGTCCCTTATTTCTATTTCTGAAAGGTGGCAACCCTAGTTAAGTTGGAGGTTGTTGTCCTGGCACCAAGTTACAGCTTGGGCCACCTGCTCTCTGTAATGAGTTTCGTTGTTGTTGGTGATGAGTCCAGTTATGGTTGTGTCATCCGCATACTTGTAGATGGAGACTGTCCTGTGGTGAGATGAGAGGAAGTTGGTGTAGATGGAGAAGAGCCAGGGGGAGAGGACACAGCCCTGAGGGGCACCAGTACTGAGGGTCAGAGGACCGGACAGGAGTCCGCCTATCCTAACCCTCTGACGCCTCTGCCACAGGAAACTCCTGATTAGGTAACATAGGGAGGGACATATACCCATCCTTTTGTTTCCTTTCTTTATGACATCATTCCATTACCCGGGAACAAGTCTGTACTTATCCATCATCATGTCTTTATACCTTTTTTTAAAATTCAACACATTTTTGCTATATTTTAATTCTTCTGGTAATGCATTCCATAACCTCACGCCACAAACAGAAATGCACCTACTTTGCGCAACTGTATTCCAGATCGGTTGTTTCCAGTTGGCCTCTGAGGGCGTAACCCCCCTCTCTCTCTCTGAACATGGTTTGTATGTTGGGAGGAAGTAGATTTTTTCTGGCTTTAAACATAAGCAAAGCTGTTTTCTGATCTACCTGGGGCCTGTACTACGAAGCGGGATTTGGGGTTAGCGAGGTAACTTCAGGTTTAACCCTGGGTTTTCAGGACTACGACGGTGGTTCACTTCTTACCGGGGTACATCGCCATGGTAACTTATGCTGAACAGCTAACCTGCTCCGGAGCAGGTTATGTTCGAGATACAGATCGCCGGGTATAAAAGCACCGCCCACTGACCAATCAGCTCTCTTGGAAAATGGCATGCCCTTTCGAAGAGAATCCAGTGGAGCTCGGTGCGCGGATCGTGAGAGGAAAAAAGAGTGGGCTGACTTTCAACAAAAATTTAATTAGTCAAGAAACTAAGCAATTCCTTTCATACCCAAGTATCAACACTTTATCATTTCTTTTCTCCTGACAGAGAGGTATGTTATGGGATTCTGTTATAGTGGGAGTCCCCGCCCCCTCCGGTGTTGTCATGGTAACGTTTTGCCCCGACTGTTAAAACAGCTGATGTCTCGAACGTTAACCGTTGTTGAACGTTAATTAACGTAAATAAAATATACTGCTGAAGTGACACGCTCCATGTCTCCTCTCCATTTATTCAACACAAACAAGGTATGCGAGTACGTTTGTCTTTGCTGTAGATACCCTCACTCCGTCTTTCTAAGAAAACTACTTTTGCAAATAAACCTTTATGTACAAACTGTAAATATACTGTAGAAACAAGGTATGAGTCATTTGAGAGAGGATGAAATGTCAGACCTCGTTTAATTTGAACACGACATGAACTTTTAATTTCAAGTCTAAATATTAAGTTAAATCACAGTGTAATTTATCCTTTGCTCTTCGCTACTGAAATAAGCGGCTCTGACAGCGGACTTCTCCATGCTTGCGATTGGCCATGCACTGAAAACCCCGCCCCTTTTATGTGCACGCGCTCATATCCAGATTGGAGAAACCTGGGTTGATATACCGAGTTGATAACCACCGTCGTGTGACCGCTTAGCGTGATTGCAATTGTCCAGGTTAGTGAATCTGGATAAGGAAAAGATATCCTGGGTATGTTGAACTTGCTTCGTAGTACAGGCCCCAGGTCCATGAATTTGAGTGCTTTTGACTTGATGAATAATAAATTGGTGTGATCATAAAAACCAACATTATTCACCATTCGTATTGCTCTTTTCTGTATTGTGCAAACTGTCTGTAGTGTGGTTTTACAGGCATTACCCCAGATTTCAACACAGTAAGTCAAGTAAGGTAGAATAAGCGTGCAGTATAGAGTATTCATAGATCTAAAGTTGAAAAAAATGTCTGACTTTGCTCAATACTCCGATACTTCTGGAAATTTTTAATCTTACCTGGCTTACCTGTGGTTTCCAACTGAATTTATGGTCTATTATTAGAAAGTTGAGAATAAGATAAAATAAAATAAAAATTGCACCTGCCACGGCAGCTCCTAAGTCACTTTGTAACAATGATTTGAGCGTATGAATCCCAGAGCAACCAGTGTGTAAAATACTGTAGACATAGTTCATTGCACACTGCTCCCGTTCCTAAATGGCTATTTTGACATGTGCTCTTAGCACAGTCAACAGATGAGGCTCTGTCTTGATTTTCCAGGTTAATTTAATCATACTGTCTTCTCTATAGTGTCGAGATTTGGTTTGTGAAGAATCCTGCTACAGGATATTTTGGATTTGGGTCTAGAAATCATGAAATATTGACATTTTTTATGTCATATGACAAAAAATAAAGCACAGAGAAAAGATGAGTCCAGGCCAAATGACTGTCAACACTTCAGATGTGGCGCCTCAAACTAATCAAGCGTATTGTCCCTGGGTTTAGCAGTTTCTTTTCTTATCAAACTCAACAAGCAGGAACCACAAGTGTGAAGTGATGGCTGCGTTCACTGTTTCCAAACAGCCTGCTGCTCTGTACCATTCCTTGTTAGATTGTTAGACCCCATTGAGTAGACGACACACAGTGCACTAATTTACCTGTCCTTTCTGCACACCAGGAGTCAGACATGAAAACCTTCATGATAATGTTCATTAACAGTTTTTTTTCTTCACCTGGCCTCGTTTAAGCGGCGCAAATGTTCAGAAGAGTATGATCTCATGGACTTGACTATTCTGTGTCTTCACAACTGCTGTTGCCAAAATCCCCTTTTTTCACTCTGTGTGTCAGTGGCGTCAATTCAGTGGAAGCTAAGGTATGGCAAGGTTACGAGTCACAGAACTTAACTAGAGTATCAATCAATACGTCCAGCAAATACTCATCACAGAAGTCTGCTATGTAGCTTATCTGTGTGGTTAAGAAAATTGGAACTTTTTCAAATGCAGTCTCGCTCACTGCAAAAACTCAAAATCTTACCAGGAATATTTGTCTTATTTCTAGTTAGAATGTCTCATTTTTAGTCAAAAAATCTCATTACACTTAAAACAAGAGTCATCACCAGAAAAATAACTTGTTATTTGTCCATTTTCACCTGTTTCAAGTAAAATTTCACTTGAAATAAGTAGAAAAATCTGCCAGTGGGACAAGATTTATCTCATTATTACAAGCAAAAAAATCTTGTTCCACTGGCAGATTTTTCCACTTATTTTAAGTGAAAATCTACTTGAAACAGGTGAAAATGGTTGTTTTTGAGTCTTGTCTTAAATGTAATGAGATTAAAAAAAAGAAAAATTTGACTAAAAATTTGACTTTTTAACTAGAAATAAGATAAATATTCTTGTTAAGATTTTGAGTTTTTGCAGTGTATAATAACTAGTGAAATCGATCATGTTGTTCTGATTTGCATTTGTAGTTATTCTATATGTATCAAGTAATAGAATAATCAATACAAATAGACAGAGTAATTCCATAAATGTATTTAAAAAACAAACATTTACATTTTCCCTTGAAGCAAAGGTGTGGCGGCTGCCAGACCCAATTGACGCCCCTGCTGTGTGTGTGCGTGTGTGTGTGTGTGTGTGTGTGTGTGTGTGTGTGTGTGTGTGTGTGTGTGTGTGTGTGTGTGAGTGCTACAACGTGACAGCTAATCTTGTAAATGGTACCCACTTTGTTTTCATTTGTCTTCTCTTTCCTGCAGACTGTTTTGCTCCTGCTGCACAGCCGTCTCCTGATGAAAGGAGATTCTTCACTAATACACTGGAATGCTGCACTCTAAGTAATAACTCAACCAAACAGGCTCTTTGCAACATCAAGAAGCATCTAACAAAGACAAAATGAAAAAAAAACACACACTTTCAGTCTTTCACACCGCATGACGACACAGCAATAGCGCAAAAATCCTGATCATCCAGTACTCTGAAAGCAGAGAGAGGCTGTGTCTGTGCGTGATCTGTCACAACAGATGTGCACTGTGCAAGTCTGTCTATTCCTCTAAGACTAGGGGGTTTCTAAATGAAAGATACTCACAACAACAACAAAAACTCTTTGGATTTGATATTTAATATACTCATTATGGCCCAGCTAAAGGGGGGCCCCCTTTCCTGGGGCTTTGTGCACTACACCGGAATGTATATTGGCCTGGAAAATGGATCGAGTAATGGATTATTTTATAACAGTGCTTTTGCAAGTGGAATAAAATCCACTCTGCCTGTCAGACAATGATGTATGCAAATTGAAGGCACGACAGAAGATGAATGGGGCACTAAAGTCAAAGCAATAAGGAGGGCCCAGTAATATCCAAATTTGTATAAAAAACCCCAAGTCAGAAAATGTTGATACAATATGGAAATATTAAATGAAAATCCAAATGTTAATATTCATCCATTAAAGCATTCCAGGCCTGCAACACTGTAGTGAAACTTGGGAGAGCAAAGTGTTATGTTTCCTTTCAAATTCCTCCATATTTTCTCTGCAGGAACAGATCAGGACTGCAGGTAATCCAGTGTGGAACATTTACCCTCCTCTTCCCCCTAAGACGTGCCTCTGTCATGTGTGCAGAATGTGTTTTTGCAAGTTCCAAGAAAAGATGTCATCTTTGAGGCAGCAAATGTTGCTCTAAGATCTCAGCATCCCTTCTTTTATTAATGCTGCCATCACAGAAGTCTAAATGAAAGCTGAAGTGGCCCTGATAGAGCCCCGTATCTCCATCTGGATTTTGAACTAGAAGACAGTGTGAGTTGTCGTTTTTTTGTCTGTGTTCTGGCTCACATGCACATTGCAAGGTATGACACCTTTGCTTCAAGGGTTAAATGTAAATGTTTGTTTTTTTAAATACATTTATGGAATAACTACAAATGCAAATAAGAGCAACATGATCGATTTCACTAGTTATTATACACTGCAAAAACTCTAAATCTTAACAAGAATATTTGTCTTATTTCTAGTTAAAATGTTAAATTTTTAGTCTCATTTTTTTTTTTTTAAATCTCATTACATTTAAGACAAGACTCAAAAACAACAATTTTCACCTGTTTCAAGTAGATTTTCACTTACAGTAAAATAAGTAGAAAAATCTGCCAATGGAACAAGATTTTTTTTTCTTGTAATGAGAAGATAAATCTTGTCCCACTGGCAGATTTTTCTACTTATTTCAAGTGAAAATGTACTTGAAACAGGTGAAAATGGACAAATAACAAGTTATTTTTCTGGTAATGACTCTTGTTTTAAGTGTAATGAGATTTTTTTACTAAAAATGAGACATTTTAACTAGAAATAAGACAAATATTCCTGGTAAGATTTTGAGTTTTTGCAGTGAGCGAGACTGCATTTGAAGAAGTTCCAATTTTCTTGACCACACAGATAAGCTCCATAGACTTCTGTGATGAGTATTTGCTGGACGTATTGATTGATACTCTAGTTAAGTTCTGTGACTCGTAACCTTGCCATACCTTAGCTTCCACTGAATTGACGCCACTGCACCTATTCCTTCTGTTGATAGTGACTTTGTTTCTTAGAGAATCAAGAACATTTTCCAAAGCAAACCTAAGCTTTTGATGAATGAACATTGACCCAGTGCCATCTGAAGGTTCGGCGCAAATATTCCTCCAGATTCTTTGAATGGTTTAATATTATACAATGTAGGAGGAGAGATATGTACATCAATACCAACCTTTCTTAGGAACATATTTTTAAGTTTCAATGACTCTCTTACACATTTGCTAACAAAGGTAAGATCGTCTGATCACCATTGGTCCTGAAAACCTTCACAGATACAGCTCCTGCACTCATTCCAGTTATCTGTTCATGTCGCCTGTCTGAAAGAACAGCTTCACTGCTTTTCTTCCATCTAATTACTATGATAAAATTCTCTACGGACTAACTATTACTTGAATGCTTATTTTATATATTTAAAAAAGGTCTGAAATCTAAGAAAATACATTAAAATTAAAATGAAATAAAAAGTGAATGAGTGAAAATAAATCAGAAAAAAACAATTAAATAAATAAAATAGCTTTTAGTGTTTGTTTTCCCCATATGGTTGTATGTGCAAAATAAATTGTTGCCCTGGGAAATTTGCCTAAAAGCTTATCAGACTGCGGAAATACAATCTGGAAGGCATTTGGTCGGATGGATAGCAAATACAGAAGGAGCAAAAATGACACAAAACAACAAACAGTGCTACAGATGATGAAGTAAAAATAAAACCCTTCAGACTGATGACATCAAAGTTTTTTTCACGATACCCCCGAATGATATCTAATTAAGCTGTAGGGATAGAGCTATACATAGTTCACTTGAGTGACAATTTCAATTAATGTAATATTTGTAAAATAACTTGTTTCACTCTAAACTGCAGCAGTGCAGTTTGCCAAAATTAAAATAGCCCCAAGTTAAGCTATAGTGGCATGAAACTGTAATTAAGCAAATACCTTAGGGACTGCTTTCAGACTGGTGCTGAAAGACAACTTGGAGAAATCATATTGAAATCTTATTCACCCGGGCTACAGCGCCCCCCTGTGTTGAAGAGACAGAAGTACAAGTCAAAACTATTCTATTCATTTGTGGCTTATTGCAGTAATGCAATGTATCAGAGCTCAGCATCCAGTAAAACACATTAGTCACAAAATCCATATAATAATATATGACATAGTTTATATCCTGTTATCCCCCCCATGCCACTGCTTTCCTCATTCACAGCCTTGTCACTCTTGGCCCGGATTATTGCCTCTCGCTGCTCTCTGGGGTCACTATCAAATCCCTCCATAAACTTCAGCTGGTTCAGAATTGGGCTGTCTGCATCATCTCCACCTATTACATCACCCCCCGTCCTGCAGCAGCTCCATTGGCTTCCAGTCAAGTTCCGCATCCGATTTAAAATCCTCCTTTTGGCATCCAAGGACGTCCACAACCTTGAATGTCAACCAGTGAGTTTATGGCATTGTATGTCAGTATGTGGTTTTTTTGATTTTATCGTTTATCTCTATCTTATGTAGGTGTCCTCGAGTTCTGGAGGCGCCTATAAACAACTGATCCAGAATGCTGCCGCCTTACAAACACCAGGAAACTGGACCACATTACACCGGTCATGAAATCACTACAATGGCTTCCAGTGAGTCAAAGGATAGAGTTTAAAATGTTACTGCTGGTCTACAAAGACCTGAATGGTCTTGGACCAGAATCCATGCTGGATCTGTTAGTTCCTATGAAGCTCCCAGACCCCTGAGGTTCATCTGGATCTGGTTTGTTGTGGTTCCCAAGAACCAGAACCAAGCAAGGTGAGGCAGCGTTCAGTTATTCTGCTCCTCACCGGTGGAACAAACTTCCTGTAGACCTGAGGTCTGCTCCAACTGTCAGCTCCTTTAAATCAGGCTTAATTAGTTTACTGAAGCGTACTCTTAAATTGAATACTGACCTGCTGTACTCTACTGCCCTTACTTTTTAACAACTTATGCTTTTTTATTATTTAAGATAAGAGATATTCCTTTATTAGTCCCACAGCGGGGAAATTTGCAGTGTACAGCAGCAAAGGGGATAGTGCAAAACAAGAGGCATCAATAGAAATAGAAATAATAATAATATAATAATAATAACAGAGTATGACACACTATAAACACTACTGATATATACAATAATAATAATAATAAAAAATACTGGTATACAAATAAGATAACAGACGGATATTTACATAATTGCATGTTGTAGTGAATGATATTGCACATTATTTTCCAGTATGTATTTTCCAGTATGTACAGTATACATTTATTGTCAGGTTGTTATGTATGTATTTTACCTCTTTCTTATAATTTTATTTTATTTTATTTGCTATTTACTGTTTAATTGTGTCTTGCTGCTTTTAATGTTGATGTAAAGCACTTTGAATTACTTTGTGTTGAATTGTGCTACACAAATAAACTTGCCTTGCCTATAAATAAAATGTATTATTTTCTATCTTCGTGAAGCTGAAAAGAAATGTATAGCATATATTACTGTTAAACTATTATTTAGGTTACTCTAGGGAAGTTTTGAAATAGAAATAATAATAATACAATAATAATAACAGAGTATGACACACTATAAACAGTACTGATATATACAATAATAATAATAATAAAAAATACTGGTATACAAATAAGATAACAGACAGATATTTACATAATTGCACTTGTAGTTAATGATATTGCACATTATTTTCCAGTATGTATTTTCCAGTATGTACAGTATATACATTTATTGTCAGGTTGTTATGTTTTTTACAATATATTATGATTTTTATATTTTATTATTATTATATTTTACCTCTTTCTTATAATTTTATTTCATTTTATTTGCTATTTACTGTTTAATTGTGTCTTGCTGCTTTTAATGTTGATGTAAAGCACTTTGAATTACCTTGTGTTGAATTGTGCTACACAAATAAACTTGCCTTGCCTATAAATAAAATATTATTTTCTATCTTCGTGAAGCTGAAAAGAAATGTATAGCATATATCACTGTTAAACTATTATTTAGGTTACTCTAGGAAAGTTTGGATGTTGTCCTTCACCTTTAAGCTGCTTAGACAAAAGACTATTAGGACAAAAGCGTTTGCCAAAGGAAGCAACTCAGCGACACATGACGCCTTCAATTAGTTCCCTGCGAGGGGCGTCTGTGATTGGCTGGATTGTAGAAAGTGGGCGGGTCTTAGGAAAGCCACGGACCAATCAGGTTGCAGCTCAAACACCTGACACCAAAAGTAAACAGACTTGTTTTGATCCTGTCAAAAATCAGGCCGCTCTTTGGTCACATTATCAGTGGAGGTTTAGCTTTCCCCGAGCCGTTTGATCGGGGAATCAAATGCTTTGATTTCGACGACCTTGTGGAATGTGTCGTTTTTTTTAAACGTCTTGAGGCGTTTTTTTTTATTGCTGTGCTGCTAACCAGCTAGCCAGCTCTTAAGATTGCATAACAGTAAAAGGCTGACGACTTTCCAGCAGCTACAACGGTAAGGAGAATATTCATAAACATAAAACTTTAGTGTTTATGTTTTATCTCTCGGGATGAGGTGACACAAATCTGCAGCAGCAGATCTGCTTTAGGCTGATTTATGGTTCTGCGTTAAATCGACGCAGATCCTACGGCGTAGGGTACGGCGTAGGGTACGCGGCGACGCGCCAGTACGTTTGTGTTGGTGTAACGCGGAACCATAAATCAGCCTTTACGCTCTTCCTGCTTACCAGTCTGTCCGCAGCGACTTCAAAAGCTGGATATCAAGATCACACTAACTCACTATTCCTACAGTCCAAAGTACTAAAACTCATTGGATTTAGTGGCATTTCAATCTGCACAAGTAATGTTTAAAGCAAAAAAACATTCGCTACCGGATAACATTCAGAAATTATTCATTGGGAGGGAAGGGGGTTATAATTTAAGGGGTAACCTAAACTTCAAATTTTTAAGTTTTTGTGTATCAGTTTGTGGAATTAAACTGTGGAATCATGGTTTGAATTTGGAGTTAAAAGAATGTACAAGCATAAAACAATTTAAGAAGAAATAGATTATTTGAGGTATAAAAGTGAAGACTGTGTTTAAAGATCACCAGCTGGGTGTGTTCTGCTATTTTGTCATGCTGTCTTTGTATGATTATATATTAGATAGCATTACAATCAATGGAAAAACTCTATAAGCAGGCTTTGAAAACATTGGATAAAAAGTCTAATTTATATCATCATTGTAATATTTTAACTAAATATGTTTTTTTAAACTGGGGAAATATGATTAAGTTTGCAGACATTTTACTTGTTTATAAAATCCTTCATGGTCTGGCCCCCCGTCTCCACTCAATGAGTTTATTAAGCAAAATCAAAACTCATCTACCAGAGCTGCCACCAGAGGAGATTGTAAAACTGCACATAGAATAAGTGCCTTTGGGCAGTCGGCCTTTTCCTATCGAGCAGCTCATACCTGGAACACTATACCCCTACAACTAAGGAACATCACATCTCTTCATTCATTCTCTAAAAACATAAAACAGTGGTTACTGGATAATCAAACATGCTGTCATAATCTGGTATAGGGATCAGGTTTTTATACCTGTTTGTGTTTATGTGCTTTTATGTGAGCTAATGTGTTTGTGTGCTATAATTCTTTTATGTTGTTTGTCATTATTCGGAGTGTCATGGTTTTACTAATTGTTTGTACTCTGTGTTTTAGTGTGTGTTTTTCAATGTTTTTTATATATGCCATCAACCTGCCAGGGACTTCAGATGTAAATTAGCCTGTATGGCTAAATCTGGCACATTTATGATGGACTCAAGTGCTCATGTCAATCAATGTGCCTTGTCCCTTTTAAATAAATAAATAAAAAAAAAGATATACATATTATATTTATATCATAGTTATATTATATTTACGATAGAGCTTATATCTTGTATTAAACAGGTTATTTTTGTAAAAATGATATATATTTATAAAAATTAGTGTATAGTATAAAAAAAATTATACAGACATATAATTTATGTTTAGTTGTGGAAAGGGGGTGGGATTAAATAAATGTATACTTCCTCCTCCTCCCACTCCTTTTCGAACATGTAACTGAAATATGTGTTTTGATGTTGTTTTTTTCTTTATAGAATAGAAATAGAATAGAAAGCCTTTATTATCATTATACTGGTACAATGAGATTAGGCAGCAGCTCCGTAAAAGTGCACACATGCAAAGATTATGTAAGCAAAGACTGTGTACAACAAAATGAGAAACAGGAAACATAAATATATATACACTATGAAAATGAGATGGATGAGAGAATAATAATGCACATGAATGAGTGGAAGAATATTGCACATAAATGAGTAAAGAATATTGCACATAATGGATGAAGAATGTTGCACAGTGTGTGATAATGCCCACCTGTATTTATTTTCTTGTCTTTTTTCTTATTTTTTATACATGTTCGAAATAAGCAAAAACGAACGAACGAACAACCAAAGCTGTGCAGCATGTTGGTGCTGGGCCGGTGGGAGCGATGAAAGCTGAAGGACAGTGTGTTGCCGTCATGGCGGAGGCTGCAGCCCCGGGTCCGGGGAGAGGCTGCCCGGGCAGACGGACCTTCAGGAGCTCCGAGCACGTCCGCAGCCTGGTGGACGGCCTGCTGGCTCTCCGGCAGGAGGGCATCCTGTTTGACGTGGTGCTGGTGGTGGAGGGTCGACACATCCACGCCCACCGCATCCTCCTGGCAGCCTCCTGTCATTACTTCAGGTAAAAAAAATTAAAAAAAAAATGTCACAACAGTTGCCTTTGTCACATTACTTTTGTCTTTTGCACCCGTGTCACTTAATCAGCTTTAGTTTAGTGCATCTCGCTGATGTTTATCTCCTGCACACAAGACAATAGACAGTCAGGTTTCACTTTCAGACTGACTGGTCAAAGTTGTAGTGTCCCAAGATGTATGTGTGTGTGTGTGTATATATATATATATATATATATATATATATATATATATACACATTTTCGTCTATTATTTTCCAAGAGCCATCTGTTCACATTCCTGCTGTTTCTGCATAGTTTAATTTATTTATTAATTGATACTGTACTGTTTTTAATCATATTACTGGAATAGAAATCAGGCAGTTCACTTTTTTCATTTGCCATCCGGGGATAAAGTATTGGTTTATATATCACACGTAACGTCATATCGTTACCGCAATTTCCTGTTTTTTAATATCTCTTGTTTTCTTAATATTGTGCAGACCTATGCTGAATGTTCAGGAACATCTCAGTTTCTAATGACATTTTGTTTGTTTGTTTGTATGTTTTTAACTCTGATTTAATTCACATATGCATGACTGTAATCTAATCAGTTAGTGAAGGACTGTGCAGCTTACTGTCACAAGACGCATCTAAGCTTTGGTGCAAAGTGTAATTCAGATTAAGTTTATCCCCCTAATCCATCATAATGCACTTTATCAATATCGCCTTATGATAGCCGCATGAACATTTGGGTTCTGTCGTTAACAAAGCCGATGATTTAAGTGTTCATGCTGGTTTATGACTTAATAAAGCGCTGCAGAGAATGCTTTTTACAAAGGGGCATAGCCAGGCATTACAAAACTAAGAATAGTTATTATATATTAATTATTAATTAATTATTGTACTTATATGACTAGACTTTGTGCTTGTGTTGTTCCATCAGATGTAAATCGCTTTGGATAAAAGTTTTATGACAGTAGTAGTAGTAGTAGTAGTAGTAGTAGTAGTAGTACAGTATATGAAGTCTTATCCAGCCTATTTCTGTAATATGTCCCAAAATATAAGTGTACTATTATCAGCTGTAATAATGGCTTACTGTAAGTTTCCTGTATTTTTCCCAAAATACCAGAAGACTTCTATCATTCTTGTCTGTTTAATGATGATGATATTATGTACCATAGACAACATGATTCTAAAACCGTTTTGCAATTTGTAAATGCCCATTTGTGCAAATTGGCAGACTCTCTCACTGTAAGATGCTCTTGTCTTACTCATGTTGCCAACTGACCTAATTAGTTGCAAGATAATCTCTCAGCTGTTTCTTTTTATATACCTTTCTGGCCTTTTGTTGCCTCTCTTCTAAGTTCTAAAAAAAAATGTGTTGCTATCATCAAATTCAAAATTAGCAAATATTTTACCTGAAATGGTAAAATGACTTGCCTTTGTCATTTGATATGTTTTCTGTGCTCTGTTGTGAATAAAATATGTGTTTATGAGATTTCCATATCATTGCATTATGTTTATTTATACATTGCAATCAAACTTTTTGGGGATTAATTTGTATTTAATTTGAAAATGTAAAGCCTTTTGCCAAAGGCTACACAATTCAACTGATTTTCAAAGTTACAAGGAGATTTCAAAGCAAGCATATAAAAACAAAAGTTAGTCAGGGGGCGTGGCAGTCTAGAGGCTACAGAGGTGGGCTTGGGTCTGGTCCCGGGTTCAAGCCCCACAATGGCAACCAAGATGAACCACCTTGGGCCCCTGAGCAAGGCATTAACCCTAATTGCTCCACAAATGATGTACCGGACTGTCTCAGAAAATTAGAATATTGTGATAAAGTTCTTTATTTTCTGTAATACAATAAAAAAAAAAAAAAATGGCATATATTCTGGATTCATTACAAATCAACTGAAATATTGCAAGCCTTTTATTATTTTAATATTGCTGATTATGGTTTACAGTTTAAGATTCCCAGAATATTCAAATTTTTTGAGATAGAATATTTGAGTTTTCTTAAGCTGTAAGCCATGATCAGCAATATTAAAATAATAAAAAGGCTTGCAATATTTCAGTTGATTTGTAATGAATCCAGAATGTATGACATTTTTGTTTTTGTAATTGCATTACAGAAAATCACAATATTCAAATTTTCTGTGACATATTTCAGATGTAAGTCGCTTTGGATAAATGACAGTAGTAGTAGTCGAGTAAGAAGAAGAAAAAGAAAAAGTGGGTCAGTTTGACAGATTTTTTACATAAAAATGCAAAATTCAGCAACAAGCAATTATACTGTATCAGTGAGAGCAATTTTATCATAAGACAATGTTTTGGATCTGATCTGACTGAAATACGACGATTACTTTTAAAAGCACTGACTTCACCGTTAATGACTCAACTGGGACGATCACTGCTCATGATGCATCAAGTCGTCTGAGTACACCTCTGGCACTGGTGTCATTCACCTAATGATTAGTTATATAGTAAGGTTTAAAGTGCTGTAAGGAAGATCTTTTTTCTGTGCAGCAAGTGCACCTGGTATATTTGGAGCTGGGGACCCTGTGGCTGCACGGTGCATGTCTCATCATCAGTGGGTTCTGTCAGGCTGAATCACGTCTCACCCTTCTCCCTTAGGGGGATGTTTGCAGGAGGCCTCCGTGAGACGCAGCAGAAGGAGATTCCCATTCATGGAGTCTCCTACATGGCTATGAAAAAGATACTGGACTACATCTACACTTCAGAGATCGAGTTAGACCTGGACTGTGTTCAAGAAGTCCTGATTGCTGCCACTCTGGTACAGGTAGGCTGAGCCGAGCTGATCCTTTTTTTTTTTATTTATTTTTTTTTATTTTAGAATTTTTTTTTTAATTAACATTATTTCTTCATTACAACATGTTTGTGCATCAAGTAAAACAAATTTGTGCAAAGAATACTGCTTTATAATTTAAGAAAAGGCAAAAACAAATATAACCAACAAAATAAGACAGAAGGAAAAAGACAAATAATAAAATAATTCTGAACATGATAAGGAAACACATCTAATATACATGCAGACAGGATAACAATGACTTCAGTCAAATAATGTAGAAGACACTCATTAAAAATAACAGGTCAAAAACATGTCAGATGCAAGGAGGATTTTTCACACACACAAAAACAACACTTCTGGAAGGTTCCAGGTTTCTTTCTTACACTGTACAATATCTTTTCAGGTGTACAGTGAGCCGAGCCGATCCTTATTCTATTTTTCAGTGTAATTAGGTTTTTTTGTTTAGCGAAACTGTCCTTTTTTTTTCCAGCTTGAAAATGTAATTGGCTTCTGCTGCGACTTCCTGTTCTCCTGGCTGGACGACAGCAACATTATCGAGGTGTATCACCTGGCCGATCTCTACGGACTGGAGCAGCTTAAAGCCATGGTCCACTCCTACATCCTCAGGAACATTGAGACCTTGTCCAGGACAGAAATGTACCGCCGGCTCCCCCCGGAGGAAGTGTTCCGAGCTCTGAGCAGCAACGAGCTCCAGGTGACCAGTGAGAATGAAGTGTACGAGGCCGCGCTTCACTATCACTACAGTCCAGAGGAGGTGGAGACCGACCAGGTGTACCTGCAGGTCAGTGCAAAGGTATGTCTTCATTTCACTCTCATCTGCTATTGATTATATACCGTATTTTCTGGACTATAAGCCGCTACTTTTTTCATAGGTTTTGAACCATGCGGCTTATACAAAGGTGCGGCTATTCTGTGGATTTTTCTTCCACCGCTCGGGGCGCTCTAACCGGAATTAGAATCAAAACTAAGACAAAATAAATGCAAAGAAGAATATGCTACTTCTTTTTTAGCAGATAGAAGTAGGTAGAAGCAGATTTCAAACGGATAAATAGATAAGATAGGTTATTTTCTGTTGGTTCTGTCCCGTTTTAATCAGCAAAGTTGCTGTCGTGTTAAAAGACACGGTTAGGAAAGGACAGAGGTGTCAAGTAACGAAGTACAAATACTTTGTTACGTTACTTAAGTAGAAATTTTGGTTATCTATACTTCACTGGAGTAATAATTTTTCAGACGACTTTTTACTTTTACTCCTTACATTTTCACGCAATTATCTGTACTTTTTACTCCTTACATTTTAAAAACAGCCTCGTTACTCTATTTCATTTCAGCCTTTAAATAAAAACTATCCAGTTAAATTGCTCCATCCGGCTAGAGTGAATTTGGTTGTGGTTGTTTCAGATGTTCTTGTCCAGTTTTGTTCTTACATCCGTTCCCTCAGATTCCTGCAACTAAACTTGGATGTACATTCCAATAAAGGTTAGGATAAATGATAACATCCCTCTGAAGTTTGACTTTTTGCACTATTACAATACTTATAGGCAACTAGTCATCATATCTCCTGCTCTCTGAAACACATGTTAATGCTCAATAGTACACATATATGGTTCTTTAATATATTTGCATTATACTAAGATGCATTCATTTTCAATGCCTTTTTTCCCCCTTACATTACTTTTACTTTTATACTTTAAGTAGTTTTGAAACCAGTACTTTTATACTTTTACTTGAGTAAAAAACTTGAGTTGATACTTCAACTTCTATAGGAGTATTTTTAAACTCTAGTATCTATACTTCTACCTGAGTAATGAATGTGAATACTTTTGACACCTCTGGGAAAGGATCTATTTAGGTACAAACATGTACATCATTTACAGTTCAAAATCGTTCTGTACATGTAGTAAATATCTAATCTAACAACATAAATATCTGCGGCCTGCATATCCTTTTTTTTTAACTAGAGCGGATGCGGCTTGTATGGAGGTGCGGTTTATAGTCCAGAAAATACGGTACCTGCTTTTTCTTCCCAAAATGGCAAATATACAATTAACCCTTTTTGTCTTTCCGATCCGAAGGACAACCTGAAGATGCTCGATGCCGTGCGTTTCTGCCTGATTGAGAAACAAGTGCTGCAGAGACTGCACGGCAGACTGAGCCAGTGTCCGCTCAAGGACTCGGTTTCAGCCGCCCTGCGCTACCATGAGCAGGAGCTGCAGCAGCCGGTCCTGCAGAGTCCTCTCACGCAGCCGCGCTCCACCTTCCACTGCATCCTCGGCTTCGGGGGGATGTTCAGCTCCAGCTCCCTCTCAGATGGCGAGTGCTTCTTTCAGCTGTTCCACCCGAGCTGGGGCGAATGGAGAACCCTCTGTGAGCCCCACGGGCCCCGAATGTCCAACCAGGGTGTCGCTGTGCTCAATAACTTTGTTTATCTTATTGGAGGGGATAAAAATACCAGTGGATTTCGTGCAGAGAACCGGTGCTGGAGGTGAGATCCAAGAGTATCCTGTCCTCTGAACTTGCACATTGGCTCACGTTGTGACTAAAGGCTGCAGAGATTTCATTGTCAGCTTAAGATTCAGCCCGTTGTGGTTAAGTGTTTACGTTTCTTGATGATGCAATCATTAGGGCACAGTTCAGAATATTACCAATCTTGCAGTGATGTCTGATCAGAGGATGTTTCTGCCACTTTATAAGCTTCTCATCCATGATGGCTTAAGGGGGACAGAGTCTTCTGACCTTTTTGCAAAAGATGAAAAAACTTCCTAGTCCGAGTCTAAATACAAGAAAGATAGAGTACAACAGCTTGATTCTTAGTCATGCCTTCACATCTGTGTTGGAAACAGAACCCCCCCCCCGTTTGCTACTTTTGAAACTAGTGTTAAAGCTTTCTACTATCTGCTGCTGATGTACAACAAATGCAGCGTGATGTGCGGATGGGGAGTACCTTCAGTGCAAGGGGAACATCCCTGAGTTTTCTCTGACTTTCTTGACCAAATCCCATATCCAGCAAATCTACACTTTTTACACAGAATGGAGAAAACACAATAGGTTTCGAAATATCTAGCTCCCATTGGTCGTTTATATCGTTGAAAGAGTTCTTTGTATCTGCACTCGATTGCTGTTCCTCCGGAAGACCCGGATGTCTGGCACAGTAAAATTGAAATTGAATTGCAAGAACTGAATTTGAATTGTGAGAACTGAATGTAGATTCAGTTTTTTTAATGCAATAATTCAAATTAAACAATACAAATTCAAAATATGTGATTCAGATTCAGTTTTTTAATGCAATTATTCAAGTTGGGCAATTCAAATTCAAATATAAATTATTCAAATTCAGTTTCTAGTGGCACATATTTCTGCCCATAGGGGAGCCTTGATCATTCTAGTCCAGGGGTTCGGCAACCCAAAATGTTGAAAGAGCCATATTGGACCAAAAACACAAAAAACTAATATGTCTGGAGCCGCAAAAAATGAAAAGTCTTAGAATGAAGGCAAATGGCAAAAGGGGAAATGTCGAGAAAAAAGTCGAAATGTCGAGAAAAAGTCGAAATGTCAAGAAAAAAGTCTGAATTTCAAGAAAAAAGTTGAAATGTCGAGATTAATGTTGAAGTACAATCTAAAGAAATAAGTCAAAATGTCGAGAAAAAAGTCGAAATGTCGAGATTAAAAAGGAAAGGAAAAAGGAAGAAAAAAAGAGAAAAAAAGGGGAAAAAAAAGAAAAAAAACAAGAAAAAAAAGAAAAAAAAGGAAAAAAAGAGAAAAAAAGAAAATAAAGAGAAAAAAAAGAAGAAAAAAGGAAAAAAAAAGGTAAAACATTTTTGGAAAAGCTCCAGGAGCCACTAGGGCGGAGCTAAAGAGCTGCATGCGGCTCTAGAGCCGCGGGTTGCCGACCCCCGTTCTAGTCGGATCTGTTTCAGATACATTTACCTGTGGTTGGATTTCCAGTGTCCTGTGTCTGTTCCACTCATCTTAGGTACGACCCCCGTCACAACAGCTGGTGCTCCATCCAGCCTCTGCAGCTGCAGCATGCCGACCACTGCGTCTGCGTGGTGGGAGGACACATCTACGCCATCGCAGGCCGCGATTACAGCAACGAGCTGGACTCCGTGGAGCGCTACGACCCGCACACCAACACCTGGGAGTTTATGTCGCCTCTGAAGAGAGAAGTATGTTTTCAGGGTTGAAAGATGAAAAAAGTCATAGTTCCACCTCTCTTTTCTTGTTTAGTATTACTATTAGGGTTGTCCCGATCAGGATTTTTTAGCTCCCCATCCGATCCCGATCACTTGGGTTTGAGTATCTGCCGATCCCGATTTTTCCCGATCCGATCACTTTTTTTGGCTCCCAATACATTATATATACTTTTTCCCGATCACATACATTTTGGCAATTAATTAAAAAAAAAGAAAAAAAAAAGAGGACTAAAACTAAATTATCCCTAGTTTCTTTTATTGTCCATTGGAGAACAACATGGACACATATTTCAACAAAGCTTATCAGCACTGGTGCCACAAAATGTAAAAACATGAAATTGTAAACTAAAACAAAAAGTGCAGAATAGTGCAATAAAAAAAAAAAAATGTTTACTTCAAAAGAGGTAGTTGAATGACATCCAGTCAAACTCATTAACACAAAAAAATTTAAATACTTTTTGGCTTAACCTTAGTGCAACATTCTGTATGGCATGAAATGAATAGCAGCAGCTTAATGAACACGAACATATATAAAATTTCACAATTCAAACATGTAAACCATGTTAGTTTCGCTTACTTCGTCACTTCCGGCCGCCGACTGGAAGTGACGTTAAATGCAACGATATATAAAACGACTTAATATATATTAAAAACATTAATAACTAGGTATGTCCCGATACTTTTTTGGCCGATACCGATGTTTTGACAATGTCGTGATCGGGACAACACTACTTACTATTATAATTTTTTTCACCTTCCCTCCAGGTGTACGCGCATGCTGGAGCAGTGGTGGATGGGAAGATTTATGTCACATGTGGCCGTCGAGGAATAGCATACCTGAAGGAGACCTACTGTTTTGACCCCGCAGCCAATGAATGGACGACGTGCGCGGAGGGCCCGGTGGAGCGGGCGTGGCACGGCATGGCTGCAGCTAATGGACACGTGTATGTTATCGGGGGTAGCAATCATGAGCGTGGATATCGCCGCGATGTCCTGAAGGTACAATATCACGAGTCATCAATGCTTTTTACATTTTCGCAAGAACAGTGTGGCTGCTGATGATTGGGGCGGTTTTAAATGGTGCACTTTCATTTAACTTGTTTTTTGTTTGACCTTTTTTTTTCTCCTTTTTTTCTTCTTTTTTTTCCTTCTTTTTTTCCTTTTTCTTTTTTTTTTCCTTTTTCTTCTTTTTTTCTCTTTTTTTCTTCCCTTTTCCTTTCCTTTTTAATATCGACATTTCGACTTCACATGTTCTGTTGGGATAACTTCAGAGCTGCAGGCAGGCCATTCCAGTACCTTCACCCTCACGTGCCTCGACCATGGTTGTGTGGAGATTGTAGTTTTGAAACCTCCCTCGAAAAGATCTCTTAAAAGCTCCATATGTTGCTTTAAAATCTCATTGTGTTTTTGGGTTTGTTTCTTTGCAGTGATTTTGCCATCACAGAATGAATGACCTGTGCTAGGAGCTCTGATATAATACACCATCATACTGTCTGGCTTCTGGACTTGTTGCTGCTAAATGTCCTGATGGTCGTTTTCATCTTTGCTCGAGAGCACACGGCACTTTGTGTCTGAGAAATGGGTCTGGAGTACCGATCTGTTTAGGCCCTTTTGGATTAGTCCTTACTCGGCTCGTCACGCCTCTACCCGTTTTGTCCCCGTTTGTTTTTCCACAGCCAGGGGAGAAGTGGGCAGGTTGGGGTGAAGCTGCTGTGACGTACTCGATTGCGCAACCGCTTTGTTCATGTCGGCGCTGATGAGAAATCAGCTGGAGCCACGAGCGGCTGAGAGTAAAACAGCCCGTCTACATCCCTTTTTTAATTCTCTCCTCAGCCACCAGGTTTATGAACATCTGCACCTCAGAGTTGGATCACCAAACAGACGTTTTGCGCTTTATAATAAAATCGCTGCGAGCTGCGAGTCGCCTCGCGATGACTCCCGCTTCCTGATTCAAACGTCTGACGGCCCCCCGACCAATCAGAGGCGTGAAGGGTGGTGACGTCAGAAATAGTCCCGGCTCAGCCCGGATAGAACCTCGCCAGAATGGTTACAGAAAAAGTATCTGCTTGGAGCGGCTCTACCCGTCTCAGCCCCTAGTGCAAAAGCGCAAGACGGGGCCGTGGCGGCTAGAACCGAGCTGAGGCAGGACTAGTGGAAAAGGGCCATTTATCCCTGCACGTTTGCAATGTGTGAGGTCACATTTGGACACAAGGCTTCTTCTTTGCTCCCTCATTAAATGCACTCGTCCCACGTCATGGAGTGTGAGCGGTTCAGTCTTAGAGGTCTTGCAACCAGAAAATTCTGATGACGTTTGCTGACGATATTAAAAATCCCAAATCGTCTACCAATGAACTACCCACTTTAAATCCGACATGCAACTTCCCTCCTCCACCAGGACCAGGACCACATTCTTCTCCTTCACCACTTCTCTTTTGAAGTGTTTTCAGCAGATATAAAACTTGTCTTGCTTTTTTATGGTTTACTGCATACTGACGACACTGCATCTGTTGTTCTGTCGTAGCCAATCGTTACCGTCCACACGTACCATTCATGGTGGTAATTACACATGTAATGGGGCTGTTTGTGAATTTGTGAATGTGAATATGTATTGCAGTGCTTTACAAAGGTTTTTCAAAGTAATCAATGTGGTTGTATCAGGTATTGGAGAATGGTTCTCAGATCACACGTCACGCTTGGATGTGTATCCTTGCCCATTATTTACTGAAATGCAAATTATTATCATTTTTTCTTTCAGGATCATTGTCTTTAAACATTTAAGGATTTTCTCATGCATTTATTGACAAAGTGGATATCTTTTGCACACTTTTGCTCCTCAGAGAGACAGATTTCCATGGATGTAGCTTTGCAACAAATCACCATTATAGTCGTATGCTGACATCACCTACATGAAGCAGTATTGTTATTTCTTCTTCCACCTTGGGGCACTAAATTTGTCTTAGAAACTGAAATGAATAAATTGGGTCTATGGTATCAAATTTGGTTAGAAAGTTGGTGAGTTGGTGAGAAAGAAACATAGAAAATCCCTTTTTTTTTAACCTACAGGACTGTCTCAGAAAATTTAAATATTGTGATAAAGTTCTTTATTTTCTGTAATGCAATTAAAAAAATTAAAATGTCATACATTCTGGATTCATTACAAATCAACTGAAATATTGCAAGCCTTTTATTATTTTAATATTGCTGATTATGGTTTACAGTTTAAGATTAAGATTCCCAGAATATTCTAATTTTTTGAGATAGGATATTTGAGTTTTCCTAAGCTGTAAGCCATGATCAGCAATATTAAAATAATAAAAGGCTTGCAATATTTCAGTTGATTTGTAATGAATCCAGAATGTATGACATTTTTGTTTTTGTAATTGCATTACAGAAAATCACAATATTCAAATTTTCTGAGACAGTCCTGTATATTGGTTGAACTGCCCATCACCGTGAGCGCCATCAAGCTTCACCTTTATTAAAAACCTGTTATGGTTTGTATTTCTCAGGTGGCGTGCTTCAATCCTGCAGTCAATTGTTGGTCTTTACTGGCCCCCCTCCCCGCCGGACACGGAGAGCCCGGCGTGGCCGTGCTGGACGGTCGTATCTACATCCTGGGAGGACGCTCGCACGACAAGGGCAACAGGATGAAATACATTCACGTGTACAACCCCGGTTCAGACGAGTGGGAAAGTGAGATGGAGTTTAAAGAGCGCGTGTCCGGCCTGGCGGCCTGCGTGGCGCTCATGCCCCCCGCTGTGATCACACAGGCCAAAAGCTGGGAGCAGCGCACTAAGGCATCATGGGAAGATTTGGACATGGACAACTCGGAGGACTCGAGTGAGGACTGAATCAATCGGCCGTGCACTTTTCTGATCGAGCACATTGACCTCGACGTTGCCTGCTTGTGTGTGTGTGTGTGTGTAAATGACAGCTCAGCGTCCTTTTTTCCATGTTGACCACTTCCAGTGCCTCGGTGGGATTCCGGACCTTTTGCACACTTGTCTCTCACTCTCACGCCGTCCACGACTGCCTGACTGCTCAAACGCGAGTGCTGCAGTTTGTAGTCGTTTTCCCTTTTTCTTCCTATTTGTACGTGAGCCGGAGCGTTGGGGACGACCCGGTACCCTGGACGAGGAAAGACTTTCAACACGGGGGGTTTCACAGACTACTGACATCGCTCCAAACCAGTCAATAACCACGTCCCTAAAACGTTAACCTGTGCCTTGTTTTGTGGTCACACCATGAACTGGTGTTTTATGATTTAGACCAGGGGTCGGCAACCCACGGCTCTAGAGCCGCATGTGGCTCTTTAGCGCCGCCCTAGTGGCTCCCTGGAGCTTTTTCAAAAATGTTTGACCTTTTTTTTCCTTTTTTTCTTTTTTCCTCTTTTTTTCTTCCTTTTTCCTTTCTTTTTTAATCTCGACATTTCAACTTTTTTCTCGACATTTCGACTTTTTTCTCGAAATTTTGACTTTTTTCTCTAAATTTCGACTTTTTTCTCAACATTTCGACTTTTTTCTCAACATTTCGACTTTTTTCTCAACATTTCAACTTTTTTCTCGACATTTTGACTTTTTTCTCGAAATTTTGACTATTTCCTCAACATTTCGCCTTTCGCCACTTGCCTTCATTCTAAGGCTGATACAAGACTTTTCATTTTTTATGGATCCAGACATATTTGTTTTTTGTGTTTTTGGTCCAATTCTCTTTCAACATTTTGGGTTACCGACCCCTGATTTAGACAATGAGCCTCAGGTCATAAAATAGTTTCATGTTTGTGGTTAAATGATGGCGGAAAGTGGCACGACACTGTGCAGTTCAGGTGATGCAGTGTCGCAGTTTTTGTGAATGACATATGAATAATAGACGTTTATCTGTTATTTGTGTAATGAAAACCAAATCACTGTTGCTCTTGTGTGTGTGTAAATGAAGGAAAGTCCCGGAGTGTCCCCGGTCGCTGCACCGGGCGTCGCACTCGTGCTTCATTCATGCAGGCAGAAAGGGGACAGACTTCACCACTATGCATTCTGTTTAAAACAAAGTACACACGTTTTTTCTCGTGGTTTAACATGACAGATTTGTCTTGGAAAAAAAACAGTTTATCGATTTCACTCTCACATGTTCTTTAAGTTAAATAAAAATAGTAATAATTTATTTCATTTGGATTTTGTTTGTGTGTCTTTAGGAACCAGCATTATGCAAGCGAGGGGCATTTTAGGTATTGGAAATATGACCAGCCAGGTTTAAGACTTCCTGAAGCATGAAGCTGGAGAATTATGGCATGAAAAACATTTACTGAAGCTGACTTGAAAATAATGTTGTGGAAACCCTGCGTTCTCATATGAGGACATTACATTTCTGCTGTTCTGCGCCTTGATACTTCATTTGTACGAACATTGACCCATTGTCCTCATCCGGGACCCCCGCCTGCACCATCTAGTGGTCTCATAATGAAATTACACTAATTTGGGAAAAAACAAGATGGCTGGGATCACAATGAAAGTCTTCTATGGCAGTTCCCGACAGAAACATGGACAAGGTAGAAATCCTAACCTAATTTTATGATTGAAACTAGTATATTTATGCACAATAACGTCTGCAGCTTCACATGGCATGCTTTTTTGATATATTTGAGTAATATTAGCAAGCTACAACGTCTGTAAACATGAAGTATTCGTTTGAGGACATCTGGTCTATCTTCACTGCAAACACGTAAATTCTTTCCAAAAACATTTGTCTTTATTTCTAGCCCAAATGTCCAATTTCTAGTCAAAATAAGTCTCATTACACTTAAAATACTTGTTTTTAGATTTCCATTTGTTTAAAGCACATTTTCACTAGAAATAGGTAGAATAATCTGCCAGGGGAGCAAGTTTTTATTTCCTTGTAATAGGAAATAAACAAAATGATATAGAGATATAACCTAATACCCATGTTTTTACTCTGTAGCATTTTATTTCATGCAAAATGCTGAGTATATTGCAAATAAAATGTATCATATTTTTATTATTAGAACCTGACCAGGATGTGCAAGGATGCAGGGCAGGACCAAGAAAGGGAAATAGAGTTGTGGTGGTTTTTGAGATAACTACTTATTGTAGAAAGCTAAAATTTCATTTTTAGGTTATTTTGGTGCTCCTGATCCCAAATAGCAAGGAAAAAATGCATATGCAAAAATAAACCCATTGTGCTCATGTGAGGCCATTGGATTTGACATAGTTCAACAGCACATAGAAAGCAAACATTTAATAAAAAAAAAAAATTAGGTCCTACTGATCCCAAATAGTAAGGAGACATAAAAAATGCACATCAAACAAAAGCCCGGGTCTCAGGAGGTTAACATGCAAAATAGAGCGGGCATGGTGACGTCAGCATGTGGACCAGCCGGGAAGGAACTGGCCGGAATAACGTGATACTTCCACGTGCTACGTCCGGCCAGAGAAGCCCCACCCTGTCTGGTGAAAAGAAGCGGCCCGCTCACTCCTCAGGTAGAGGAGGAGAAAAATAAAATAAAAGAAAACATGCAAAATAGATGCAAAGTTGTGGATGTCTTTAGGAAAACGGAAATGTGTCTACTGAGGCTGAGTTTTCGGGTTTGACCCGTGTTCAAGTTTGACCATCATTTCATTGTTAAAGTGGATCAGATTGAAGAAATAGTTTTTGAATCAGGTCGCCGTGGAGATCACTCCTCCCTTCTGGTCCATACCGCCTGCATCACACAAATACGTGGGGGTGCACGCTGACTTGAGCCTGTCTCGGGACGCTCAAGGGAATTCTGTGTGTTGAAGGAAGATGAGGATGTTTGAGGATGCAGTAGTCAGACAAGCTAAATGCAAGAGATGATTGCTCAATAGATACAAGACCTCATTCATCCCCGTATCCGTGAAACCTCAAACCAGAGTGCGGGGTATAGTGAGGGGGGGGTGTTGTTTTTCATTGTGTGGTGTATCTCAGTGATGCCTGAAAACTTATATTGATCTTTTATACAGGACCGTCTCAGAAAATTTGAATATTGTGATAAAGTCCTATTTTCTATAATGCAAAAATGTCATACATTCTGGATTCATTACAAATCAACTGAAATATTGCAAGCCTTTTATTATTTTAATATTGCTGATCATGGCTTACAGCGTAAGAAAACTCAAATATCCTATCTCAAAAAATTAGAATATTCTGGGAATCTTAATCTTAAACTGTAAGCCATAATCAGCAATATTAAAATAATAAAAGGCTTGCAATATTTCAGTTGATTTGTAATGAATCCAGAATGTATGACATTTTGGTTTTTTTAATTGCATTACAGAAAATAAAGAACTTTATCACAATATTCTAATTTTCTGAGACAGTCCTGTAAGTCCAAAACACATGGGGAAAACAAACGATGAAGCAATCATTAGTTTAGCCCACTAAATGTTGCCACGGTCACTCACACAAACAAGAACAAGGTGACTAACGTAGTTAAAAAATGAAAATAATGAAATGTCTGCAGTCAAGGATTTTGCTGGACTGATTGATAAACTCTTCTAGAGTTGGAAAGCGCTCAGTGAAATCAGTAATGCTCATTCGCCCAGAGGGGTAAGTTATGACTGGTCCATGTTTCCCACACTGACCTTGTACTTTAGTTGATAAAATAGTCCATTTTCAGCATGACTTCCTACCGCAGCACGATGAAGTCAAGTACCTGGGCGTGTCCTCTTTTTCCCAGCAGTCAAACACACAAATAAAAAAAAGTTATCTTTGGTTTTGTAGACCAAAAGAACTGAAAAGTACGGTGGCCGAGACCCGCCATTGCTGAAAATAAAAGTAACGGTGCAAACAGAAACAAACGCAGCTGCAAATTAAAGAAACGCTGCAAATAAAAACAAACGCCGCTGCAAATAAAAGAAACGCTACAAATATAAAGAAACCCCGCTGCAAATTTAAAAAAAACGACGCAAACAAAAAATCCACAACGGAAGTGAATTACCGGGGACTATTTTTGCTGACGCACCAGGGTTTTTGACGCGAGAGGAGAAGAAGACGAAGAGGACGTAAGTGAAAAGGAAGAAAGAAGAAGAGCGAGGAATAAGAAGAACAACGAACGAGAAAATAAGTGAAAAGGTTAGTGTTCAACGTTGGTACGTGTAATTTTTTTCGTCTTCTTCTCCTCTCACGTAAAAAACACCGGTGCATCAGCAAAAATAGTCCCCGGTAATTCACTTCCGTTTTTTATTTTATTTGCAGCTGCGTTTATTTTATTTGCAGCGGTGTTTCTTTATATTTTCAGCGTTTCTTTTATTTGCAGCAGCGTTTCTTTTTGTTTGTAGCGTTTCTTTAATTTGCAGCGGCGTTTATTTTATTTGCAGCGGGGTTTCTTTTTGTTTGCAGCGTTTCTTTAATTTGCGGCAGCGTTTGTTTCTGTTTGCATCGTTACTTTTATTTTCAGCAATGGCGGGTCTCGGCCACCATAGAAGTCTCTGTTTTTCTATTTTTCATTTTGGTTGTGAAACTGAAAACAAAACAAAAAATAACACATGAAACAGATTCTGAAGGTTGCATTAATCACAATTACTCAAAGAGCGTCACATCAACCCAGAAGTCTTTTTATCCCTTGTGTTTGCTTAAAGGTTGCGTTGGAGATTTTTTTCTGGGTTATCTAACATGTCCTGAAATTCTCTTCACGCACCAATCCCGAAATAAAGACTATGAATAACCGGTGGAAGTTACAGGGCTCTAAAAACATGCATTTACTTTGAGTGACCCAAGCAGAGTCATTGAACTGTTGGCTGACCAGGTGGAGGTTCGGCATCACAGTTAGGTTGTCCTTCACGACTCTCTGCAGAAGTTCTGCGACCGCCTGCTGGATCCCGAGCTGACTTCAGGTGCTGCACAAAGCCTGTTTGAGCACATCTGTGGGCTGAACTTGAAAGTCCGTTTGCGCTGTCATTAGCGCACCAGTTCAGAGTGGAACCGGGAGTGGAACCCCTTCGGGACATGAGGAAGTCGCAGGACCTCCTGAATCCGGTTGCAGGTTTATTTGAACCTGTGGTTTCACCTGCAGCTGAGGGATAGATCGGAACTCGTGTCCTCCCAAAACAGGAGTTTAAAATCACCTGAACTGGATGCTTTTCAACAGGTTATTTCTTTTACACAAGGAGACATGCGCTACATGTCACTTTAAGGGGTGTAACGATACACTAATCTCATGATACGGTACGATACACGATATTGAGGTCACGATAATGATGCAATACGATATTATAGCAGTATTTTTTTAACAACCTTGAATGATATGACATGATGACAATATGACTGGAAAAAATTGTCTTATTTAAAAGACATAAAATACAAAACAATACTGTGTGTTTGCCCTATTGTTCCAGTTTGTAATGCTTTATAACTGTTTAAGTTTTAAAGAGAAAGCCAGGCCAAACATTTTCCACAAACTGAACTAAAAGTAAATGTCAGGTTTGCATTATGCATCTTCAGTTTCATACAAGTACAAATATTTTGCCACAAACTGAATAGTTTCTCTCATGTATGATTTGACTTTTTTCTTTTCCAGAAATTTAACAACTAAAATTAAATAAATAAAAGTAAATAAGTAAACTATGAAAAGTCCCAAACTCAGAATGCAACATGACTGTTATTTAGCTCATGACAGAGCTCAGAGCTTCACCTGCTCCAGCCTGAGGTCGACGCGGTCGTCACGTGATCCCGCTGCACCAATAGGACGTTACTAGTAAACACAATATATTAATATTAATAACCCAATATCGCGCTACAGTTTGTCACCTCCACGACACGTATCGTGACGTTTTTGTATCGCGAAATTTCGTGGCACGATATATTGTTACACCCCTAGTCACTTTACACACTGATTATGATAACACACGTGCTCTCATTCAGGCCAAGGCAGGGAACTGTCACTAAGTAAAAGATTAATAAAAAAATCCTTTATTACAGTGTATTATTTATTCAGCAGGATCATTACACAGTGACACAAAGATGAAAACCTCAGTGACGATATCTGACTGGATTTGACCTTCTGGGGGAAGATTGTCCTGCATGTCGTTGAGACAGTTCCTGAGTCCAGGTCCAGGACAGCCTTCATGCACTTCCACCAGTCCTCTAAACCTTCGGCGCTACTGGGTCTGTGCTCAGGGAACCAACAGTTCAACTGGTCCATCAAGAGGCCATGTCCTCGTGCTTGAGCATTGATAATGTAAATGTAAATGTAAATGTACTTTATTTATATAGCATCTTACATCAACCTAGAGGGGAACCAAAGTGCTTTACATAACACACAACAAAATAAAACAAGAATAAAACATATGAACATATAAAACATCAAGTATAAAAAAGTGTTGCCACACTACTGGGTATTAAAAGCCACCCTGAATAAATAAGTTTTCATTTTAGATTTAAAAAGTCCCAGGTCAGAGATGGTGCGTAACTAGGGTTGCCACCTTTCAGAAATAGAAATAAGGGACGTCCTGATTTCAGCAGCGCAGGAGCAAAAAAAAAGCCCCAAAACTTCTAAACTGAATAAAAATGTGTTTATTTTATATGAAAAAACAAAATGCTTTGATTTAAAGTTTAAAGTGCTTTAATAGCATTGAACTTACATGACTGTACAGACAGACAACCATACTAGCAGCTGAAATATCCTCCTATGCTACGTATGTCCATATCAGCCCAGATGTAATATAGCCTACAGGTGAAGAATATGGTGTAAAAGTTAATTTATTTCAATAATTCAACTAGAATATGGTGTAAAAGTTAATTTATTTCAATAATTCAACTAGAATATGATGTAAAAGTTAACTTATTTCAATAATTCAACTAGAATATGGTGTAAAAGTTAATTTATTTCAATAATTCAACTAGAATATGGTCTAAAAGTTAACTTATTTCAATAATTCAACTAGAATATGGTGTAAAAGTTAACTTATTTCAATAATTCAACTAGAATATGTTGTAAAAGTTAATTTATTTCAATAATTCAACTAGAATATGATGTAAAAGTTAATTTATTTCAATAATTCAACTAGAATATGGTGTAAAAGTTAATTTATTTCAATAATTCAACTAGAATATGGTGTAAAAGTTAATTTATTTCGATAATTCAACTAGAATATGGTGTAAAAGTTAATTTATTTCGATAATTCAACTAGAATATGGTGTAAAAGTTAAGGAAAATACGGTACAAATCGTGTCCCGTATTAGTTCAATACGGGACACAACATTTTTTTCTCAAATAAAGGACAATTCCGTATTTTACGGGACGGGTGGCAACCCTATGCGTAACTCACAGGGAGCTGATTCCAGAGCCCGGGGCAACTGAAAAGGCTCGGTCACCCCAACGCTTGACCTTTGACCTGGGCAGCTCCAACAAACGTTGGTTGGAGGATCTCAGAGCTTTGCCAGGCTCACGCACCGTTAAAATCTCTGATAAATAAGGAGAGGCAAGGCCGTGCAGAGCTTTAAAAACAAACATTAAAAGTTTAAAATCAACTCTAAAACAAACAGGCAGCCAGTGAAGGGAATAGAGGACCAGGATGATTAGAGGACCGGGGTGATCTGCTCTCGTCTGGCTGTGTTTGTTCAAAGACGGGCAGCTGCATTTTGTACCAGCTGAAGACGGCTAAAAGAAGATTGGGCGATGCCAACATAAAGTGCATTGCAATAGTCCAATCTGGAGCTGACTAGAGCGTTAATAGCTCTCTCCATGTCGTGACGGCTCAAAAATGTTTTTACTTTGGCTAAAAGACGTAACTGATAAAAACTTGTCTTCACAACATTGTCCACTCGTCGGTCAAATTTTAAAAAGCTATCAAAAATCACTCCCAGGTTTCTAACTTTAGGACTGAAAGATCCAGACAATGCGCCAAAGTCAGCCGTCACGGTGTCTCCAAACAAAATGCACTCCGTTTTGTCCTCATTTAAATGTAGAAAATTGTGTGCCAACCACTGCTTGATGTCAGTAATACATTTCAGCAGGAGCTTTGTGCAATTTGTAATGATGGGTTCGCTCGTAGCCACTGGCTTTTGTTCAATGTAACATTTAAACTGTCGGTAAGCCGTCTGCTGTGTGATTTCACGGCCGTGGGTAGGATATCCTGTGTGACTTTGAAGCCTTTGCTGATGGTTATTATAGCCTTATAATTATGTTGTGGTGAATTGATTATGACTCTAGGCCATTTTCTTTTCTTTTAATAGCATGTATGTTATTAAGACTTTCTTTTCATGTTTTGTCACCTCATCTCAATATTCATGTTTACAGCACGGTCCAGAGGAAGGGTGTGATTAGATGTTTGAGATGAAATCATCTCGTCACGTTCCTTTCAAATACTTTGACAACAGAAAAATCCATCTTCTGTGTAAACAATTTAATTCACGTAGGCCGAACTGACTCTGCAGACTGCAGGACTGTAGCAGGCTGCAGAAATGTAACCACTTTTCAGGCCTTTATTGGTGCTTTATTCCAGACCAAGTCCAGATATTTCACCATACAGATCCTGAGTATGAAATTCCTCATTTGCATTTGGTCCCAGATACCAAATGACAGCAAGTGTTGGGGTAGTTCCTCAAAAAAAGTAATCCATTACATATTACTAGTTACTTTAAAAAAAGTAATCCCTTACACTACTTAGTTACTGGTTGCTGAAAGTAACTAGTTACATTACTAGTTACATTACTTTTGGATTACTCCGCAATATCACCTGAGCTGCACCATAACTCGATTGCCAATGAACAACATATACAGGACTGTCTCAGAAAATTTGAATATTGTGATTTTCTGTAATGCAATTACAAAACCAAAAATGTCATACATTCTGGATTCATTACAAATCAACTGAAATATTGCAAGCCTTTTATTATTTTAATATTGCTGATCATGGATTACAGCTTAAGAAAACTCAAATATCTTATCTAAAAAAATGTGAATATTCTGGGAATCTTAATCTTAAACTGTAAACCATGATCAGCAATATTAAAATAATAAAAGGCTTGCAATATTTCAGTTGATTTGTAACGAATCCAGAATGTATGACATTTTTGTATTTTTAATTGCATTACAGAAAATAAAGAACTTTATCACAATATTCTAATTTTCTGAGACAGTCCTGTAGTTGGAACCCATGGATCTTATAAATTGGAACCTTATTACTGCAGTGCCCAGATCAGCACCAGAAGTCCCGTAAAATCCCGTCAAATCCCGTAAAATCACGTAAGTGTTGCGCAACGCGTGAAGACCACGGTGAAGACGCATGAAAGGCAAGTTTGATTTTCTTTTCTGTTCTCCTGTTCTACATGTAGCTGAAAGGCTTAAAGTAACTAAAGTAATGTATTTTTTTGTCTTAGAGTAACTATAACGGGATTACCCAAATTAAAACTGTAACGCGGTACATTACTGCGTTACCGGCGAATGTAATCTCGTTACAGTAACCACCCAACACTGATGACAGCGTCCTACTTCCGTCTAACTTGCAGGTGCATCGTTTCACATTCACATGTTTGACTGCTTGCTAATGTCGTTTTAGAGGTCTACTATGAACTTTAAACAGCTTTGTTAACGTCTAAAACACAAAGCGAATGGATCATTAGGACATGTTCAGTGAATATTGCAAAAGTATTACGTGTCAGAACTCACTTACTTATGAACTTGTAACTTACATTAGGTTTGTAACATACCACTATCCCACCATATGTACATGTAAACCATCTAACCTTTTGCTGCATCGTCATGAAATGTCCTCAACTTCCTCTGCAGTCTGGGACGTTTGATGAGTAGGATTTGTTTACACTGTACTGAGATGTTGTTGAACACGTGAGCTTGTGTTAGACCAACGTAGGACGTTGGTGTGGATAGAATATCTCACCAGAGGTGGTAGAGGAGCCAAAAATTGTACTCAAGTAAAAGTACTGTTACTTCAGAATAATATGACTCAAGTAGAAGTAAAAAGTAGTCATCCAAATAATTACTTGAGCAAAAGTAAAAAGGTACTTGGTGAAAAAACTACTCAAGTACTGAGTAACTGTTGAGTAACGTCTGATTTATTTTTTTAACACAACCATTCAAACAGACAAAAGTACAAAATAATCATCTTCAGGCAAATTAAATAAATAAAATAATAAAATAAATAAAAATTAATAAAAAAATAAAAAATAGCTTAAATTAAAATAATCTTAAAGTAAATTCAAGTACTTTAATAAATAATAAAATAATTAAAATAACAGAATAAAAAAATAAATTAAGCACAAGTAGCACAAAATTTCAAGCCTTTGTACTTTTCTTTTTTAACCAGGCAGAACTAGAACAAGCCCAATAACTCATAGAAACTCTGTGTGTATTTGAGTCTGTGTAAATGTGACAAAACATGCAAAAACAAACATTTTTCCCAAAGAATCACCCAGTGATGTCATGAGATTGACGCGTACGTGGATAAAAGGGATAAAAGAAAAGTAACAGCTCAACGTGGCCTAATGTAGCGGAGTAAGAGAAACAGTTTCTTCTTCACAAATCTACTCAAGTAAAAGTAAAAAGTATATTGATTCAAAACTACTCCTAAAAGTACAACATTTCCCAAAAATTACTCAAGTAAATGTAACGGAGTAAATGTAACTGGTTACTACCCACCTCTGTATCTCACCTATATCAACCCTTTCCCATGGGCTGGCCCCGTGACCTCGTACCTGGATATCTTTCTCCTGAACGTGTCCCTAAATACACCCTTACTGCTGAGAGTCTGCAGGACTATGATCAAGGAACAAGTTATGCGCAGCTTTTTTGAGCTCACGTTGACTTCTGGGGTAAGAATCAATCACTCCAACACTCCAGATGAATCCAAAAACACACTTTAAGAAGACAAGATGAGGTGAGTTTGTTGTACTGTATGTTTGTTTACGCTGAATCAATCTCTCACTGCAATACAGTGAAAAAAATGAACAATAACAGTACGCCAGAAACAGAAAAACACAATAGGAAATTATGAGTAGATACTACAAATGTTAACAAATGTTAAATTAAAAATAAAGAGAAAAGTACTAAAATGCCTGTACCCAACATGCATACAGTATGTTAGCAAAAATGGACTATTTAACCCTATAATGGTGGATATATCATATTTCTAACATTAATTTGTGAGACCGCAGTACCACCCCATAATCAAAAAGGGTTTTACACAAACCAAAAAAAAAATAAAATAAAATAACTAAATAACAAAAACATAACACCTAACTAATGTTTTCATAATAATAATAATGATTATTAACTATTGAGAAATTGTTAAATAAAAAATTGGGATTTGTTTTTATTCTAATACATAATTGACACTTCATCTAAAAAAACTTTTTGTGTTTTTTCGTCTGTCGGGCATTAAAGGGTTGAGACATGAATTAAAAAGAAAAAAGGTTGGTGTATTAGAGCTCATATAAACAAGAGCTTTGATTCATGACCTCATCGTGGCTGGATCTGAGGCTTAGCTCGCTCCAAAGTTTATTTTATTCCCCACATGTGATAAACTTCATGTTTATCTGCAGCATCTCAGCTGTCCTCGTGGCCCGAGCTCCTGACGGCGGCGGTTGTTTCCTCCTGCCTTTTTATTCCACCCAGTCTCCTCCAGTTCCTCTCCATTTGGCTCCAAAGCCCCACCAGCTTTATGAAGGCTTGACTGCAGCTTCCCTTCCCTGAAACTGTGTCGTCTACATCTGTTACCCCCCGCCGGCTCTAAGTGAGCGCTCCCCCTCCCTCCCTTTGTTTCACACTCTTGTGCCAGCCCACAGCAAAAGTTGTCTGGTAGGAACGACTGACACCACCTCTGGAGATCCACGATCAATGCTGCTGGGTTTATGTGGCCGTCTTTTCTTTTTCTCCAAAGTTATACTACCACCGGGGGTGGGGGGAGGTGGGGCCCTTAAAGCACATGTCAGGCACTTAACCACTTCAGTCGTCTTTGCAAACATCTGAGTGCGGGTCGATCTGCTGCTCTTTGCAAAACCATTATCAAAGCAATTAAAAGCTCCACATTCGGCAGTGATGCAGCGCTATGCAGATTAATCCCAGAGGAGTTCAGGATGTCTGGGAGTCGAGGGAGTTTTGTTAAGTGCCTGCTTTCGCTCTCGTTTTCTCCTGCTGTGCCGGAGAGGAGGAGGCCAGAAGAGATCAATAGAGAACAAAGAAAGTCACCGGTGGATGGATAGCTGCACTCGAAGGGCCTTCCTTCTTCTTCTTTGCATGTACCGATCATCCCTGTGGTTTCATTCAGAGGTCGACGGCCACACAGCAGCTTCCTTTTTAAGCTACAGGCTGTATTACCAGCATGATATGTGCAGACAGGCCGCATCTGTCCTCCAACATACATGTCATACACAGTACTCGAGTTGTAAAAAAAAAAATCAGGGGGGATGGTGGATTTTATCATATGGGGACAGATAATTTGAGCTGATTACAAATAATATAATATATTACAAATAATAGCACTGACCAAAACACCTGCAGAAATACTGCAGGAATGACATAGCAGCAGTTAAATGCAGCTTTCTGTAAGCTTTAAATATCCACTGGGCTTACATCAAATACATCAAAACACAACAATAAAAAACAGTTTTCTGAACTTATCAATATGACTCTGTCCTTCACAGGATAAGTAAAATGGATCACTGTAAAAACTTAAAATCTTAACAAGAATATTTGTCCTATTTCTAGTTAAAATGTCTCATTTTAGTAAAAAAAATCTCATTACACTTAAAACAAGACTCATCACTGGAAAAAACAACAATTTTCACCTGTTTCAAGTAGATTTTCACTTGAAATAAGTAGAAAAATCTGCCAGTGGAACAAGATTTTTTGCTTGTAATAAGAAGATAAATCTTGTCCCACTGGCAGATTTTCCTACTTATTTCAAGTTAAAATGTATTTGAAACAGGTGAAAATTGTCAAATAAGTTATTTTTCTGGTGTTATTTTTCTGGTGATGACTCTAAATGTTGAAAAAGCAGTAAAACCACATTAATTGGTGAAATGACATAAGGGATAGAAAGGGGGGATGGCAGTTTTACAGGGGGATGATTTGGACCGTTTTTATTTCAGGGGGGATGCCACCCCCCCTCATCCCCCCTCAACTCCAGTACTGGTCATACAGCAACACGTGCTCTTTCTGATCTCCCAGGCTTTTACTCCCGACTCCGGATTTGTTTTACATGAACAAAAGGACCTTTCTTTCAGCTCGTCTTATAATAACACCAAACTGCTTGATCTTCGCTTTCACACTTCCTCCCAACTTAATAAGGTCCACAACGTTTTCACTATTTTTCCACTTAATTTTTTCACTTAATTTACAACTTTGCCTCAGAGTTTCCTGCAGCTTCCACTGTTAATCTGGTTTTAACTATAAGTGCACATGCTAGTGGTGAGTGTTTTAGCATCCAGTATCTCAAAGACTAAAAAAAAGTCACATGCACATGGACTGACAGACATAAAAGTGACATGACGACGTGAGCCAGTTACATCACTATACTGTTAGACTGGTGCAGGAGTGATGACTGCCATTCAGGAGCAACTTTATTGGAAAATTTCATTTCCTTACAAATATTTTATTGTGTTTTGCGTCTGCCTGTAAATAGGGATTATTTCTATAAAGCACTGCTCAATCCTCATTCAGTCCTTTATGTGCCGGTGGGTGAAGCCCAGCTAGTGAGTTTGAGAACAGTGTTTTCTTCATTACATCTTTGCAATACATCCCCAAATCTGAAAATCTGCAAAAAGAAATATTACAACAAAATGGCTAAAATACATCAATTTTATCATTCCATACCTTAAATTCAATAAATAAATAAACCAAACAAGCCTTAAAAGATGTTCTGGTATCTAGGATACTCAGTGATGAAGTTGTGTCCCTTTCTTCCTGCAGGCATTTCTAAAGGTTGTTCATATTCCATTTATTTTGTTCCGTATTTTTCCCCACATGCTCTGCTGCAGACAGACCAGTCCAGGACCAGCACCGTGTTTTTCCAGAACCCAGTAATGTTTGCAGAACTTGGCTTTGCTGTCTGTATTTTTCTCTAAACTGCACACATAAACGCTGCCGTCACAGAGGCGTTAAACCCCCACACCATCACCGTGTCCAAGCAACAAGACCAAGACTTTTGGACTTGTTGCTGATAACAGTGTGGGTGGTCATTTCTTTCTTTGGTCAGGATCAATTTCTTTCAAAAGAAAAGAAATCCAACCCAGGAGTCCAAGAGATAATGACGCAGATTTTTTTTTTTTTTTCCACAGTAAAGTTTTAGGTTGTATTCATGAATTTATCATGAAGGTTTCTAGTAATGTCTCACCTGGGTGGTTATGTCAGTTCTTGTGCGATACCGTCCGACTATTAGCTGACACCAGAGGTTTGAAATAACATTATTTTTCACTTTTTCTTCTTCTTAACCTTTATTTATACAGGTAAAATCTCATTGAGACCCAGGGTCTCATTTACAAGAGAGACCTGTTTTAGGTAGTCAGCAGCAAAACACAAAGTTACAGACTAACTGAACGTACAACAGACAAAAACAAAACAGAAACATAAGATAATTAATAATAATAAAATTAAGTACTTTACTTTACTTAAACTTTAACTTCTCATGTGGTTATACAAACCCATCGATGATTAAATAAAGCTGCAATCCTGATGGCCTCAGTCTTGTGCTGGAGTTATGGCTAAATGATTAGTTAGTTAGTATTTTCAACTCCTTGCTTGCACTAAACTGCTCCCAGTCTTTTTTTGTAAATGGTTTCAGGCCTAAAATACAAAAAATAAATCAAAATTCAGTGTGTGCTAACAACTGCCAGGGAAAAAAGCATTAAAATATCTTGTCTCATACTGTCTGCAAAGAAATAAAACTCTAATTAAGTACAGGAATCACTGCACTTCTTCACCAGCAGATTTTTCTGATATTATTGCCTCTTGATAAATTGTCATTTATCCAGATCAATTATGTAATTTCCTTTTAAAATGAGTAAATTAAGGTTGGAGTTTGCTCCGGGGAAAATGAATTGCCTTAAGTAAACCCACACTAGACTAGATGGTTCCTGAGGGAGCCCCCCCACCGGGTTCCTCCCTCCCCCTGGGCTTTACGGCAGTCATTAGCAGCTCATATCCAGTCAGGTTGAAGGCGAGAGGTCCTGCCTGTGTTTTTCAGTTGTGAAAAGGAGCCAACAGCCCCCCATTTTCCTCCCTTTTAAGGCCCATTCACATGGAGAATGAGGGTCGTGCTATCCTTTATGTGCCGGTGGGTAAACCTCAGCAGGTGAGCCCGAGTCACAGCAATACCGTGTCTTCAGTGCATGCTGGGTCTGTCCAAACCACAAAGATGCCCCCATTAGTGGAAATACAAACAAGCAGCACTGCAGGCTGCTCGTCAGGGCCGACCGGGCCACAAAGCATGCAAATGTGCACCCAGCAACAACACAATACAGCCAATCTACCTGCAACCTCCCTGCAGGAAAAACACCAGCGGGGTGGAAACCTGAATGTGAGATCTGAGGATGAGGGATGTTGGCGCTTCTTTGATGAGAGTTGTGTGTAAGAATCACTTTATTTTAAATAGAAACCAGTTTCAATAAACAACCCGTCTGCCGTTTAAGTGATTTCTACGGGCTGGACGGTGGCCAGTTGTGAATCTACGTTAAACTCGGTGACTGTATGAGTTAATATCTAAATCTGAGAGCAACGATTCTCACACGGGACATCATTTCATGTTACTTGAAATTTTTATTTCTTTATCACAACACAACACACATAAATTGCACATTTACAGGACTGTCTCAGAAAATTAGAATATTGTGATAAAGTTCTTTATTTTCTGTAATGCAATTAAAAAAAACAAAAATGTCATACATTCTGGATTCATTACAAATCAACTGAAATATTGCAAGCATTTTATTATTTTAATATTGCTGATTATGTCTTACAGTTTAAGATTCCCAGAATATTCAAATTTTTTGAGATAGGATATTTGAGTTTTCTTAAGCTGTAAGCCATGATCAGCAATATTAAAATAATAAAAAGCTTGCAATATTTCAGTTGATTTGTAATGAATCCAGAATGTATGACATTTTTGTTTTTGTAATTGCATTACAGAAAATCACAATATTCAAATTTTCTGAGACAGTCCTGTATGCTTAATTCTTTATTTCCTTACAAAAATAATATTTACAACTGGGAAATGAGACAAATAACAAAATAAATAGACAAGTAAAGAAGCACTCAGCGTGGCGCAGCACACTTTTTCATTTCACTCAGCATAAAGGAAGTCCGGATGGGCGCCGGCCCGGTCCAGACTGTGGTAAGGTGCCCCCCCTTCCCTTCTGCTGCCGGTGTTCTGCCAATCTTTGCTACCTGCCAGAAAATGCTACTTTGTGGTTCTGCGCATGCGCACAGTTGATTTTCAAAGTTTGATGGACACACCAATCATTTCTTGCACGATGTAAAATAAATATGGGAGTATTTGATCCTTCAAAATACACTACCCAAGACATGAATTGCATTACACTTGAACATTATACGATAAAGAGGAAAAAAAAAACAACTCTATCACTTTATTTGATATTCATTCATTCAGCATTTTTTGGCAAAGCAGCAGAAATTGGCAGAACACCGGACCCTCAGCCCGGCGGGGCCCGTTCTCCCGGCGGCACCGCCGCGGCCAGTGGCGTCAATTCAGTGGAAGCTAAGGTATGGCAAGGTTACGAGTCACAGAACTTAACTAGAGTATCAATCAACACGTCCAGCAAATACTCATCACAGAAGTCTGTTATGTAGCTTATCTGTGTGGTCAAGAAAATTGGAACTTTTTCAAATGCAGTCTCCCTCACACAGCAAAAACTCAACATCTTACCAGGAATATTTGTCTTGTTTCTAGTTAAAATGTCTCATTTTTAGTCACAAAAAATCTCATTACACTTAAAACAAGAGTCATCACCAGAAAAATAACTTGTTATTTGACCATTTTCACCTGTTTCAAGTAAATTTTCACTTGAAATAAGTAGAAAAATCTGCCAGTGGAACAAGATTTTTTTGCTTATAATGAGAAGATAAATCTTGTCCCACTGGCAGATTTTTCTACTTATTTCAAGTGAAAATTTACTTGAAACAGGTGAAAATTGTCAAATAAGTTATTTTTCTGGTGTTATTTTTCTGGTGATGACTCTAAATGTTGAAATAGCAGTAAAAAAATGTATCTTGTCATTACAAGCAAAACAATCTTGTTCCATTGGCATATTTTTCTACTTATTTTAAGTGAAAATCTACTTGAAACAGGTGAAAATGGTTGTTTTTGAGTCTTGTCTTAAATGTAATGAGATAAAAAAAAAAGAGACTAAAAATTTGACATTTTAGCTAGAAATAAGACAAATATTCTTAAGATTTTGAGTTTTTGCAGTGTATAATAACTAGTGAAATCGATCATGTTGTTCTTATTTGCATTTTTAGTTATTCCATAAATGTATTTAAAAAAACAAAAATTTACATTTAACCCTTGAAGCAAAGGTGTGGCGGCTGCCGTACCTTGCCATACCCAATTGACGCCCCTGGCCGCGGCGCTGGCGTCTCTGTCGGTACACCGGCCCACACTGCAAAAACTCAAAATCTTAACAAGAATATTTGTCTTATTTCTAGTTAAAATGTCTAATTTTTAGTCTAATTTTTTTTTTTTTTTTTTTTTAATCTCATTACATTTAAGACAAGACTAAAAAACAACCATTTTCACCTGTTTCAAGTAGATTTTCACTTAAAATCAGTAGAAAAATCTGCCAATGGAACAAGATCGTTTTGCTTGTAATGAGAAGATAAATCTTGTCCCACTGGCAGATTTTTCTACTTATTTCAAGTGAAAATTTACTTGAAACAGGTGAAAATGGTCAAATAACAAGTTATTTTTTCTGGTAATGAGATTTTTTGACTAAAAATGAGACATTTTAACTAGAAATAAGACAAATATTGTTGTTAAGATTTTGAGTTTTTGCAGTGTATAATAACTAGTGAAATCGATCATGTTGTTCTTATTTGCATTTGTAGTTATTCCATAAATGTATTTAAAAAAACAAACATTTACATTTAACCCTTGAAGCAAAGGTGTGGCGGCTGCCAGACCTTGCCATACCCAATTGACGCCCCTGTCTGTCGGTGCACCGGCCCGTCACCACCGGCCCGTCACCAGCAGGAGTAGGAGAACAGCGGGTACTGGCTCCACTCGGCCACGTTGCCATGGTGATATCCGTGGTGCACGGCCTGTGAGGTGTAGTCGTGGGTGAGGTGGTGGGGCGGCGGGTACTGGGCCGGCCCGGGCCCGCTCCACTGGCCCAGGGGCTGCTCTGCTCCGTAGGGGCCGTAGATGTGGTGGCCGATGACCCCGGGCTTGCCGGCCTGGGCCATGCTCATGTTGAGAACCCCCGTGTAGTCCTGGGGGCCCGGGGGGGGCAGCCCGCCGTGGGGGAGGGCGGCCTCGTTGCTGCGCGACTTGGTGGACTCGTGGTCGGGGACCGTGGCCACGTCGGGGACCCGGGACTCGAAGCTGCTGCGCCCCGACCCCCCGGTCCCGCCGGCGCTGCTGGAGGACGGGGACGGGGACTTCCCGTACCCGTGAACCCTGGAGAGCAGGAAATAAAGGGGTCAAAGACGTGTTCACTCAAACTTTAGTGCTGCTTAAACTAGGGCTGGGCGATATATCGAGATTTTAATATATATCGATATATTTTCAAACGCGATATGGTACGAGACAATATCGTTTATATCGATTAAAAAATATATATATATATGATTTTGATATAGCTTATTTTGCGACAAATTGACTTGAATGTTTTATTTGAGATTTGCACAAATGTTTTGTTATTTGCACAACTGTCAACCTCAGTGGAAAAGTCTGCCTGTTACTGTCTACATTGTATTAATTGCACAGTGTATTTTAATTTAATTGTTATGCAGGAAAGGGATATTTGTTTTATTTTATTCAAGAAGCATTTTTATTCAATATATGCAGGCAGTTTATTTTTATTTCATTTGTTTTATACATTTTGATATTGTGCAGACCTCTGTTAATAAAGGTACCTGTGTGACATTTGGCACGAGGCTTTGTATCAAAACTGACTGTTTTTTTAAGGGTTTGCCTCAGAAAAAATGAAGCTAACAGAGATGCTATGCTATAATGCTTTGGGGGAAACCCCAATTATGGCACAGAAAAAATATCGATATATATCGAGTATCGCCATTCAGCTAGAAAATATCAAGATATGACTTTTGCTCCATATCGCCCAGCCCTAGCTTAAATCCACCGGCTCCAGAGGTGTCAAGTAACGAAATACAAATACTTTGTTATCTTACTTAAGTAGAAATTTTGGTTATCTATACTTCACTGGAGTAATTATTTTTCAGACGACTTTTTACTTTTACTCCTTACATTTTCACACAATTATCTGTACTTTTTACTCCTTACATTTTAAAAACAGCCTCGTTACTCTATTTCATTTCGGCCTTAAAAAAAAAACTATCCAGTTAAATTGCTCCATCCAGATAGAGTGAATTTGGTTGTGGTTGTTTCAGATGTTCTTGTCCAGTTTTGTTCTTACATCCGTTCCCTCAGATTCCTGCAACTAAACTTGGATGTACATTCCAATAAAGGTTAGGATAAATGATAACATGCCTCTGAAGTTTGACTTTTTGCACCATTACAATACTTATAGGCAACTAGTCATCATATCTCCTGCTCTCTGAAACACATGTTAATGCTCAATAGTACACATATATGGTTCTTTAATATATTTGCATTATACTAAGATGCATTCATTTTCAATGGCTTTTGTCCTTAATGGCTTTTTCCCCCTTACATTACTTTTACTTTTATACTTTAAGTAGTTTTGAAACCAGTACTTTTATACTTTTACTTGAGTAAAAAACGTGAGTTGATACTTCAACTTCTACAGGAGTATTTTTAAACTCTAGTATTTATACTTCTACCTGAGAAATGAATACTGTACCTGTAGGGCTGGTAGGAGGCCGGAGCAGGAACCAGCTGCTCTGCGTTGTACAGGTCTCTCGTGTCCACGGCGGCGGGGGAGTCCGTCCTCGCGCTCGGCTCCCTCTCCGCGCCCCACGGAGAGAAACGCTCGTCTTTGACGGCGTCCTCTTCTTTCCTCCTGGGCAGCTCTCCATCATCTCCCTCGTAGCCGTCAAACGTTGACTGGCAGAAGTCTGGAAAAGCTCAAGTCCGTCAGCGCACAAGGATAAAGACACCAGGAGACTAACGCCCGCCCGCTAGGGATGGGCGGTATGGACTAAAAAATGTATCACGATAATTTCTGGCATTTATCCCGATAATGATAAAAATGACGATAAAAAAATACCAATTCAACTCCACCTTTGTAACTATAAATCTATCTCGCTCTCAGATCCGCCATGTTTGTTACACAAAAACATCATCAACGGGAATTTATCCTTTTCTTTCTTTCTTTCTTTCTTTCTTTCTTTCTTTCTTTCTTTCTTTCTTTCTTTCTTTCTTTCTTTCTTTCTTTCTTTCTTTCTTTCTTTCTTTCTTTCTTTCTTTCTTTCTTTCTTTCTTTCTTTCTTTCTTTCTTTCTTTCTTTCTTTCAGGCTCATTTCCTTCCTTCCTTCCTTTTTCCCTTCCTTCTTCCTTTCCTCTTTTCCCCCTTCCTTCCTCCTTTCCTCGTTTCCTTCCTTCCTTCCTTCCTTCCTTCCTTCCTTCCTTCCTTCCTTCCTTCCTTCCTTCCTTCCTTCCTTCCTTCCTTCCTTCCTTCCTTCCTTCCTTCTTTTTTCCCTTCCTTCCTTCCTTCTTTTTTCCCTTCCTTCCTTCCTTCCTTCCTTCCTTCCTTCCTTCCTTCCTTCCTTCTTTTTTCCCTTCCTTCCTTCCTTCCTTCCTTCCTTCCTTCCTTCCTTCTTTTTTCCCTTCCTTCCTTCCTTCCTTCCTTCCTTCCTTCCTTCCTTCCTTCCTTCCTTCCTTCCTTCCTTCCTTCCTTCCTTCCTTCCTTCCTTCCTTCCTTCCTTCCTTCCTTCCTTCCTTCCTTCCTTCCTTCCTTCCTTCCTTCACGTACGTTGTGTGTGAATTTAACACAGAACCATAAATCAGCTTTACACAAAAACGTCATCAACGGGAATTTATCGTTTTTACCGTGAAATGACAAATTCTTATCGTGAGGAATTTTTTTGCCGGTTTATCGTGAACTGTAAAATATCGCCCACCCCTACCGCCCGTGGACGGTTTCTGGAGGAGCCTGTACCTGGTGAATGTTCCTCTTTGGAGTCGTCGTTGAGGAGATCTGACGTCTTGGCTCTCTTCTCCAGGGACGCTGGGTTCTTGCTGGCACGTCTGCTGAGGACAATCACAGAAACAACATCAGTACTGTGACGTCGCAGTGGGATCCGTTTATTTTTACTCGTGCAGGAAAGTCACCTCTTCTTGCTCGTGCCCTCGTCCCTGAAGCCCTTCGCAAATGGGTTGTGGTCGATCTTCAGCTTTGTGATCTGTGTGGGGAGATTTAAAAACTCGTCAGATCTGTGTGACGACCTCACCAGACCAGGGGGCCGTACGGCGGCGGCTTTAGCGGCGACTGGGCCTCACCTTGGTGTTCTGGTAGGCCGTGACGGCGGTGAAGGACGTCTCGGGGAAGGTGAAGGTCTGGAAGACGCTCCAGCGGACGCTGAACAGGTCGTCGGCCTGCACCACGTGGAAGCGCGGGTGGTAGCGATGCATGGAGTGCAGAATGATCTGCAGAAAGAAGAAGACATGCTTCAATTTCACAAGCATTCACCTCAGTCTGCAGCGTCAGCAGAGGTGGGTAGTAACGAGTTACATTTACTCCGTTACATTTACTTGAGTACGTTTTGGGAAGTTTTGTACTTTTAGGAGTAGTTTTGAATCACTATGCTTTTTACTTTTACTTGAGTAGATTTGTGAAGAAGAAACTGTTCCTCTTACTCCGCTACATTAGGCTACGTTGAGCTGTTACTTTTCTTTTATCTCTTTTATCCGCGTACGCATCAATCTCATGACATCACTGGGTGATTCTTTGGGAAAAATGTTTGTTTTTGCATGTTTTGTCACATTTACACAGACTCAAACACACACAGAGTTTCTATGAGTTCATGGGATTGTTCTAGTTCTGCCTGGTTAAAAAATAGTACAAAGGCATGACATTTTGTGCTACTTGTGCTTAATTTATTATATTATTTATTAAAGTACTTGAATTTACTTTAAGCTTATTTTAATTTAAGCTATTTTTTTATTCATTTTAATTTATTTTATTATTTTATTGATTTAATTTGCCTGAAGATGATTATTTTGTACTTTTGTCTGTACTTTTGTTCTAGTTCTGCCTGGTTAAAAAAGAAAAGTACAAAGGCTTGAAATTTTGTGCTACTTGTGCTTAATTTATTTTTTTATTCTGTTATTATTTATTAAATTACATGCATTTACTTTAAGATTATTTTAATTTAAGCTATTTTTTATTTTTTATTAATTTTAATAAATTTTATTATTTTATTGATTTAATTTGCCTGAAGATGATTATTTTGTACTTTTTCTCTGTTTGAATGGTTGTGTTAAAAAAATAAATCAGACGTTACTTAGTTACGTAGTTTTTTCACTAAGTACTTTTTTACTTTTTACTTCTACTTGAGTCATATTATTCTGAAGTAACAGTACTTTTACTTGAGTACATATTTGGCTCCTCTACCCACCACTGAGCGTCAGGGAGAGGTTTTCCTGGATACTCACGTGGCCGTGCTGATCCAGCGTGTTGTTGGTGAGCTTGAGCTTGAGGAAGGAGATGGATTGCTTCATCCAGTGACTCCCCGGGGCGGGAGAGTCCGGGTGGAGATACGTCCTGCAGGGAGGCTGAGGCTCCGCTTTTCCCGCCACCTCCCATTTCTCTTTATTCCACTGTAGGTAAGAGGAAGATAACGAGTCAGACCCAAAATGTGACTTACAGGGAAAAAAAAGCATATAATCTTCCTTAACTTCCCACGAGAGAGCTGAGGAGCCGGCCGATACCACCCACAGAGACAGGGGGTAGTACAGTGAGCACTCAGCAGGAGATAGAAAAACAGGAAGAGATAGCACCCTTTGATGTACAATGTCAGGAGGAGAGGGGGGTGATGATACTGGAAACCACTGAAGCGGAGCTTCATCCCAGGTGCATAAGCAGAACCAGGAACTTTTTCTCACTATTACAAGCCTTACCTTGTACCTGAAACCGTCCTCGGGGACCATGTCCACCAGTAAGATGTACTTGGCGCAGGGAATGAGACCAGATAGACTGATCTTGCAGTGCGGAAACATCCTCCTGGACAACAGAAGGAGGACATAAGTGAGGAGAAACAGCAGCAGAAACAGCAGCACTAGCAGAAGGCACCGCTTTCTAGGGCTGTGCGATTAATCAATTTTAAAGCTAAATCGGATTTATTAATCACAATCGATGTTAAAAAAGGAAAATCGGAAAATCGATTTTCCTTTTTTGCAGCTGGCTGCATTACAGACAGAGCTCGTCTAGTCATCTTTGTTTGCTCAAGAAAATTGTAAATGTTGTCACTTTACTAAACTCAAGGAGGATTTACAGTATCTTTCAATTGCACTTCATTCCCAATAGGGAAATGTGTTTGCTATTTTTCTTTAAAAATAAAAGATTAAAATATTTGAAACCATTTATTTACCATTGTCTTTTGTAGTTTTACCAAAAAAATCGAAATCGAAAATCGGGTTTTCAGAGAAAAAAAAATCGGGATTTTATTTTTGTCCAAAATCGCCCAGCCCTACCCAAACATTATTCCAAACATTAAAACATTTCATCTCCCCTTTTCGATGCCTCACCTGCCTGGCTTTGTGATAATCATCTCTGTCCCAATGCCGTGGAAACTCCTCCAGAGCTCGTTGTCGTCCAGAGTCATCCTGATGTTGCCCTGGAGATAGGCATCGGGGTTGGCAGCCATGGAGGTGGGAGGGGGGCCGCTGAAGTTGGCCTTCAAGTCTACAAAAAACAGAGTCAAAGCCGTGAAGACGAGACGCATCTCGTCAGGAAAACTTTCTGCAAAAAAAAGCCTGCAGTGCAGGCGGGGCGGGCACTCACCTCGGATGGACTGCATCTTTTTTTTAAGGCTCAGCACAAGAAAAGAAAAGGTTCTCACATGAAAAGCTTTTTACGCGACCCAACTGTTTCCCAAAATGCCGAAACCAGCTCCACGCCCAAGCGTCCTGCCGCATGAGTTTGGGGAGAAATGAATAAATCCCGGTGCTCCCAGAGGTCAGACAGCTCAGTCCTGCTGGGGGTGATGTTTCATTTGAGAGATGCTGCTGCAGGACTGGACGAGCAGGGGTTTTAAGGGGAACCCTGCAGTAGGTGGGGCCTGCAGGGCCATTCCCAGGCTTTGAAGTGGCACAATGATGAGTCAGTGTTCCTCTGTGATTGGAGGGGGCTGGAAATCAAAGAGACTTAGCAGAGCCTTGATACCGTCCCCACAGGAAGGGGGACGGAGGAAATGCATCTTTATTAACTGCTAAGGGACTTTAAAACAAATATGGATGGACTTCCCTGCTGCAGATCAACAGCAGATCAGATCTTTGCAGCGGCACCAGAATCATTGACACACACGTAATCACGCACTAAAACACCACTTAGTGTGTTTGTGCCGTGTGTTGAGCACCCGGTTTAATTTATTTGGCACATTTGTGGAGAAATGGGTGGATTTAAAAGGCGTGTTTGAGGTCACGCTCAGACTGATACACATTTATACGGAAGGGGTTTCGAGTTTCACAATCGGAGAGGGATCACACTCGCACTTTTCTGCCCTCTTGACTTTTCCGTCAAATTACAGAGTGGGTGGGAAAGCGGGTGTAAAACCATAATGGTGTTTCTTCAGGTAGCTTCACCTGAGGGCATTTTGTGAGCCCCTGGAGGAGCAGGAGGGAGGGAGAGATGACCGCAGCGCTGTGGAGGTGGCGGTTTGTGTATTAGGATGTCTAGACAGGCCCGTGCTCTCGTAGATAATCTCATTAGGCCGGTTTCCCTTGAAGAAGCTGGTTTCTACATGTGGAGAAAGCCCCGCGTGTGGGCAGGGAGTTAACGGCCAGTTAGCACCAAAAGCCCAAGTCGGCCACGAGTGGGGAAGGAGGGGTCGGAGAATAAACAGCTCGGCCTTTTCTCCAGTGGCGTCAATTCAGTCAAAGCTAAGGTATGGCAAGGTTACGAGTCACAGAACTTAACTAGAGTATCAATCAACACGTCCAGCAAATACTCATCACAGAAGTCTATGTAGCTTATCTGTGTGGTCAAGAAAATTGGAACTTTTTCAAATGCAGTCTCGCTCACTGCAAAAACTCAAAATCTTACCAGGAATATTTGTCTTATTTCTAGTTAAAATGTCTAATTTTTAGTCAAAAAATCTCATTACACTTAAAACAACAGTCATTACCAGAATAATAACTTGTTATTTGACCATTTTCACCTGTTTCAAGTAAATTTTCACTTGAAATAAGTAGAAAAATCTGCCAATGGAAGAATATTTGTCTTATTTCTAGTTAAAATGTCTCATTTTAGTAAAAAAAATCTCATTACACTTAAAACAAGACTCATCACTGGAAAAAACAACAATTTTTACCTGTTTCAAGTAAATTTTCACTTGAAATAAGTAGAAAAATCTGCCAGTGGAACAAGATTTTTTTTGCTTGTAATGAGAAGATAAATCTTGTCCCAATGGCAGATTTTCCTACTTATTTCAAGTGAAAATGTACTTGAAACAGGTGAAAATTGTCAAATAAGTTATTTTTCTTGTTTTATTTTTTTGGTGATGACTCTAAATGTTGAAATAGCAGTAAAAAAAAATGTATCTTCTCATTACAAGCAAAACAATCTTGTTCCATTGGCAGATTTTTCTACTTATTTTAAGTGAAAATCTACTTGAAACAGGTGAAAATGGTTGTTTTTGAGTCTTGTCTTAAATGTAATGAGATTTAAAAAAAAGAAAAAAAAGAAATGAGACTAAAAATGAGACATTTTAACTAGAAATAAGACAAATATTCTTGTTAAGATTTTGAGTTTTTGCAGTGTATAATAACTAGTGAAATCGGTCATGTTGTTCTTATTTGCATTTGTAGTTATTCCATAAATGTATTTAAAAAAACAAACATTTACATTTAACCCTTGAAGCAAAGGTGTGGCGGCTGCCAGACCTTGCCAAACCCAACCCCCCTGCTTTCCTCCCCGCCGTCCAGGTCGGAATCAAAACACGACCCCTTCGTCTTCTTTTGACGTGAACATTTGAATTCAGCCGGGTGTCACGGCTCATTCATCTTCTTCTAGCAGAGAAACACCACTTCCACTTCCATGCAGGTTTCTGGCTTCCGTCTGCATACAATGGCTTCTGTAGGCGCCGCGCTCGCTTTTACACCCACGTAACTGTATGGAGAGCAGCGCGGGATCAGAAACAGAGACAGTTAAATGTGCATAAAGAGGAACAAGAAGTGTTTTTCCTGCGAATATATTGACGAGCTTTGTCCAGGAATCGATTTTAAATAAAAAGGATAGCGTTCAGCTCTTAACGGCGCTCTTAAAGATGCACTCTGCCTTCGCTCTGCCTTCAGTGGGGCCCGACGGCAACAACATTGGCCTTGATGAACTGTGGATGTGTCTTTATCATCCTGATGTGAAACCAGCTGTTGCCAGGGAGTTATTAGTCGCAGGTTCGGTGTGGCTCTGCTCACATTTCCCTCAGCTATGTGGGGATCCATCACAGGTCAGGGGAGCTGCAGGGCGTTTTGGGCGTTGAGGGGAGAGAAATTAAAGAGCTAAGTTCTCGTAAGGTCGCTTGCAGCCGAGTCCCCGGCCGTGTCGGAGCAGAGGTGTACGTTTCAGCGGCGACAGTGTCAATCTCATTATGTACAGAGGTGTCTTCAGTATTCACATTCATTACTCAGGTAGAAGTATAGATACTAGAGTTTAAAAATACTCCTGTAGAAGTTGAAGTATCAACTCAAGTTTTTTACTCAAGTAAAAGTATAAAAGTACTGGTTTCAAAACTACTTAAAGTATAAAAGTAAAAGTAATGTAAGGGGGAAAAAGCCATTAAGGACAAAAGCCATTAAAGATGAATGCAAATATATTAAATAAGCATATATGTGTACTATTGAGCATTAACATGTGTTTCAGAGAGCAGGAGATATGATGACTAGTTGCCTATAAGTATTGTAATGGTGCAAAAAGTCAAACTTCAGAGGCATGTTATCATTTATCCTAACCTTTATTGGAATGTACATCCAAGTTTAGTTGCAGGAATCTGAGGGAACGGATGTAAGAACAAAACTGGACAAGAACATCTGAAACAACCACAACCAAATTCACTCTATCCGGATGGAGCAATTTAACTGGATAGTTTTTATTTAAAGGCCGAAATGAAATAGAGTAACAAGGCTGTTTTTAAAATGTAAGGAGTAAAAAGTACAGATTTTTTTATTTATTTTTTTGTTTTTGTTTTCACATGTAAAAAACATTTGTAACACAATATAAAAGTAGAAAGAAATGTGAAGGAGAAAGCCTAAAAACCCTCCAGGGGCTTGAGAAGTGGCTTTTTCCAATACATCCAGAGTGTTGGAAAGCAGATACAATTTATAACAATGAGGGGGGGAAAAACAGTATAACTAGATACAGAAACATTAAATAAAAATCAATAAAAATGATAAGATTGGGTACACCTTGTTAAATTGGAAGACCGTATGGGAAGTATTTATTGTTTAAGAGAGTTGATTTTATTGATAAATAGATAATTGCGTGAAAATGTCAGGAGTAAAAGTAAAAAGTTGTCCAGTGAAGTATAGATAACCAAAATTTCTACTTAAGTAAGGTAACTAAGTATTTGTACTCCGTTACTAGACACTTCTGGGACTGAAGGTGACAGGCGCGACCCGGGAAGGTCCCGGTGTACGGCCCGGGCACCGAGCCCAGGACAGAGAGCTTTATGTAACAGAACCGGCCCCAGGGAGACGTAGAGCGGCCGACAAACCGGGGAGGTTGTCTGGAGAGGAGCGATAAGAGGCTGCAGCAAGCCGCATCTTATTTAAGCCTCAGAAACACTGAAAGGAATCATCACGGGAGTTTTAGAGCTAAGTCGTGTTAAACAACCAGTGTCTTCCCTTCACAGCGTTTCTCCACGCTTCATGTCTGATTCCACGGTGGTTTTCCTCTGCAGGCCTCCTCCTGCAGCAGCAGCGGCAGCAGCGGCAGCAGCACTCTACCTCCCAGGTGTCAACCTTTGGCCATTTGCTTTAACTGCGCAGATCCCCGAGTGCTCAACAGTTAACAGCTGCCAATATACAGCCAGGGCCCAGGGATCAGACGGCTCTCCGGCAGCCCCATAAAGATCCCCTGGAGGGGACTGACGAGAAATCTCACACCTTTCGCTCACATTAGCCATGCAGCAATCCCTTTTGATGCTTAAATGGCCACTTTGAGAGGTTTGCAGAGGTAGAGGGGCCGTGGAAAGAAACAGCATGCTGCAGAAATGCCTGTACCTGGCAACAGGCGGATCGTGGTTTCACTTTATGTGCATTATTTAAGCAGACAATTATTTAAGCCCAAATAATGTCTCAGTGCGGAAGGATGCAGCTGAAAAAACTCATGCATCATTTTAATGTATCGGTTATCAACATCAGACTCAGGGACAGCTTCTTCCCCAAAGCCGTGAACTTTCTCAACCAATAAACTACCTCATACTGTGCAATATTTTCTATTTTCTATCCATAATGTTCCAATATTGCCTACTATCTCTGTGCAATACTCTTCCATCCTTTCAAGTGCAATATTATTATTTTTCCATCCATTCAAGTGCAATATTCCTCCACCCATTCATGTACATTTTTATCCTCCATTCACTCTTTTTTATAGTGTATATATATATTTATGTTTCCTGTTTTGTTGTTTCATGTGTGCACTTTGACGGAGCTGCTGCCTAATTTTCATTGTACCAGTATAATGACAATAAATAATGACAACTCTTTTCCTCCAGAGTGTGCTCAGACTCCGGGCCGGGGGAGGCACATTTGGCCCCCCACATAAGAAAACAAACTTCAGATCTAGTTTTACTGGCAAAGGGGGCAAATGACAACTTCACAGCACTCCATAAGAAACTCCTGGAAGTTGCTAATGAAGACTAATGACTTCCCTCGCGTCGGAGAGTTCACACTCGAGTGTACGGGCCCGCTCACAAACTCAGCAGCAGCGAGGTCAGCAGCGAGGAAACTCCACAAGTGCCAGAGGAAGATGCCCGAACGTCGTTTGAGAGGCAGGAGGGAGAGGATTAACAAAGCTGCCTCCGCTGTGAAGATACTACCATGTATCAACAAGATAAAACTATTAGTATCCCGTGTTCTTCTTTGAACATGGAGGACTTTTTGATATCTAGTCACAGAAAATAGCACAATTGTGGTGGGAAAAAAATTGTACAATAATGTAGAAAATAGTAAAAGAGGATCAAAAACTAATTTCCAGATAAACTTAATAGTAGAAAAAAAAGAAAAATGTCATTGAAAGCCTTAAATGTGTTTTAAAAGGCCTTGAGCTACGTTTTACAGCTTTCCCAATAAGGTTTTGTCGCTTTGTGCAATATTACACAACACTTTTTCTATCCTTATAATTCTTTTTATGGCACCGCACTTTCTATTTTTATTTTTGTTTTTACCTTTTAGTTTTATTTTTTATCTTTACAGGACTGTCTCAGAAAATTAGAATATTGTGATTTTCTGTAATGCAATTACAAAAACAAAAATGTCATACATTCTGGATTCATTACAAATCAACTGAAATATTGCAAGCCTTTTATTATTTTAATATTGCTGATCATGGCTTACAGCTTAAGAAAACTCAAATATCCTATCTCAAAAAATTTGAATATTCTGGGAATCTTAATCTTAAACTGTAACCCATAAATCAGCAATATTAAAATAATAAAATGCTTGCAATATTTCAGTTGATTTGTAATGAATCCAGAATGTATGACATTTGTTTTTTTTTAAATTGCATTACAGAAAATAAAGAACTTTATCACAATATTCTAATTTTCTGACAGTCCTGTAAGGTTTTGTCGCTTTGTGCAATATTACACAACACTTTTTCTATCCTTATAATTCTTTTTATGGCACCGCACTTTCTATTTTTATTTTTGTTTTTACCTTTTACTTTTAATTTTCTTATCTTTTTATCTTTATATGGGTGTTTTGTGGCTTTTGGGGTGTTTGATTTGTAAATGACAATGTTGTGTGTGTGAGATGGATATGTCAACCTTCCAAAGGTAATTAATAAAATCGTCTGAATCTGACGATAAATAGAAATTACATTAAACACATTTACAACCTACACACTAGAGTCCTGCTGAAACACTAAAGGACACATATGTCTTTTTTCACACATTTTCCCGAGGACTTTATGAAAAGTCTGTAAATGTACTTGTTGATAAAATACCAGAGAATGGCAGCACATCTTTCTACTGGGCGTCTGCTTGTTTACAGGTAGGAAATTGCAGTCAGTTAAGTAAACGAGGAAAACAATCCCACGGTTGAGAAGAGCGGGTCTGAGGTTAAGGTCATCCAGGACGACGACCCGGCGGCATTAAAAACAGCAACAAAGGAAAAAAAAGAAAGCTTGTTGTTCGTCTGACGTTCGCCAAAGAGCAAATATAAATAGTGAACAACATTGACCTTGATGCAGGGTTTATAAAAGATAACATCCAAACATCTGGCCAGCAGTGAAGCACGGCAGAGGTAGCGTCATGATCTGGAGTTTAGTTTTGTTGTTTCAGGAGATGGAGCCCTCACCATCCAAAAAGTAGAAAATTAAATCCCCTGCTTTTTGTTTTTGTTATGGTCGTGATATACATTCTCAATGTAACATTATTTTTATATTCATTGTGAAAAATAATTAAAAAAATATTTGAAACAGAAAATGAAATCCCAAGTTTCCTAAAGTCCCCGAGATGAAGCTTCGTAGCAGCTGGACGACGCAGCAGGACGGCGAACCTAAACAATCGAATCAACCGCAGTAAAGAAGATCTGCCACACACACCACACCACACACACTTAACATCTCCCATTGGTATCTGACCTTCCTTGAAATTATCTACCTGGAAATATCTACAGCCCGAATCCATAATGCAAAACTAAATATTTTATTTTGGTTTATGGCAGCAGATAAAATTAAGGCCTAACTTGAAAGATGTATTTAAAATTGACATAGATTACCTTGGTGCAGCTATCCTTGTCCAGTTTTTGATATTATGTTTTGCCTTTGTTTTATTTTGTCCTTTGTTCTATTATCTTTGTAGTATGTTTTTCTGCATTATCATTTTTTTTTTCCATCGAATGCTTATGTCCAAAGGGTGGGTTTGGAAGGGGCTGAGAATATGTGTTAATGCTTGTTTAACATCATTGTGTAGGGATGGGAATTGATAAGAGTTTTCAAATTCCGATTCTATTTTCGATTCTGTTTAACGATTAGATTCTTTATCGATTCTCTTATCGATTCTCATTTGGAAAAAAGGAGAACAAACCTTGCCAGGGGGTCCCCAGAAAAAAATATTTGTGTTGAAAATAAATATAAAATAATAAAATAAATATTCTTCTCTAGTAGAAATTAAATTCTCCTCTTTAAAAGGATATCTGAGCTGAGCACTCAAAAATAAAACTGTATTTGTCAGTGGCTGACAAATACAATCAACTCAATCCAATGGAACTGTGCATTGTGCAATTCTGCAACCATCAACTATGAAGAATTAACAATTCTTTTGCAGAAAAATAAGTATATCTGCTTTTTCAGGAAGGATACGCAATCTTTCTGGACTTATAGTGTCTCCAGCTGTGGAGAACAACAAGTCCCCCTGTTGTCATCCTTCTTTGGTAAAATGTAACCAAACTTTCGAGCGTTTATGCCGCTTTGTTGCCATGTTTTCCTGCTGGGCGCGAATGCATGGCTACGTCATTCGCGCCCACTGGAATCGATAAGGGAATCGTTTGCAAAAAAGGCAAACGATTCCAATTCAAACAATGGGAACCGGTTCTCGATTCCCATCCCTATCATCTGCCAGGAGGGGGTTTGTGGAGCTTCGTCAGGGCATTCAGCCTCCTGCTCAGGGAGAAGCGATGGGTGTAGATGAGACCACCGTCCGTCTGAGGGACAACTTCAACCAACCAACTCCTAGTACATGGACTGCATTTATTTGAAGAGCCTTTCTAGTCTTGTTGCTCACAAGACAAGATAGCACCAATCAACACAGCAGTCTCAAACCAAAAGATTCTGCAGAAATCCTTGTGTGATTCCATTCTTTTCTTCTCTCATGAATCTGGACGCAACATCCACGTCTTTCCTCAGGACACCTGGACAGGTGGACGTTTAAAAGGCAAGGCCTTTTAAACCGGTCCATGACTATTAGACGTCTTACTTTGCCCCCGAGAACAGTGACGGTTTCATGGGAGTGATCAATAAAGACAAAGACAGATCATGATTGCGTGTAATCAGTTTAAGATCACTGTTTGTATATTTTTGCGATGTAGACGGAGAGCAGATCACATTTTATGACAAATTAAAGCTGGAAGCCAGTTAGTTCACGATCATTCTGTTTTGTCTTCTCCTCACCGAATGTCCCAGGTACATCATGTTATAAAATATTTCATTTCACTTTAAAACACCATTAGCTCGGGGAGGTGGAACATTTTGTTAAAAACCTTTGCATATTTCCCCTCTGGAAATATTTTAATATTATTCTAATAATATTGACCGGGTCGTGGGTTCTCTTCTCCTGCAGTCTGCTGATTTAAGCAACCAGTACGTTTATCTGATATGCATAAAATACTGTTTTTCTTTAATCTATCAGGGAGAAGATCAGGACCACGAGGGGTTGCAGTCGAGGAGGGCTGACTTTTTTTCAGAATATTGACTTTTCTTTTCACTCAGACTTTAAAAAAAAGGTCAGAACTCTGAGAAAAAGAACCTACTTTATCATTTACTTTTAGAAAAGAATAAAAACCGAATAAATCAAATAAAACAGAATAAAAAAAGAATAAATATTCTCCACATTGGACAAAAAATGACCACCATCATGCAACTTTGCATACATTCTGCTTGATTCTGCTCACAGGTAAATAAATATTGTCGATATTGTGCACGACGTGCACATGGGCGGTAGAATAATAATGTAATAATGTTCATGGCAGCTGCTTTGTAACTGTTGGAAGCCAAAACTCTGAAAACAAACAAATGAAGCAAAGACAAACAAGTACTGCATGTGTTTTGCAGATATATTTTTGGTTTGACATCTATAATGCATGACAGAGAACATGTTCCACTCCAGTCATCTGTGCTTTTCTTTAGGAGGGGGTGCTGAGCCGTTCAGCTGCGGTGCCGTCGCAGAAGTTCAGCAGAACGATATAATACAATCAGCCGTTTTCATCAAGGGTCATAGATTAGGATTTTTGTCATTTTCATCCTTTTAAAGAAATTATCTTCCCACAAAAAACATCAGCAAATCTTTCTTTTTATAGAAAACAATCTGTAAAAAATACAAACATTCTGGTGTCTTCCTCTGAGTTAAGCAACGGTTGTGACAGGAAGGCGTCAGTATGAGAAAGTCGTCACGGTGATGCGTTTCAGTTCTTCTGGAATCAGGGAAACTTGGGCCGAGGCGGCCGCCGGGTGACCCCATCTCCTCAACGTTTACACCCTCATACATTTCTCAAATTCAATAGTCAGCCCAAGTAAAGCCAAACATAGTGGAGAGATTTCTGGATATTGATATGTACAAAAGCTAAACGTCTAAGAAGTGGAAAGCCCCTCGGTGTGTTCTTCGGATCAGTGCTGGTGAGAGGACAATTTTCTGGTAGAAATCATTCTTTTTAGCTACTAATGCACGCGCGAACAAGGAAGAGAAAAAAAAAAAAAAAAAAACGACGACAGGAAAAACAGTCAGTACAAAAATAGCACAAAGTTTAGTTCAAACCGAAAAACATCTCGGATGTTAAAGTGTAAACATTCCTGATCTGCTACAGGTTTAGGAGGCCCCGTGGCCCGAGACGTCCTCATCGGTCCGTGTACTTCACCGCCATCTGTATTTTGTTTTGACATGACAAAATAGAAATAGAGAAATAATCCAAAAGAATCCGTTTCCCATCTTTTGTTTTGATAATAATAAATGGAAAACGGATCGTTATCCATTATCCGTTATCCGATTTCATTGATGTGTTTGAAAATCAAAATCGGGAATTAAAACAGCGAGTGGAAAACTCTTTTCTCTATTTCCTATTCGTTTCCAAGGATACTGAAAACAAGGATTGGACAAATGGGGGGATTGCACATGCGCAGTAATAAATGAAGAACGTTGTTTCTGGTTCTTTTGTTGACTCCGTCATGAAACTGCAGTGATGTTGTGACAGTCCGTTCAGCTGCAGCGTCCAAAAAAAAGCAGCGTCCAATCAATAACATGTACTGAACTCTAACATACGGCCCCCCCGTTGGAAACGAATAGGAAATAGAGAAAAGAGTTTTCCACTCGCTGTTTTAATTCCCGATTTTGATTTTCAAACACATCAATGAAATCGGATAACGGATAATGGATAACGATCCGTTTTCCGTTTTTTTATTATCAAAGCAAAAGATGGGAAACTGATTATTTTGTATTATTTCTCTATTTTTATTTTGTCATTTCAGAACAAAAAACGGATGGCCACAAAGTAAACGGACCCTCGTCTCACCACTGAAACACACCACGTACTGACGAGACGGATCTCGTCTCAGAGTAAACTATGAAAGAGGAAGAGAGCGGGTTCATGCTGGAGACGGAGACGAGCCCAGACTCGGGTTTAGCTGCAGCCTGGAGACACGTTAGCACACAACACGGAGGAGATGCATAAACATGATGCTGGTAGGCCTGAAAGACGGCGTAGGGTTGCTTTTCTTCTTCCACCTGCTGAATCCGTTACACCGCCGGAGTTCAAGGATGTGTGAAGTGGATAAATGGCACATTTCAGAGCTGCTGTGGCACTAAGGCCCCCGGGGCGACCGGGGCGACCGGGGCGAAGGCGCCAGCAGACGCTGATGAGAACACGGCATCTTCTGGTTCAAGGGTGTATTGTAACAACGTGGTGGGGGGGAAAGCTTTACAAAGACAGAAACAAATCCTTGAAAAACAATTTATAAAAACCGAGGCACTCAAGAAGTTAGAAAAATATAAAAAGCCTTTATTGAATCATGGCTTAGTAAAAGTTAAAAACTGCCAACATGTTTCGGCCATGTAGGCCTTCTTCAAGGCAGATAACGTTTTTAAGATAACAAAGTTGTTATCTGCCTTGAAGAAGGCCTACAAGGCCGAAACATGTTGGCAGTTTTTAACTTTTACTAAGCCATGATTCAATAAAGGCTTTTTATATTTTTCTAACTTCTTGAGTGCCTCGGTTTTTCTAAATTGTTTTTCAATCTTTTGGATCCCCATGCCGAAGAGCACCTGAAGTATACTTTTCATACACCCAGCAGCACTCCATGCGTTTGTAGTTGCACTAGAAACAAATCCTTTTTTGAAAAGACGTTTGTCAGTCGGGCCAGGACGTGACGACAGTTCACTCTCAGATGTCCATGTAATCGTCCTCCTCGTCCGACTCGCTCTCCAGCGACGACTCCTGGCTGGACGTCTCCTGCACCTCCAGCGCCGGCTGGCTCAGCGTGTCCTTCTTGACGGTGGCGGCAGACTGGGAGGACAAGATAACGTTCTGTAAGGGATCAGACAGCAGAGGTCACTGTTGAGCAGAGGTGGGTAGTAACGAGTTACATTTACTCCGTTACATTTACATAAACTGAGTAAGTTTTGGGAAATTTTGTACTTTTAGGAGTAGTTTTGAATCACTATACTTTGTACTTTTACTTGAGTAGATTTGTGAAGAAGAAACTGTTTCTCTTACTCCGCTACATTAGGCTACGTTGAGCTGTTACTTTTCTTTTATCCCTTTTATCCACATACACGTCAATGTCATTACATCACTGAGTGATTCTTTGGGAAAAATGTTTGTTTTTGCATGTTTTGTCACATTTACACAGACTCAAACACACACAGAGTTTCTATGAGTTCATGGGCTTGTTCTAGTTCTGCCTGGTTAAAAAAGAAAAGTACAAAGGCTTGAAATTTTGTGCTATTGTGCTTAATTAATTTTTTTATTCTGTTATTATTTTAAGTACTTGAATTTACTTTAAGATTATTTTAATTTAAGCTATTTTTTATTTTTTATTAATTTTAATTTATTTTATTGATTTAATTTGCCTGAAGATGATTATTTTGTACTTTTGTCTGTTTGAATGGTTTTGTTAAAAAAATAAATCAGACGTTACTCAACAGTTACTCAGTACTTGAGTAGTTTTTTCACCAAGTACTTTTTTACTTTTACTCAAGTAATTATTTGGATGACTACTTTTTACTTCTACTTGAGTCATATTATTCTGAAGTAACAGTACTTTTACTTGAGTACAATTTTTGGCTACTCTACCCTGAGGGAGCTGAGCGGCAGCGTTTCAGACGTGACGTGCGTGTTTCTCAGCCGGAGAGAGCGTTACCTTAAGTCTCTGTTTGGTTTCCTCTGAGATGCTGCCTTTAGGGGACAGCAGCGTGGGGGTCGGAGGCGTTACTGTGATTTCTGGTGGGAACTTGGTGACGGTGGAAGGGATGAAAAGCTTTGGCATGTTGGCTGGGATTCTGGAGCGGATTCTGCAGGGATCTGGAAGCTTGGACAGCTCGTTGCTGGAATACTGCTGCTGGTCTGAGGAAACAGTGAGTGGAAGGATGTTCACATGAACATTTCTCAAACACAAAAGGTCACAGTTGTAAAAAATACACAGTTACAGTACACTGTTTCAGTTTTGCGTTTTTATTTATAAGCTAAATTCAAGTGAAGGGAATATTCCTGGACAGTTCAAGACTTACTTTAAATTAAATTCACAGGTTCATTCTTATTCAACTGGACAATCCTCAGATCTTCATCCTCCTAAATTTCTCACTTGCAGACGTCAATTTTCGGTGAGATTTAGGGACTAAATTGTGGAATGATTTTTCCCACCTGGCAAAGACTCTTCCTCTTTGTAATGTTACAAAAGACGTTTGAAGGACCACATGACTTCTGTTTTGTAACTGTTTTCCCAATGTAAGGTTGTACATGTATCCATGTTCTCTTTTTTTTTTTTTTTGTGTTTCACTCATAGTGACATGTACCGTCTCATTTGCTCAGGAGTCAATATAAGTAATATAAGTTGTAAAAACAATATCCCATGCACACTCACACACACACATTTTTTTTGTCTTGATTCTTTATTATTTATATATTGCATTATTAGTTTGCCATCACTTTTGTGTAGTTATACTTTTTGTTTTTGTATGTTAATCTTGTGTTCTTTATAACAGATGAAATTTTAATAACTTCGGTGGAGGCTTCAAATAAACCCAGTGGGTTTTTTGCCTCTTCCTGCACCTATAGTATTTATATTTGATATTTACTGTATATTTTTAAAAACTGTGCAAAACAATAAACTAAACTAAACAGATAGTTGGCAGTGGTGTATAGTAACGAAGTACAAGTACTTCGTTACTGTACTTAAGTAAGATTTTTGAGAATTTGTACTTTTATTGATACTTTCATTTTTCTGTACTTTTACTTTTACTTCGTTACATTTTCAAGGAAAAAAAAAAAAATCGTACTTTTAATCCGCTATATTTAAAATTGGACACTTCGTTACTTGCTACAAATTAAAGCAAATTCTTGGAATAAAGCCTCTTTCGACAGCATGACAATGTTGGGACTTCATTTATTTGCAATCCTTTTGAAAATAATTTTGTACTTTGTACTTTTGTACTTAAGTACATTTTACACCATGTACTTTTGGTACTTTATTATATTTAAATTGAGGTACTTTTATACTTTTACTTAAGTAATTTTCAAGCAGAAAATCTGTACTTTTACTTAAGTACAATATTTTTGTACTTTTTCCACCTCTGATAGTTGGGTTGGGTGTTCTTGTAATCGTCTGACCTGGGCGTGTGCTGCTACATGTTGCGGGTTCCTCCTGGAACCAGCCGGCTGGCGGCTCTTGCCCCTGGGAGACGGTGGCGAGTTTCATCTGCTGACAAAGATGTGACTCCTGCTGCCGGTACAGAAGTCCCTCCGACGGCTCCTCCCGCTCCTCTGTCAGGAGAAATAACAAAAATAAAGAAGCTGTAACATACTTACAAAACAAGAGCAAGAGAGGAGAGGAGTCTCAGTCGTTGACTCCATCCCTTAAACGTGGGGTTTATGCTGTCCTCCATATTAAAAAGAACTCATGATTCCATATAACTCTCCATACTCACTTAGACATATGAATTTTCCTTTTTTCTTTGTTCCTAGAATTTTAAAAGAGGTTGGTAAAAGATCATTTTATTTTAAAGCTCCATCAGATTGGAATAATCTTCCTCTCTTTTTGCGTTCTATTACCTCTTTTCATTGTTTTAAGTTGGCATTATAATCTCATTTTAAAACAAATTGCCTATGTTTTTAATTTTTTTAATTTATTTATTTATTTTTTTGTGCCTTTTTTCCATTTATTTATTTATTTATTTTTTCTTTTCTCTCTGTTATGTTATATTTATCTCGTTGTTTCGGTTATTTAATTAGTCTACTTTGTAACTAGACTTATGTGGGTAGAGGTTGTGTGTGGGAGGGAGTGTGTTTGTTTTATGTCATGTATGTCTGTACTGTAATGTGATATATTGAAATGTTGTATGTTTTATGGGACCCCCTTGAAAAGGAGATGTTGCAGCTCAAGGGGCTATCCTTCAATAAAATTCCTAAATTCCTAAAACGACTGACATGAACATCTGTGAAAACATGCATGTCATTAAAGGTGACCTATTATGAAAAACACGTTTTTTCTTGTTTTAACATATATAAAGTGGTCTCCCCTCACCCTGCCAGCACAGGGGAGACAAAATACCATGAATTTCTGCAAGGTCTCTGACCCCCGCCGGCCAGAGTCCCCCAGTGTCACGTGACCTTTTTTTGAGCCATTCTGAATCTGCGCCTAGGGTGACGTCACCATAGGCGCTCATTTCCATAGGTTCAGCCTCCGCTGCTGAAACCACGCCCACAACCAGCTCTCTGGCTCTGGCTGGAGCGGTCCTTCCTTCAGCCAGTCGGACGCGGCGCCGCAGCGCCGCGGATCCAGGTTAAATCATGCAGGTTCCCGGGTGATTTGGGAGCTGGGTCCTCGGGGGTCCGTCCCAGGTCGGACCAGCTTCACCCTTCGAGATTTTCAGGCAAATCTGTAGGTTTGATCCCCGGTAACGGGCGATGCGCCGCAGATGCGCTCCGGAGCCGATCTGTGCGCCCGCCGTGGCGTTGCGGCGCCCGTCGCGCAGCATCCGCCGGGCAGATCCGGCTGAAATTCCGCTGGTCGGTCCCCGGGAGTCCCTGCTACCAGTCCAGGCCGGTTCCTGCGGTCCCGGCCGGTCGGAACCGGTCAGATTCCCCCGTTAAAGCCGCGGTGATGCGCGCTGATCCAGCAGCGCTGCTCCCGGGCGCCTGGCTTGGCTCCGGGGCAGCGTTCAGCATCCGCCGGGCAGATCCGGCTTAAATAGTGCATAAATGTTATTTATATACAACTCATATTTTATTTTTTTAACAATAAAGTTGCCATTTGTGAAAATTCAGTGTTGTATTTATTTACAGGTTCGGGCTGCTCTGGCGGAGCGAGGTTTATTCTCCTCCCCTGCTACACGTCATTCAGGGAGCCAATCAGCACAGAGCCTCATTATCATACCCCCCCCTTCCCTAAAAATGAGGCGCAGAAAAAGAGGTTAGAAGCGGTAAAACTAGTGACAGGGCCCACAGGCTGGATTTATGATTTATGTAGAAAAAACAAGCTTTAGATTGTTTTTAAGACATTCAAGGCCTGTTTAAAATATACATTAAATGCCATAATAGGTCTCCTTTAACACTTAAAGACATCAAAACTAAAACATTAACGCTGAAAAAAGAAATGAGAAACAGACTGAGGCTGAGAGAAGAACACCATTTATCAAATGTTGCCATTTGATGTCAGAAAACAACTGAAAAATGTAACAGCTAAAATACCCCCTGCACGCTTCAATATTAAGACATTTCAACTGCTACTCTTACAGGCTTCTTCTGTAATGTTGCCTAGGAAACGATTACATAACTCACAGTGGTGAGTTGTGGCTTTATGCAAACCTGGAACTGTGCATGCAAACACAAGTTGATGCAAGCACAATTTTTCATGCACAAACTTTAAAGGTTATCCAGCTTTAGAGCGACTACATGAAGCTACCTGTCACAAATAAACGTCATTTATCATGCAGCAATGTTAATACGGGGGCTTTGGTTGAAATATGTAAATGGAAGATTTTTACAGTTAACTGCTGATGAGTCAAGTATATCTGCTGCATGCATTTGTTATGAATATAAAATTACAGTAAACTCTGTAATACTGCAGCTCTGATTCATTCTGCCTTGTGGCTGTGAATATTCAGGCACAGGCAAGTAAAAATAACAGGTTTGGCTCATAAAAGTAAATATGACAATGATCACATGAGGCCGAAATCCAAAATTAGTTTGTCCAAATGAAAAGTGCAAGTAGCAGCCGGCCCTGGTTTAATTGATCACCAGCAGATGCAGAGCCCTTGTTGGTCGGAAGATTGTTAACACAATGCCACAGGGGAAAGACATCAGCACGTTTTTTTTAAATAACATAATTACAGACCAATCAGCAATGAGTTCTAAGTACACTTCCCAAACATCGGGAGATTTGTGTCTCTTCCCTGAAGTGATCGTCCCCTGCTGATCTCCCAGTCGACCTAAAAGCTGTAAATGACTCTGAAAGGCTTGAACAACTGGACTGCTTTTTCTCTGGTTTTTGAAGATGTTTCACCTATACTGGATGATATCTTCATGCTGGACGGTGAGATGTCTTCAATAATGAAATTAAAAGAAGTCCCAGCCTTTTAAGAGTCACTGTGATCTGGACTGAGAGTCTACATGTTTAGAGAAACTGCAGACAATAAGAACTACATGTACGACTCTACTCAGGCAGGATGTTAGAAGACGTCCTTTGGAAAAGTAGTGGAGACGTTTGGCCTTAACGCACAAAATATCGGCTATAAATTTACCAAAATTAATCTTAAAACTGAGTCTTAACAATTATCAGTTTAAGGAGTAATTAAAATAATTAAAATAAAAAACAAAGGATGCTCCAGTGGTGCTCCCTGCATACATTTAGATGGCCTGACACTATTTAGGATATATCTTATTTTCTCATGTGAAAAAACTTCCTTTCTTCTCTTAAGCCGGGCAGACACTGTGCGATTGTCGGCTCGTTTTGAGACGATTTTCCAGTCGTGCGACTATTTTTTGGATCGGGCCGGATTTCGACCCAATCGTTGGTCGTGCCTCGTGCAGTAAACGTGGGGTAACGACGAGAGATTAACACCGCACGACGAGCTCCCGATCATGAATCGTGTGCTCGCAAGAAAATCAAACGTGTTTGAAATCCTGGTCGCTCCTCGTGAAGGAATCGCACAGTTGAAGCAGTGCTGCGACCCGATTTACCTCATCCTTTCACAGAGAGCATGCGTAGTCACTGATGTCACGTCAAAAACTATTATTTGTAGTTTAAGTTTTGCAAATTCACATTACAAATCATGTTTTAATAGCAGAAAAAAAGACCGCATTTCCACGTACGGTGTGCGTCGCCGCGTCCCCTACGCCGTAGGCTCTGCGTTGGTGTAACGCGGAACCATAAATCAGCCTTCAGGGCAAAACATCACAATCTGCCTCTGCAAACACGAGTCCCGGCCCAGGCACAGTCCCCCTGTTATTTATAACGCCTTATAAATGTTGCTATTTGTGTTCTGAACACAAAGAAGTGCTCATTTTGCTGGGACTTCGGGTTCCTCCGGCGAGACACAACTTTTGCTGTATGCGTTCATTGTTCATTGCCGACCCAATCAAAAACGGTACAGATATTTTGGGATTTTTTTTATTTATATAAAAAAAATTAAATTATAAAAAAATAAAGGATCCCCATAACCTTTGATCGGGTGGACACAGCCCACCCCTGCACCAAAACCGGCCTTGAGTTCCAGTAACAGAAGTCCGACGTGAGTATTATGATCGTATAGTGTGAGCAGACGGAGCATCAGAGCATCGGCTCGTACAGTGTGAGACCATAAATCGTGGGCTGTGAACTTTTGAACTCAGCGATCTAGTCGTGCAGTTTGAGACGGGGCTGAATCAAACGATTTAAAATATCGCAGTGTATGCCCAGCTTTAGTCGGCTCCACTGGAGCCGGTGAGTCAATTACATTGTTGTTGATGTTTAACATGGTGCTGCTTCTGCAAACTACTGAGTCACGTTGGGTCCAACCTCTAGTTCTACCACACACATTTTTCAGCACAGGCTGAAGAAAGCATGTGTGAATGCGTGTTTACATTTCTGTGTGATAAAAACCTCAAAAAAAAAAGAAAGCATGTGTATGAAGTAGAAGAAGAGACGGCGCGGTACCTGTGTGGGGCAGGAAGGCCATGGCTGCAGCCGACTGGCCGGCTGCTCTCCTCTGCTGCGACGGGTCGTAGAAAGAGGCCGGAGGTCGGGGAAGCTTGCTCAGGGGTTCGTACGCTGCCTTGGCCTGGCCGTCCTTGCAGGACAGCGGGTGGAAGGTGGAGTGGCTGAGCAGGACGGGCGTCGGCAGGGACGCGGGGAAGAAGATGTCTCTGTGCTCCTTGGTAAACTTGGGTGTGGTCGGGGCGTCTCCAGCAGGCTGCTAGGAACGAAGGAAAGGAAACTGGTCAAGAAGAGCATTAAAAATGACCTGAGGGTTCTTCAACAACCGCAGACCATCCCCTGCTCCGGTGGGCTCTTAAAAACAGCACATCCTTTTCTACCGACACACAGTGCTGCAGGTAGTAAGTGATCCACACTCACACATCAGGAGTATTAATCCAGGCTCTGTCACAGACGAGGTAATGATATCCCTGTCGTCCCCCGGGGGATCAGACGCTCGCTGTACCTGCGGGCTGGACCGGAGCTCAGCTCCGCTCTACATCCCTCCCAACCACTTTCCTAGGTGTCCGTTGGAGGACCACTTACAAACACAAGAGCTGCACAAACAACCTGCGACAACAGCCGCTTCCACAGCCGCTGTCATGGTAACACGGAGGAGCACAGTTAAAAGAAATGAATAAACCTTCAGTTTTCAGACCAAAATGGATGAATACGAACCTTTCTGTGAATTTGATATTTACTGGAAGGCAACACAGAACCGTGCTGCATCAATTACTAGGCCTGTGTTGAAAAAAATCGATTTCCCAATTATAAATCGATTCTCATATTCATTCCTAAAAATTGATTAATATGTCTAAAGATCAATTTTTTTTTCTTTTATTTATTTATGTATTTTTATTTTCATCATTAATTTACAACTTTTGGTTATTTTTTTGTTTATCCCCAAAAAAGGAATGTTTTGTTGGACACGAGAATAACTGGTGCCATGTTTTTGCCTTTAAATATGTTTAAAGGTATGAAAACATTAAAGTGTTAGGTTATAATTACATAAATTGTCTATATTTCATTACTTTATATACTGTCTTGGGGTTACATTTGCAAAAAACCAAATGCTCAAAAATTAAAAACCAAAATAGACCGAAAATGGAACAAATAAAAACGGAATGTGGGAAAAAATAAAACCGATTTACTTCCGGTGTAGCGACTAATGGACTAGGACGTGTTTTTTTGAGCTCCTGCAACAACCTTTAAAAATATCTATTTTTGGTACAGCTTTTTCATCTTCCTTCGGTTTATTTTTCCCGACCTTCATTATTCTACTTTGGCCCCGTATTTTTGCCGACCAAAATGCCTCCAAAACTCAAACCATCCGCACCACCCCCGCGGCCCTCTCCGCACGCAGCATCCCCGCCTCGTGGTGACCCCCCGTCCAGCCTGGCCGAGGCCGCCGGGGCCGCTCCTTCACACGACTTTAAGGCCGAGCTGCTCGCATCACTCCGCGTTGAGATGGCGGCTGTTTTTAAATCGGAGCTTCAGGCTGCTTTAACTGAAAACCTGTCGAGCATCAAGACTGAGCTGCAAGCGGTGAAGTCGGAATTATCAAAAAGCATTACAAACATCCAGTCTGATGTGCGCGCTCTGAAGAACACCGTGGTTGAAATGGAAACATCTCTTTCATCCTGCACCGATGACATCACAACCTTACAGGCTAAAGTGGAGCATCTGTCAGCTGAACTGATGAGGCTGGATGGTAAATGCGAAGATCTGGAGGCGAGATCCCGGCGCAATAACATACGGATCGTGGGAATTCCTGAAGATTTTTCCACCTCTTCTGCTGTTACGGATATTCCCTCTCTGCTCAAGGAGGCTTTCAGCCTGGAGAAGGAGCCTCTCCTGGACCGGGCGCACCGCACCCTCCAGCCGAAGCCGAAGCCCGGAGAGCGCCCTCGTCCCATCATCGCCCGTCTGCACTATCATACAGACTGTGTGGATATATTGCGCCGAGCCAGGGCTCAGCAACGGATTACGTGTGGAGAGTTGACTTTCTCTGTCTTTCCCGACCACACCCAGAAGACGGCCCGTGCCCGAGCCGCCTTTAATGACGTCCGCCGCCGGCTCCGCGAGATACCGGGGATCCGCTACGGTCTGCTGTACCCCGCCCGCCTCCGCATCACCCACAACGGCGCAGAAAGGGAGTTCAGGTCGGCAGAGGAGGCCAGCGCTTTCATCACGTCGCTCAAAGTCTAGTTGAACTTTTTTCAGTTCATCAGTGTCGGTTTTTTTTTTTTTTTTTTCTCTCCCATATATACACGGTATGTGGTTTTCAGTTTAACTTGGTCGTGATTGGTTGTACCTCTCTGTTAATGTTGCTGGGCTTGCAGGAGCTCAACACGAAGCTTGTTAGTTATTATCTTGTTAGTTATGCTTAAAGCCGTAAGTGTTCTTTTCAGGGATCTGACTCCTTCTGGAGTTTGCACTGGGTTCTCCATCGTTTGGGGATGGGGTCGTTGTAAGTGCAATTGGGGGGTGGGGGGTGGGGGGTTCAGTAGGTTAAGTTTGTTGTTGTTTTCAATTTTCCCCCTTTTTTTTTTTTATTTATTTATTTATTTTTATTTTTTTTTCTCCCCCCTTTTTTTTTTTTTTTTTTTTTTTTTTTTTTTTTTCTTCTTCTTTCCTCTTTCTTTCTTTCCTCCCTCCATCCCTTTCTTTCCTTTCCTTCCTTGGGGATCCGCATTCGGTACATCTCTATCTTTAGGAATTTAACATATGGCCACTAATACTGGTACTTCTGTGAGGTTGTTGAGCTGGAATATTAAAGGCATGGGGAGTCCAATTAAGAGATCGAGAATATTTGCTCACCTGAGACGTCTTAAAGCTGACTTAGTGTTCCTTCAGGAAACCCACATGCGCACCAAAGACCAGGTCAGACTTAAATGTCCCTGGGTTTCTGAGGTGTTTCACTCTGATTTCAACTCTAAGGCCAGGGGGGTTGCTATATTAATTGGTAAGTCAATGCAGTTTTCAGCATCTAAGGTGATTTCAGACAAAAACGGCAGATACTTAATTGTGGCGGGTACGCTATTTCATATTCCCATATTATTAGTTAATATATATGCCCCCAATTTTGACAACCCACACTTTATGAATAAGCTTTTTGAATGTCTCCCCTCATTGAACGACAGTCTTCTTATAATTGGCGGGGATATGAACTGCGTAATTGACCCCAAACTAGACCGCTCCAGCCCACGAAATCTGACTCCTTCTTCAATGTCGAGGTCTCTTTCAGATTTTGTGTCCAAGAACGGTTGCACCGATCCTTGGAGATTTTATAACCCTTGTACCAAAAAATATTCCTTCTTTTCTCAGATGCATCAATCTTTCTCTCGGATTGATTATTATTTTATTGATGCTAAACTAATTCCCAAAGTACTGTCTGTTGATTATCATCCTATTGTGATCTCCGACCACGCTCCTCTTTCTTTGGATATTCAGTTCTCTTCACAGCCACGCTACTCAACATCTTGGAGGTTAAATACATTACTTCTCTCAGATGATAAGTTCACCAATTTTATTACAACTAAAATTGATGATTACATCTCTATAAATCAAAATGATATGGAACCAATTTCATCTTCACTTCTGTGGGAATCATTAAAAGCATATTTGCGGGGACAAATTATCTCCTTCTCTGCTCACTTGAATAAGTCCCGGAAAGCCAAATTACAAGAACTCTCTATTAAGATCACAAAATTGGACCAACAACTTGCTACTTGCCCCTCTCCCAGTTTTCTTAAGCAACGTGTCGATTTACAGACTGAATTTGATCTCCTTACCACTAATGACGCAGAGCGACTTCTCTTACGATCACGCTCCGTATATTATGAACATGGAGACAAGGCAAGTCGGCTCATGGCTCATCAGCTACGTCGCCAGGCAGCCTCACGTATGATCCTTCAGATAAAAGATTCATCAGGCTCATTGCATCAGGATCCCACCGCCATTAATTCTGTCTTTCACTCATTTTATTCCTCTTTATATACGTCTGAATCTCCATCTGGCTCCACTGAATTGAATTCATTCTTAGATAGCCTCAACTTTCCTGTTATAGGCTCCGATGCTGCTAAAAATCTTGACTTGCCATTAACGGTAGAAGAAATTAATCTCGCTGTGAGAAGTATGCAAAATAACAAAGCTCCTGGCCCTGATGGATTTCCAGTGGAATTTTTTAAGAAATTTCAGGATAAATTGTCCCCTTTATTGCATGCTGTTTATAAGGAATCACTGGAACATGGCACTCTCCCTCCCACTTTAAGGCAAGCCTCCATAAGTCTCCTCTTAAAAAAAGATAAGGATCCAACTCTCTGCGGCTCATACAGACCTCTTTCGTTAATAAATGTAGATGCTAAGATCCTTGCTAAAGCCTTGGCTTATCGCTTGGAGAACATTGTGCCAACTATTGTCTCAAATGAACAGACAGGATTTGTTAAGGGGCGACAGTTATTCTTTAATGTGCGGACACTTTTAAATATTATTCACTCTAAAACTATCACCACAACACCTGAAGTCGTAATCTCAGTCGATGCTGAAAAGGCATTTGATAGGATTGAATGGGACTATTTATTTACTGTACTGAAGAAGTTTGGGCTGGGGAATGGGTTCATTTCTTTGATTCGTGTCCTTTACACGTCTCCACAAGCAAGCGTTTCCACTAATGGCATTCAGTCCAATTTTTTTACTCTAGCCCGTGGCACCAGACAGGGGTGTCCCCTCTCTCCCCTATTATTCGCACTAGCTATAGAGCCCCTGTCAATCTTTCTGAGGTCCTCCCCCACTTTTACTGGGATCTCCCGATTGGGAACAGAATATAAGCTGTCACTTTACGCTGATGACTTACTGTTATATGTCTCGGATCCTGTCCTCTCCATTCCTTCAATTTTATCTGCTTTCCAGAGATTCGGGTCTTTCTCAGGCTATAAAGTGAACGTATCTAAAAGTGAATGCTATCCCATTAATGACTCAGCAACACAGCTCGTACAGTCAGATATCCCTTTTAAGATTAGTCCTTCCGGCTTTAGGTATCTTGGGATCAACGTAACCAGAACGTTAAGCTCTCTTTTCTCTGCTAATCTCTCACCTTTAATGTCTACAATTAAATCTGACCTCCATAGATGGAAAAGCTTACCTCTTTCATTAATTGGAAGAATTAACGCAGTTAAAATGAATATTTTGCCCAAATTTCTATTTCTGTTCCATTGTCTTCCACTTTTCTTACCAAAACACTTTTTTAAAATAATTGATCAAACTATTTCTGACTTCTTATGGTGTGGGAAGGCTCCTAGAATCCGCAAATCCACACTTCAGAGATGTAAATTCAATGGCGGACTGGCACTTCCCAATTTCCAACTGTATTATTGGGCAGCACATATTCAAAAAATTTCATTTTGGTTCAAATCGGTGAATATGCCATGGTGTAAATTGGAGGCACAGTCATGCATTTCATCCTCTTTACCTGCTCTACTTACCTCATCTATTCCATCCAACCTCTCTGTCTTTACAAATAATCAAGTGGTTCACTCCACACTTAAAATTTGGTATCAATTTAGGAAACACTTCAAATTTAAGTCAGCATCTACTTTAGCTCCATTACTGAACAATCATTTATTTCGACCTCCGCTTACAGATTCAACCTTTCTCATATGGCATAATAAGGGCCTGAAAAGTTTTGGAGATCTTTACAAGGATGGTATCTTTCGCAGCTTTGCAGATCTCTCAGGTGAATTTAATCTCCCGCCTTCTCATCTCTTTCGATACTTTCAGATTAGACACTGCGCTAAAGCTTTGTTTCCAGTTTTTCCATCCTCTCCGCCGACTCTACAGTGGGAGGTGCTTTTAAACCATGATCCACTTCAAAAATCACTGATCTCTAAGGTTTACGATGACCTTCTGTCTTACGATCTCTCTCCAGTTATTAAAGTTAGGGCTGCCTGGGAAGATGAACTGGATCTAAATTTGGAGGATGACTGGTGGGACGCTGCTCTTAAAAAAATTTACACAAGTTCATCCTGCGCTCGTCTTACACTTATACAGTTTAAAGTACTGTTTAGAGTCCACTTTTCTAAAGCTCGACTCTCACAGATCTATCCCAGTGTCACTGACGAATGCGACAAATGTCATGCCTCGTCCTGCAATTTAGCCCATATGTTTTACTCTTGCCCACTACTTTCTCGCTTTTGGTCGAATTATTTTGACACCATGTCAAAAATACTCTCGGTGAATATAAAAGTCTCCCCCCATGTTGCCATATTCGGGCTCCCAGAGGACCATGGCCGGTTTACTTCAAACCAAAAAGACATTTTGGCTTTTACTTCCTTACTGGCAAGACGCCACCTTCTTCTCCACTGGAAGTCGACTAAGGCTCCTTCTAGTACCCAGTGGCTCAACGACACCATGTTTTTTCTGAAGCTGGAAAAGATTAAATATTCACTGAAGGGTAGTTGCAACAAATTTTATAATAAGTGGCTTCCCTTTCTTACATTCTTCCACTCTCTCCAGTCCCTGCCTCCTGATTGACGGATCCCCCCCCTCCCTCTCTTCTCTCATTCCTTTCTTTCTTCCTCCTTTTTATTTATCTTTTTACTTTTCTTTTTTTTTTTTTTTTTTCCCCTTTTTATTCATCTATTTTTTTAATTCATACTGTTTAGCTTAAATACTTAAATATTACTTGTATATAAGAATATAATAATTTTCGTGTATTTGTCATTGTTTTGTGTGGATTTTTTGTTCTGTTCTTAATTCAAAAAAAAAAAAAAAAAGGAGGTAGACTGTATATCTTTTTTTTGTTTATTCCTGTTCAACTGTGCCTTACCCCCTAATAAAAATATCAAAACAAAAAATAAAACCGATTTCATCCGTCTCTGTTTGGTAATTCTGACCCACATGATGTTTCTGAAAGCAGTTCTATCAGCATTCTGGGAGCTGATTGGTCCTTACAGCATCATTAGCTGCCAATACTTGCTGTTTAATCTCAATATAATACTAGTAGTAATATTTTGCATAACTACAGTCATATAATTCATGCAACAGCTCAAAAAACTGTTTTAATAACACTAACCCAAATCAATATCGGAATCAAATCTTGATAATCGATTCTGAATCGATTCTTGACATTAGAATCGATCCCCAGCCCTATCAATTACAACAGGCTCGGTAAAGAGCGAAACGCTACCTCACATTGTCTAAGTTAACTAGACAATTTCATGCACGACAGTTTTGTAAAGATTTCAAAAGCCTACAGCCTTTTCATGGTCACGCTCCGTACTGTCACGCTCAGGCTCTGAGGGAGGCACAAGATCATTTGGCAACAGCAGAGCTCTTATGTCATTTTCCTCAGCAGTGTGATGGACGATCCAGTCGTACTGGCCTCAATCAAAGGTAGTCGTGAGAAAGTTCCCCGGAGGATCGGCAGAGCCGAGCAGAGGCAGATGGGGCCGACAGTTCCCCGAGTCCAGCAAAGTGGCACCGCAGCTTCAAGCACGCGCTTTCACACATCAGCTTTGATTATTTACAACTCCTGGATTAATAAGAAACCAACAAGTAGCAGTAGCACTGCTGGAACGAAGCTTCCTCGAGTGCTGCTGTCATTGACGGTCAAACGGAGGCCCCACAACGTAAACTGAAAGCTGCTTTTTCACAGATCTGAGCAGCTGCAGATGTCGTGCGTGGGCTTGGACCGGCAAACTAAACATCTAATTAAAACTACTTGGCTGAAAAAACAAGTGAGACTGGAGCTCTATTGTGGAAAAATTCCTAATATCTATTAATAAGTAAATGCTCAACGTGGTTCCAAATGCAGCTCTTCCAGGGGGAGGGGGCGAAACCAGACGGTGACCAAGATTTAAATGCTTTCCTGGAAGCAAACGTATAGATATCAGAACAATATATAGATATCTACCCTTGCCGTGTTGCCTGAATACATGAAAGTACCTCGTTAAGACGACATGTCCTGAAAAACTAGATATTTGTGTTGGAATTGTTTTAAAAAAATGTTTTACATCTCCTAAGAAAACAGATTTTAAATAATAGCTACGGTATATATTGTGGTTTAATGTGAAAGTATGAAAGTTTACCATGTACAGGACTGTCTCAGAAAATTAGAATATTGTGATAAAGTTCTTTATTTTCTGTAATGCAATTAAAAAAAAACAAAAATGTCATACATTCTGGATTCATTACAAATAAACTGAAATATTGCAAGCCTTTTATTATTTTAATATTGCTGATTATGGCTTACAGTTTAAGATTAAGATTCCCAGAATATTCTAATTTTTTGAGATAGGATATTTGAGTTTTCTTAAACTGTAAGCCATGATCAGCAATATTAAAATAATAAAAGGCTTGTAATATTTCAGTTGATTTGTAATGAATCCAGAATGTATGACATTTTTGCATTACAGAAAATAAAAGACTTTATCACAATATTCTAATTTTCTGAGACAGTCCTGTATACTTTGTAGCTCTGCATGGCAAGCACTTGTTAAAAGGACTGTAATGATAATGAAAACGTCATAAATAAAAAGAGTAATGCAGAAAATAAGATTGTTTGATGGCTGAATGAGGAGAACAGATTTATTTTGCCCACATCCACTTCTCATGAGACTGAGGTTGAGGGAACATCACCGTGACAACAGGATGTGGGCAGAGAGAGACCCTTGATGACTGTGTGGGCAGGAGGAGCGATGAGAGGAAGGGGCAGACACAAACACAGAAAGAGGCAGAGCAGCTAATGATTTGATAGTGAACATGAATAGATAACTGCTGCTGCAGCGTTTAAAACCAAAACAAAACTAATTAGCTACAGGTACACGGTCAGGTCTACTGTATTCAAACAGATCCTTCTGTCACTTTAGCTCCAAAATCGTGTGTACTGGCTGAACGAGGATGTGACATGCATACCAATGTTGGACAAAGAGAAAGAAAGTTTGACGAGAACAGAGCGATCTCGCACCTTAATTCATGGAATACGGAGTTAGTTAGTTTCAGTTCCTAGGCTGCTATAGCTGGTAAAGGCCCTGTCCCAATACTCGCCCTTCCCCTCGTTCATCCCTACCCCTAAATTTTGCGCGTTCCCGTGAGGGTAGTGGTGTCCCAATTCCTCTTTCCACCTAGGGGTAGTGAAGGAAACTGACTGAATAAAAAAAAACAAAAAAAAAACATGGCGGACATTTCTTATTTTTCTGTGAATAAACTCAATATTTTGAGTTAGTTTCTGCATAAAAATGCATTTTGATTACATTTCTAGCGAGAAATATATATTTTACTTTCATAATAGTCACTCAGTGAATGTCGTTTTCCCATTGTTGTGAAGATCACGCCAGAATAAAGGCTGATTTATGGTTCCGCGTTACACCAACGCAGAGCCTACGGCGTAGGTTACATAACCTACGCCGTAGGCTCTGCGTCGATTTAACGCAGAACCATAAATCAGCTCCGGAGCCGGCAGGCATAAAATCTCGAAATTTTCGGAGCAAATTTCTTAACAGGCGTAGCTACAACTGTTAGATTTCATCTATTAAACCAACATTTATCTTCCTAAATTATTTATTTCAGCCAGCGGTAAATCTCCAAAGAGCTGCAGGTTTCTCCCCCGGGACGACGGCGCAGCGCGATCACGTCTGTACATGAGCTGCTGCTGCTCCGAGCCGGCGGCTCTTCTCTGAAAACATCGGGTCAAATATCTTAACAGGCGTTATTTGGATAAACTGAGCCCAGGTTGGGGATCTTAACGGTTACTTTTACGCCTGAAAAAATATTAAAACTTAATAAAGTGGCATATTAACAGCGCTACAGCTGAAATTAAAACAGCTTTTAGCTCTCAGCTTCCTGATATGGTGTGACGTATGTGCAAACGTAACTACGCAGTCGCTTACGTACCCGAACGTAAACCACGCAGTGACGTAGCAAGTGGTGTCCCAATCCCTAGGGAAGATTACAAGGGCCCTACTCATTTTTAGGGCTAGTGGTAGAAAGTAGGGGGTGTATTGGGATTGGCCCTTAATCATGATGCTCCCCTCACCAGGCTCACTCTGGAGTTGACAGTTTGATGCTGATAAGCATATTCTTCCCAAACAGCGCTACAGCTGAAATTAAAACAGCTTTTGGCTCTCAGCTTCCTGATTAGGAGTAGGGATGAAAACGAGGTGTAGGGGGAGAATTGGGACAGACCCCTGGGAAGATTTCAAGTGCCCTAAAATCTGTCCCTTCTTTTTTAGGGCTAGTGAAAGAAAGTAGGGGGTGTATTGGGATTGGGCCTTAGTCACCAGTTTTAGTTCCTAGGCTGCTATAGCTGGTAAAGTCGCTATGCTTTATGGGTATTCCCACTGAAAGATGACAGAGCAGATCTGGTCGCCCTACAGTGAGATGAGTGAGGCTCCTGTTTGGCCTCATTGTGCCGTGTAAAGCCGGAAATATACTCTACGCACGTAACCTGCGTAGCCTGCGTAGCCTGCTTTGTGTCTGTTCATGCTCCACTGCGTACGTCGCGTACCACCCGAGTAGAGCCTGTCATACCGGTGGTGACCGATAGGGGGCAGTAAGCAGAGCAACAGTTGGAAAAGCTACTTATATTAAGTAGCAGAAGTAGTAGCAGCAGCAGCGGTAGCAGATTAGAAAAACGAACACTTTTACAGGACAATATTGGATGATGTAGGAGATTATAACATCGTGTGAATGTGTATGAGTGTGTATGAATGTTTGTGGTGGTCGGAGGGGCCGTTTGGCGCGATATGGCAGCCACGCTCCCGTCAGTCTGCAGGGCAGCTGCGGCTACAGACGGAGCTACCACCGGGGAGAATGTGTGTGAATGAATAATGATCTCTGTAAAGCTCTGGGTGCCTAGAAGGAAGCTAAAGAAAACCATAACATTATTATTATTACTCTTTTTTTAATGTGTATTACTTATTTATATTACTGTTTTACCCCCTTCCCTGTGTGTGTGTGTGTGTGTACTTCTGCTACGTGAGTTTCCCCGTTGAGGGAGTAATAATAAAGGACTATTTTATCTTATCTTATTATTATTGCTTATTATCAAAAGTGGATAGTCTTTCCAGACTAATTTATCCAGCATTCTCCTCACCCATCTCAACAAGAATGACGAAACAATAAATCCAGTTAATTTTAGGTTCATATGGAGAAGTAGATGTCAATATATAAGAAAGATTAACATGGTCAAAAAATGTATTGTTCCTAATATGATTCCAAGTCATTCAATAGTATTTTTATTGAAAAACAGAGTATTTAAAATAAAATAAGTCCCGTCAATTGACTCCTGGCTCCCGGCTCCGCTTCCTCCCGGCTCCGGGAGGCACCGAGGCTCGGCGCGTACCTCCGCCGGGGCTCGGTCGCCGGGGCTCGGTCGCCGGGGCTCGGCGGCCGGGGCTCGGCGGCCGGGGCTCGGTGGCCGGGGCTCGCCATCCGCGGTACTCCCGGGGACTCTAGTCCCGCAGCACCAGTGAGTATTTTGACCGGAGAGATTATAAAATACCGGACTTCGGCATATTTTACCGGACAACGGAAACCCTGGGGGGAAGTTAAATATTGCATAAATATATGCACGGGGAACTTTCTCCAGGGGAGAGCAGCATAATCGTGCCAGCCGGGATCAGACCGGGAACAGCGATACTAGCGGCCAGAGCGAGAACTGCAGGTCGCGTACGCGTTCAGTGTCTTTTTGAGAACGTGCACGTCGACGCGTCAAATGTACGCAGGATACGCAGGATACGCGAGACGTGACGTCACGCGTATCCTGCGTCTCGCGTACGCGTTCTGAACTGCAAGTATAAACGCGGCTTAAGAGGTGAAAGCAACACTGAATACGTTACTGGAAAACACAGAAAGGTGGCAGACTGAAAAGAGGAGCCAAGTCTGTGTGATCAGAGCAACAGCTGCTTTTCAATGCTAATGGCAGAGCACCGCCTTCTGTCATCAAGCGTTTCAGTGATAATCACATTCACTGCAGTTGTTTGGCCATAGTTTTGTTGTCTGAACTTTGTCTTGCGTACAGTTACCCAACGACCAGAACTGCGGGAATCAGTCACACAGCTATTTCCTTTTATATGCCATAAGCGTGTGGATATCATCAGCTTGGGGCTTTGACTTGTTCTTGGGTCTTCTATGTATCGAAAGGTGGAGAATGATACGGATGGAAAGACTTCTGCAGGTTTACGCCAAGTGTCTGTATGTGTGAAGCTGCTTCTGGGAAAGAAGATGCTCAGAAATGAAGTGGGACATAAAAGTTACGGTATGTTGCTATAAAAAGCAACACCTGTGTTGCCCTTACTGACAGGGGTATCAAATGGATCAGGGAAGGGAAAAAATAAAATAAAAACCTCTTTAGGAAAGCATCTGTGCGTCTTGTCTTTGCAGACAGACAGGTTACATCCCACGATCACTCTCTCTGTTGTTGGCTGGTAAAGGTTGTGACATTAGTGACGTAGTAACTGTCGAGCATGGCCATTTTCTGTCATCTACCCAGAATGCATTGTCCATGTAAAGCAATGCTTGCAACTGCAGTTGAGTAGGATCGGTAGGATTTTGAAACTATCAAACAATTTCTGTTTTTAACGACTTACTTCACGTATTCATGCCGGTAGGTCCTGTTAGCTGGAGTTTCTTTTACACTTTCAACTACAACGGCAAGAAAAAGTATGTGAACCCTTTGGGATTAAATGGTTTTCTGTTCACCTGAAGTTTTCCAAAGACTGTTTGGGAAGAATATGCTTATCAGCATCAAACTGTCAACTCCAGAGTGAGCCGGGTGAGGGGAGCATCATGATTAAGGGCCAATCCCAATACACCCCCTACTTTCTACCACTAGCCCTAAACATGAGTAGGGCCCTTGTAATGTTCCCTAGGGATTGGGACACCACTTGCTACGTCACTGCGTGGTTTACGTTCGGGTACGTAAGCGACTGCGTAGTTACGTTTGCACATACGTCACACCATATCAGGAAGCCGAGAGCTAAAAGCAAGTTTTAATTTCTGCTGTAGCGCTGTTAATATGCCACTTTATTAAGTTTTAATATTTTTTCAGGCGTAAAAGTAACCGTTAAGATCCCCAACCTGGGCTCAGTTTATCCAAATAAAGCCTGTTAAGAAATTTGATCCGGTGTTTTCAGGAGATGAGAACAGCCGCCAGCTTGGGAGCTGAAATTATGGTTCCGCGTTAAATTGACGGAGAGCCTACGGTGTAGGGTACGCGGCGACGCGCACCGTACGCAGCGTATCGCCGTGTAACCTACGCCGTAGGCTCTGCGTTGGTGTAACGCAGAACCATAAATCAGCCTTTTATTCTGGCGAGATCTGAAAAAACGAGCAAGCGAGTGATTATATACATTCACTGAGTGAATATTATGAAAGTAAAATATATATTTCTCGCTAGAAATGTAATCAAAACGCATTTTTATGCAGAAACTAACTCAAAATATTGATTTTATTCACTAAAAAATGACGACGAAAAGCATTCTGGGAAATTTTTCTGGCCCTAGGTTGCGAAGTCAGCATTTGAAAACCCTTGCTCTGAATGGCTAGATTAATAACCACTAGCCCTCGTTTTGGCCACTTTCCCTAGATGAAAAGAGGAATTGGGACACCACTACCCTCACGGGAATGCGCAAAATTTAGGGGTAGGGATGAAAAGTAGGGGTGGATTGGGACTGGGACTTGACGAAAATAGACTTGATGCTCTGCCTCGTCCATCAATGACATGAATCCATTCCCAAGTTTTACAAAATATCCAACCAGAGCATGTCAGGGAGGCTGTCTCCCAGGTGAAGCTCTGTAGCAGGACAATGACCTTGAAGCCTGGAAATCCATGACAGAACAGGTGCGGAAGAAGAAAATCCAGCTTTTGAAGTGACCCGGAGTCCAGATCTCAACCTCAGAGATGCAGGAATGATCTTAAGAGAGGATTTCATGCCGGAGATCCAATAAATGAGTCTGAGCTGAGGCATTTTCTATGAAGATGAATGCTCACAAGTTCCTCCTGAACACGGTCAGGTCTGATCCAGAGCTACTAACGGAGGCCAGAGGGGTTTTCATCCAGTACTGTAACTTGTTTAATAATGACACAAGAAATGATCATGGTTTGTGTTGTCAGCTGAACATTACATACATAACAAGATATTATTGAGAGTTAGTTGAAGATCAGATCACATTTTAAACCTTGTTGAGGTAAAAAAGCAGGTAACTCTCATTTCACTCACAAGTTGGGCTGAGGACTAATATGATCTCTTTGTATCAGCAACAGGATGGCCCCGGTCGATCAGATCAACTTCTATGAGCTACAATTAAAAGGATTCTGTAACTTTACAGGCACTTTCTTATTTTCAATGACACAATTTGTCAAATCTTTAAGTCACCAAATCCTGCCTTATCCCACTATCTGTCCATTTAACTGGACGAAGCTGTAAAGGGACAAGCAGGGGTCTGAAGCAGATAAAAGTGGATGGCAGTGCTGGACAGTGAGCTCTGAAAGAGCAGAGGTTTATAGTTTTATTTGGATCCCCATTAGCTACAGCAAAACTGCAGCTATTCTTCCTGGGGTCCGCCACATAATACACAGTACATTACAACAAAAAATTAAAGCAAAGCTAACAGCCTGTCCTAACTGCACGCGAGCGTCCGACTATCGCGCCGCACTGCGTGGCATCGGACGCTCGCTGTCCACACTGAAAGCGTTATGGGCCCCCACGTTATTTTGATTGACAGCTGAAACTCGCTTTTTAAAAGGCTGATTTATGGTTCCGTGTTACACCAATGCAGGCCCTACGGCGTAGGGTACGCGGCGACGCGCACCGAACGGCCCGCGTCGCTGCGTACCCTACGCCGTAGGCTACGCCGTCGATTTTACGCGGAACCATAAATCAGCCTTTATTCACCGCACCACCCGCCTGTGCGCTCCTGAAAGAAACTCCTAAAATAACTCCTAAAAGAGTAAAGAGACAAGTAAAAGATGGGTGAGTACTTGTAATTTTCCTACGTTTGTACTTTCTAAACAGAAAACAAGCTTGATATTGATATTTAAAGGTTCTTCTATTTTCTTCCTGTCGCTCGCGTTGAAAGCCGGTTGAAAGCGCTGTAGGAAACAGTCATGGACGAGGAACGGCTGATCCAGTTAGTTGAAATGAGAAGTTATCTCTATGATACCTCCTCATTTCACTACAAAAACCTCAATAAAGTGGCAGAAAGAAATACTATCCTATTATTATATTATTATTATTATACATTATCTTATTATTATATCTTATCTGAACCTTCCAGCTCCCTGGCGATCTCCCTCCAGCAGCTGCCACTTTATTGAGGTTCTTGTATTGAAATGACTGTTTACTACAGCACTTTCAACCGGCTTTCAACGCGAGCGACAGGAAGAAAATAGAAGCAGGGCGTCCAACAAATGTTCAGCTCAAAACGGCGCGCCGCGTCGCTCGCGGACAGTTAGGACAGTCCAATAGAAAATAAAGCAATGGAATTGTTTTTGTCGCTGACGCTCGCTCGCGTCACATGCAGTTAGGACACGGTTTAAAGAGGTAGAATATAAAAAAAGAAGGAAAAACAGAAAATAAAGAAAAAATAAAAAGTAATTCCGTTTAACATTTAGATATAAATAAAAGGTGGAGGTGGAGGAAACGTACCTGTCTTTGTGCAGAAGCTGCCAGCTGTATCTGGCAGAACTTTACGGCCTGGTCCAGAGCTACATCCTCATCAACCTGAGGCGGAGAGACACACAACACATTAGGACATGCACTTTTCTCCCCTCACATCGTCCTCAGGCAGTCACATCACTGAAAGTCCAAAGCAGTACATTTTACTTTTCAGGAAACGTGAATTCATACGACTTCTGCCCCGTCACGAGTCTGTACCTCAGTAGTTTATTCACAATAGATCCATGGAGTTACTCCGACCCAGTATCAGAGCCAGTGGGAATCGTCCTCCAGCACAAGTAAAGAAAAGTCCGCGCTACAACTGCCTTCAGCTGCTGGTGTGGGCGGAGGCGAGCTTGGCTGCAGAACAACACCGCCGACCCAGCAGCTGTGAGCAGAATTACGGCTGCGTACCCTCCAGCAGCGCATTTGTGTGCTTGTGCGGCGCCTACGGCGTTCATGTCTGACTTTTCAAATTGTTCCAAATTGTGATATCAGCTGAGTCAAGCTTCAGCGCGGCTCTGAGCTCCAACATCCAGCCCGCTGCAATCCTCGTTTGTAAAACCCACAGACACATTAGTGTGGACTTTTCAAAGCTACAAGTCTGTTACATACAGGACTGTCTCAGAAAATTTGAATATTGTGATAAAGTTCTTTATTTTCTGTAATGCAATAAAAAAAAAAAATGTCATACATTCTGGATTCATTACAAATCAACTGAAATATTGCAAGCCTTTTATTATTTTAATATTGCTGATTATGGTTTACAGCTTAAGATTCCCAGAATATTCTAATTTTTTGAGATAGGATATTTGAGTTTTCTTAAGCTGTAAGCCATGATCAGCAATATTAAAATAATAAAAGGCTTGTAATATTTCAATTGATTTGTAATGAATCCAGAATGTATGACATTTTTGGGTTACAGAAAATAAAGGACTTTATCACAATATTCTAATTTTCTGAGACAGTCCTGTATGTGTGAACTAAACCCGCGACCGTTCTCCACTCTCACTTTTAATGCGGGATGATTATGCAGAAATGCATTTAATTTAAAGAGAGGAGCTTTAGCAACAGTTTGGCCTCACGTAGCCCGACTGAAGAGTTGTGCGAGTGGTCCTTACATTCTTGGCTCGTCTGTACTTATTTTAACCACCACAGTGATGTGTGTGTTGGGGGGGCGGGTAAACACCCACGTTACAGTAAGACGACAAATGTTTCGACCACAAAGAACAAAGCGGATAGACATCATTGCACGCGTCAAATCTTTACCAAAGTTATGCAAAGTATAGAAATGCAGGACTTTGACTGAAGTTGTTGCATGTTTGCAGTGACAGAAGTTTGGTGATAACTGGAGCGTACTCCTCCTGCAGACAGTATTCCGGTTATTCACTTCCAAGTCCAGCTCCGCTTCGCCCATGATGTGCTAATCTGCGTGTAATTGTGATTTTCTTTCTTTTTTTTTACCCCCTGAATATGAAGTCATCTGTTGGGCCAGCAGCACTCAAGCCAGCGACTCAAAGTAACTGAGCAAACCGATAAAGAAGGCTGCCTCTGTGCCAGGGACTGCTCTGGAGCCCCCGGAGCCGACTGTGCAAAGAAAAACATTACATAACCTGCTAAACACAATCTACACACTGACTGTACCTCCTCTGCACAACACAGTTATTAAACAACAATGCCTTCAGTCGGAGGTTTCTTCACGTTGGATGCAACACAGAGCACGGCCGCAGATCCTCCAAGACTGACGGCTGCCGTTACTTATGCTGAATTACATTTTGCTGTAATAATGTAGCTGAACTGAACAAGTTTAAATGGCACCAGAGGAGGAACCGCCAGGCTTTCATTAGAGAAACAATCTGAGAACAGGCGAGAGCTGTGATCTGAATATTTTCTAAGGCAGTGTTTTGGCCAGAGAAATGTGGAAGAGTTGCATCTGTGATGACACGCAGCTGAACGTCGCTACCAACAACGCTGGGCAGGATTCCTGTTGAAGGGGTCCAGCTGCCGGCAGGAAATACTCTGCCCAGAATACATGCTGTTGTGGCCTTCACTTGATTTTACGGCGTAAAATGTCTTAAATCAGAAAGTGATATAAGGTCAAAATGTATACTTTTCTATTTCACATAAATATTTACAAATAAAATATTGATATTACAGAAAACCCAATTTAAACCCTAAAAATAATGAATGATAAAACAACAGCAATTCTTGAACCGACTTTCACTTGTTTGACAGTATGAACCCAAAATATATACTCAGCTTTGTATTTCAGGCCTGTGGTATATTCCAAAAAAAGACATTGGAGGTGTAAAGACTTTATTATATTGTGATGTTTCAATTCCTTCTTACAGCCTGTCCTAACTGCACGCGAGCGTCCGACTATCGCGTCGCACTGCGTGGCATCGGACGCTCTCTGTCCTGAAACACTGAACACGTTATGGGCCCCCACGTTATTTTGATTGACAGCTGAAACTCGCTTTTTAAAAGGCTAATTTATGGTTCCGCGTTACACCAACGCGTACCCTACGCCGTCGATTTTACGCGGAACCATAAATCAGCCTTTATTCACCGCACTACCCGCCCGTGCGCTCCTGAAAGAAACTCCTAAAAGAGTAAAGAGACAAGTAAAAGATGGGTGAGTACTTGTAATCTTCCTACGTTTGTACTTTCTAAACAGAAAACAAGATTGATATTGTGATATTTAAATGTTCTTCTATTTTCTTCCTGTCGCTCGCATTGAAAGCCGGTTGAAAGCGCTGTAGGAAACAGTCATGGACGAGGAACGTTTGAAATGAGAAGTTATCTCTATGATTCCTCCTCATTTCACTACAAAAACCTCAATAAAGTGGCAGAAAGAAATATTATCCGATTATTATCTTATTATTATATATTATCTTTATTATCTTATCTGAACCTTCCAGCTCCCTGGCGATCTCCCTCCAGCAGCTGCCACTTTATTGAGGTTCTTGTATTGAAATGACTGTTTCCTACAGCGCTTTAAACCGGCTTTCAACACGAGCGACAGGAAAAAAATAGAAGCAGGGCGTCCGACAAATGTTCAGCTCAAAACGGCGCGCCACGTCGCACTGCGTCGCTCGCAGCCAGTTTGGACAGTCCAATAGAAAATAAAGCAATGGAATTGCTTTTGTCGCTGACGCTCGCTCGCGTCGCATGCAGTTAGGACACGGTCTTATCCTCCATGTATTCTGGCATTGAGGATGGAGGTGATGAAACATTTCAGTGGGTATTTGGTCCCTTTTTACCTTGAAACATGTTTAAAGATGTGTAAGAGTATGAGGTTGCTCTATCATTTTTGATTTTGATTACTCCTCTGGTGCCATTTAAACTTGTTCAAAATTTTGCTAAATTGAGGTTGGTCAGGACTCTGCAGTATCTGTACACTCTTCTTTCCTCATTTATGCCTTCATTGAGGTTTTGATTTATTTGGAAGACAAATCCACAGGAAATATGTGGTCTTGAAGGCATATTTGGATTTAAAGTCTCAGAGTACGTGTCTCATCTAGTGATACCATCCCAGAAACCTAAAAGACATTTGCCAAAGGCTATGTAGCAACAACATACCGTCACAGAGCCTGGCTTTTGGAGATGGAGGTATAGACAGACTTCATGCTTCTTTTCATCTTTGGTCTAAATTTTTAGAATTAAAAAAAAAAAAAAAAAAAAAGGTTCTGGAGAACTGATTTATCTTATGACAAATCCACTCACCGGTGGACATTTCTGCCTCTGGACAACGCTGACATCAGGTTTTAATCGTTTCATTTATCCATTTGTGCACAGTCATGTTGTGAGCAGTATTTGTTAATGCAGCTTTGCTGTAGTGACTAACAGATGTTACCCTAGGTAAGTGGGTGTATCAGTCAGCTATCGGTGAGTCACGGTTTTTAATGCAGTTTCGTGACGGATCCAACATAACGGGTGTCCACCCTTTACCTTTATGCACCTAAATTCTCCAGATTTATTGAATCGTTTCATGATTTCATGGCCTGTTAAAGGAGAAATATGCCAACCCCCTCCCATCTTTCTTGCAGGAACACTGCTGTTAAAAATGTCAAAGATTTTCCCTTGCATCTGCTGACAGAGTGGAGGTCTTCTTCTCATTAGTGCTACTCAAAGACTTTCCTGAATACTGTTTTTGTAACAAACTACCGTAACAGATCACCTGCTGAGATACTTGCTTAAGAACATTATTATTCTGAAATTAATTAAAGAAATTAAGTTAAAAACCTTCATATCTATGGTTCATACTGTCTGCAAAAGAACAAAAGTCAAATTAACTGTAAGAAGCAATATGTTTTCATTATTTTTAATACCTTTTTTATACCGTCCCCAGTTTTTCTGATTTAGGGTGGTAGTTGGATTACAGTTTATGTCAACCAGCACTTAGGATCCATTTCCTTCTCTTCTATAGCCTCTGCTCTCATATAGCATGTTTAAAAGCGACACAAAACACTTTTGTTCACATTAAAATATCAGTTTCATTTGAAGGAATATTTGCTTATTTTTAGGAAGTCCTATGTCGGCCTTTCAATCTCCTATCAGCTAAAACCAGCCAAAGTAACTCTGGACTCCCATCCCAGTTGTCTCTTGGAACAACTGCATTTCATTACACAGAACTATGTCACATATAGACAATGATGAAACTCCCTCTGGAAGTCACAGTGTGTCCACTGTAACTTCTAGAGCTCGCAGAAACAACTAAGATTCAGAAACATAAAGACGGACAATAAAAATGAGTGATCTGAACCTGAACACGACCGAGCAAGAGACTGATCAAGTACGGTGACATAAAATCAACTCAATCTCCACACATATGGGGGCCCAAACAAGTTAAAACTGCAAAAGCTCATTTGTACTGCATTTAATTAAGAACTTCTGATACCTTTTGAATAAACTCTGTTTTGTTACCAGGCACATACAGGACTGTCTCAGAAAATTAGAATATTGTGATTTTCTGTAATGCAATTACAAAAACGTCATACATTCTGAATTCATTACAAATCGACTGAAATATTGCAAGCCTTTTATTATTTTAATATTGCTGATCATGGTTTACAGTTTAAGAAAACTCAAATATCCTATCTCAAAAAATTAGAATATTCTGGGAATCTTAATCTTAAACTGTAAGCCAAAATCAGCAATATTAAAATAATAAAAGGCTTGCAATATTTCAGTTGATTTGTAATGAATCCAGAATGTATGACATTTTTGTTTTTTTAATTGCATTACAGAAAATAAAGAACTTTATCACAATATTCAAATTTTCTGAGACAGTCCTGTACTTTGAGTCAAGAATGGTGACTGAAATGATTCCCATTAACAATATGTTTTTAACCGGCTTCACTGATTTTAAAAGTAAAGCACAGTGTTTGTTGATTTCAGTTGTACTTGCATGTGTGGCTCATAGCCGCGGTGCAGCTGCTCTGCTGCTGCAGACGGACATTAAAGGCACAAAAGCAAGTGTTTGTGGTAATGCAGCATTCCTAGCAACAGAATGTAGCTACGGTTTGTGCAAAACATCACTGCAATTAACACGCAACTTTAAAAAAAAAAAAAGGGAAAAAAAAAGGGAAAAAACACACGGATATACAAAGTGGTTAATCTGGCAACAAAGAGGAGAAGTATGGCTAATCTAGAGTTCACCTTATCGCTGCCAAATTTAAAAAGGAAAGGAGGAAGTGTCACTGTGCCTCAGGTGAAGAAAAATACACACAGGCACGGCTTCACCAGAGACACAGGGTGATGAATCACACCAATATAAACGGTATGCTCAAATACTGCATACACAAAGAGTATTACTTCACAATTAGTTTGATTATAACAAAAATGACTAGGGCTGATCAGATGTTCTATAAAGACCTCAAGATCCACTTTCTGTTTCCTAACAGCACAGAAACTAAGTCTTATCGAAAACACGACTTAAAAACAAAATCAAACCCTGCTATCCAATTCAATTCAATAATACTTAATCAATACCGGAAGGGAAATTATATCTCAAAACAACAAAGGCGTAGGGTGCAGTCCCACTTCCACCTGAAACCCATCTGTTACTCCTCCCTTAACACCCTGTCGTGTGCTTTTTTAAATCTACAAAGACACTTGGCAACATCTTCAGACCTACTCTGTACATCCCCATGCTAAAACTCAAAGTGAAAACCGCATCTGTGTAGGCCTGTGTTGAAAAAAATCGATTTTCTGATTCTAAATCGATTCTCATATCAATTCCTAAAAATCGATTTGTATGTCTAAAGATCGATTTTTTTTTTATACATTTTTTTTCCCCTCATCATTACATTTTTGCCTAGTGAACTTTAATCCCAGTAGTCCCAGTAGTTTTGAAAACTCCTGAACTAAATTAACTTTAGAGAAAATGCTGGACATTTCAGCTTAAATTTCTAAATGTTATATTAGTTCAATGAAGTTCATATTATCTATATTTACTATAGCTTGTTTGGTTTCTCTTTTATCGGACACGGTTTGTCATGAAATACCTGAAAAATGCCTGGTTTGAGTTATTTATTTCTTAGTTATTTCACAATCATTATTGTGAAATTATTATTTCAATAGTTATTTTACAGTCATATAATCCAGGCAACACTAACCCAAATCAATATCGAATCGAATCAAATGGTGATAATCGATTCTGAATCTTAAGAATCGGAATCGAATCTTGACATTTGAATCGATACCCAGCTCTACATCTGTGGTTCTTTTTGTTTTAATTAAACCAGTCTATTGTAGATATGTAACAATTACCATTTAAGCTGTATAATTGTAACTATTTTATACAACTGTTAAGAGGTCTGCATAAATATTTCAATAACCAGTGATGTAATTACAGAATTGTCCAGTAACTACCCCCTTCCAATGGACAAAACCTCTTAGCTACATCATCTTAGCCGACTGTTGCAGCGTGCAGTGTCCGTTTACTTTGCCCATGGTAAAAAGTGATCCCTAGGAAGGGGTTTTACAGGACAACTACTGGAGTCATAAAATCAATCTGATGGCTGTGGGAATTTATCAGTTCTAATAGTTGGTGATAATTAGAATATTGTGATAAAGTCTTTTATTTTCTGTAATGCAAAAATGTCATACATTCTGGATTCATTACAAATCAACTGAAATATTGCAAGGCTTTTATTATTTTAATATTGCTGATCATGGCTTACAGCTTAAGAAAACTCAAATATCCTATCTTAAAAAATTACAATATTCTGAGAATCTTAAGCTATAAGCCATAATCAGCAATATTAAAATAATAAAAGGCTTGCAATATTTCAGTTGATTTGTAATGAATCCAGAATGTATGACATTTTTGTTTTTTTAATTGCATTACAGAAAATAAAGAACTTTATCACAATATTCTAATTTTCTGAGACAGTCCTGTACAAAATCTGGGTGCACGGGGCCTTTTTCACTTTGTACTGCAGTCTGAATAGCAAAAAATAGGTGAGCACAGTTTAAATCTTCTTTGCAGAAACAAACAATTACTGACTATATCTTAGAGGCTTTAAAAATAGACAAGAAGAAATTAAATTAATTTCCGCTGTCTAAAAGACAGCTGGCAGCTCACTCAGAACTGCTGTGTGGGCCTGACTTAGTCCATTTATCTCTGGAAGCTTTAATTATTAGAAATTGCTGTCTGCTATAGCAGTGAAATGCCATCCTTTCATGTTGCAACGTAAAAGTTTAAATATTCTAATTTTGGTGCAAACACTATGCCAGAAACTATAAAAAAAAGTTGAATGCAATATCACGGTCAATCACTTTGCCAAATCAGCAATGACTAATCCTGAGTTGCTTAAGAGGACATAAAAAAAAAAAGTCAGATTCACACATGACTAAATTTAGTACCAGCAATCTGTTTCTAGACTGGAGTAACATCAAAAAGCAGAAACAGAAGCTGACTTTCGGTTATCGTGACTAGAACACTGCAGTGTTTGAAAACCAAAAGAGGGAAAGTCCCTTTTCTTTAGTTACACATTCTGTTAATACAGGGGTTTCCCTAGGTTGAAAGTTCTAAAAAAGAGCTAATAATAAAGCATGCATAAGTTTGCAAAAAGAAAAAAAAATGCATATGCACTTCAAACTTTGACACTTTGCACTTGGCTGTTCCTCGTGTTCGGACTAACTTGGGGAAAAAAAGCTTTTAGTTTCTCTGCACCCTCTGCGTGGAATAACCTCCAACTTGAACTGAAAATGCATGAACTTGTTTCTTTTGAAGCCTTTCGCTCACTTCTTAAAAACCGACAATGAGAATCCTTTCGGCAGTGCCTGTGTTTTTAAACTACATATGTTCTTACATTTTAAATTATTTCTGAAGTTGTTTTTTTTTTGCATATGATTGAAGTCACCACTATTGCACTTTATTTGCTAAACAGTTTGCACTCTCATTTTAATGTTTATTACGAGATTGCTGTTATTTGTGTGTGGACGTGTGCTGCTGCTTCCTTGGCCAGGTCACCCTTGGAAAAGAGGTCTTGACCTCAATGGGTCTTTTTATCTGGTTAAATAAAGGTGAAATAAAAAAAAAAAAAAAAAAAAAACTATAATGCTATACACCTGCTATACACCATATTAACGTAAATATTCCAACCCCGTAACATTTGTACAGACTCACATCCGACACTTTAAAAACCCCATATTGTACATTTCTGTCTATACTGTTTATACATTTTATCTGTCATCTGTCATCCCACGTCATTTTTTGTAAAGATTCATATCCGGCACTTTTTAATCCTCATAATGTACATTTCTGTTTATTTCTGTTATACATTTTACATTATTCTATCTCTCAGTTTATCTCCATATATATTTGTTTGCTTTTATATTTTTATTTTTTATTTTTATTTTTATTTTTACTGTATTGCACCAATCACCACAACAAATTCCATGTGTGTGTTGACAAACTTGGCAATAAACCCCCTTTCTGATTCTGATTCTGATTCTGAGCAAAGTATGGGTATTTATTGTGGTGCATGTGGGGGAGGGTTACCTGTTTTATGAGCATATAAGTCTCTGACATGATCTTCTCGATGCGTCCCAGGTCGTAGGTCATGAATTTCTGACCCTGCTGCCACACTCGGTACGCGTCGAGCAGAAGGGTTTTTCCCGACTCCACATCCTCTAGAAGTTTCCTTTTCCTGTTTGGCTTTCGTAGTAAGCCCTGATCGGTCCCGCTGGCTGCAATAGTGAGCTTTAGTGCTGAGGCTTGAAGCTGCTGCTGTCTGGAACTGATGCTCAGCTCCTCCAGAGACAGATCCGGTGTCCGGCTGATTTCAGTCACTTTCTGCTGGGCGTCTAATCCACTTACGGAGCTCCCGGCGTCCATCTGGCCGCCCTGAGAATCCGCGGTGCTAGAGGGCTTCCTCCAATGGCTCGCGGCCAGCTCCATGGGTTCCTCCGGCGCTGCTTTGTGCCCCTCATTCCCAGCAGTCTCCACCTTCCCGGGAAAGCCCTCCTGATGATTACTCCCTTTATCTGTCGGCAGCAGCGGCGGGGTGAGCTGTGCCTGAGAGGTCTCCCTGAGCCCGGTGTCCGTGGCACAGGTTCCCTCTGCGAGCCCGGGCTTTTTAGGCGGCGTGTGTTTGCTGTCCTCTGAACTGGGCCTTTTGGATGCGTCTGTTGTGGTCATCTCCCCCATAGAGGGCGCAGGCGCTTTGGGAAGCTGCTCCGACTGATGAAAGAGAACAGAACCTGTCAAAAGATAAAGCTTATGGGCAGAAATATGTGCCAATAGAAACTGAATTTGAATCATTTATATTTGAATTTGAATTGCTCAAATTAAAAAATTGAATCTGAATCACATAATTTGAATGTGTATTGTTTAATTTGAATCATTGCATTGAAAAACTGAATCTACATTCAGTTCTCACAATTCAAATTCAGTTCTTGCAATTCAATTTCAATTTTACTGTGCCAGACATCCGGGTCTTCCGGAGGAAGAGCAATCGAGTGCAGATACAAAGAACTCCTTTTCACGTAGCCTACTTCTACAAAACGGCAAGATATAAATCTACGCTTTTTACACAGAATGGAGAAAACAAAATAGGTTTCAAAATATCTAGCTCCCATTGGTCGTTTATATCGTTGAAAGAAAATAGAGGTTATAGTAGGCTACGTGAAAAGGAGTTCTTTGTATCTGCACTCGATTGCTCTTCCTCCGGAAAACCCGGATGTCTGGCACAGTAAAATTGAAATTGAATTGCAAGAACTGAATTTGAATTGTGAGAACTGAATGTAGATGCAGTTTTTCAATGCAATGATTCAAATTAAACAATACAAATTCAAATTAAACAATACAAATTATGTGATTCAGATTTTTAATGCAATTATTCAAGTTGAGCAATTCAAATATAAATTATTCAAATTCAGTTTCTAGTGGCACATATTTCTGCCCATAAAAGCTGTGCATGCCAGAAAGCTACAAAACTGAGGAGTGTAGCGCTGCTAGAGCATGTATAGGGGGGGGTTGCACATCCTTACCCCTGAGAGTGTGTTCAGATTGTCTTCCAGGACTTTTACACTTAGGAAAAATGCTCTCTTGGCCAAAACCTGGCGATCAACATCGCGTAAATACTTCCTTCATGAAAAAGAAGAGATATCATTGACCAAAATGTATAATACTTAACAGAAATAACAGAATCACGGAGCCAGTACTTACTTTCCTTGGTCAGGGGTTCTATGCAGCATGAAAGAGACTTTCAGCAGAGTATCGTGATCTTTTAGCTGAGACAGCACCTCCAGCAAGAGAACTATAGATCGGTTCATATGAGATGCAAAACTTCCTGGGCGATCAATCTCATCCACTGGAATACGCCAGATCCCCTGGAGACAAAAAAGAAACAAGAGGCCAAGAGAAATAAGAGATACGTTTTTTGAGACACTGCCATTACATTTTCCAATGACGTGCACCAGTACACCTTTGGAAAATGTATATTCATTATCTATTGTAGGCCTGTGTTGAAAAAATCGATTTCCCAATTCTAAAATCGATTCTCATATTAATTCCTAAAAATCGATTCATATGTCTAAAGATCGATTTTTTTTCTTTTATTTATTTATTTATGTTTTTTTTTCCCCATCATTACATTACAATTTTTGGTTATTTTTTTGTTTATCCCCAAAAAAGGAATGTTTTGTTGGACACGAGAATAACTGGTGCCATGTTTTTGCCTTTAAATATGTTTAAAGGTATGAAAACATTAAAGTGTTAGGTTATAATTGCATAAATTGTCTATATTTCATTACTTTATATACTGTCTTGGGGTTACATTTGCAAAAAATGCTAAAAACCAAATGCTCAAAAATTAAAAACCAAAATAGACCGAAAATTGAACAAATGAAAACGGAATGTGGGAAAAAATAAAACCGATTTCCTCCATCTCTGTTTGCTGCCCTGGATCTGTTTGGTTATTCTGACCCACATGATGTTTCTGAAAGCAGTTCTCTCAGCATTCTGGGAGCTGATTGGTCCTTACAGCATCATTAGCTGCCAATACTTGCTGTTGAATCTCAATATAATACTAGTAGTAATATTTTGCATAACTACAGTCATATTATTCATGCAACAGCTCAAAAAACAGTTTTAATAACACTAACCAGAATCAATGTCGGAATCGAATCGGATCGAATCGAATCAAATCTTGATAATCGATTCTGAATCTTAAGAATCGGAATCGAATCGATTCTTGACATTTGAATCGATCCCCAAACCCTTATCTATTGTCTTATGAAACACTGGGAGACAGTTAACTGTGTAACGTGTTTCATGTTTGTTTGGGAGAGTTCAGTGTGGGCTCATAATCCTCAGAGAAACGTGGGGTGGAAACAGAGAAGAGTGGGTTGTCGTCTACCTGTGCCGTCTCCATTATGCCTGTTGTTTAACTTTTCAAAAGAAACAAACACTGAAATCCCTCTGTGACATGACGGCAACCAAAAAACAGGATAATTGCACTCCAAGTTTGAAAGAGACAAAAAGGTCCAGTCCTGCAGATATTAAAAGCCCACACAGTTTCTAAAGTACAGATGTTGCAAAGAAAAGAAATAGCATGCACTCTATGAATGATCTGCACACTGTGAGGCGTCGGTGGGAAAATTACCTCATGAAATAGGCTATCAATTTTTTAACACTTACAAATGACAACAACAGTATGAGTCATGTACTACAAAAGGAACAGATGCTCTCATGGAAGTGCAGCGCATCTGTCAGCAGAAATCAACTGATATATGTTTGAGGAAGAGACTGAAATTAAAGTATAATTCTGTGGAAAGGAGCCGTCAAATCAAAAAAATGCACAGGGAACATTTAATGGCTTTATTTATAGAGAAGAAAGTGGGAGGGAAAGGTGCAGGGTGTAGGGGGGGGTGACGTCAAATGTGTTCACCGCACTGAAAGCATCATTGACCAATGAACGAAAGGCTGGTCCACGCCCACAGAACTTTGAAGTTTAAACAGTTGAACAGACAGAACACTGGACGTCACTCGTATCCGTGTATCAAATTTGAAAAGGTCATGGTTTAGAAACCACTAAAGGAAATTATACCATTTCCTTGGTATGCGTTTGTCTACGATTCATCAGGGTTGTGAGCGCTTTAGCTGTTTTTCTCCTGTAACGTGTGGACTGCAGTATTACCCATAAACCACCTCACATACTAAACAGTTCAACTGTCCATGGGGAATCTTACACTCTTAAACTCAACTTCAATGTAAACAGAAATAGTGGATGATGGTCAAAAGAAATAGTAACACTCAGTACTGGAGTTGAGGGGGGATGAGGGGGGATGGCATCCCCCCCTGAAATAAAAACGGTCAAAATCACCCCCCTGTAAAACTGCCATCCCCCCTTTCCATCTCTCATGTCATTTCATCAATGAATGTGGTTTTACTGCTATTTCAACATTTAGAGTCATCACCAGAAAAATAACACCAGAAAAATGTGATAATTTTCACCTGTTTCAGGTAAATTTTCACTTGAAATAAGTAGGAAAATCTGCCAGTGGGACAAGATTTATCTTCTTATTACAAGCAAAAAAATCTTGTTCCACTGGCAGATTTTTCTACTTATTTCAAGTGAAAATCTACTTGAAACAGGTGAAAATTGTTGTTTTTTTCCAGTGATGAGTCTTGTTTTAAGTGTAATGAGATTTTTTTTACTAAAATGAGACATTTTAACTAGAAATAAGACAAATATTCTTGTTAAGATTTAGAGTTTTTGCAGTGATCCATTTTACTTATCCTGTGAAGGACAGAGTCATATTGATAAGTTCAGAAAACTGTTTTTATTGTTGTGTTTTGATGTATTTGATGTAAGCCCAGTGGATATTTAAAGCTTACAGAAGGCTGCATTTAACTGCTGCTATGTCATTCCTGCAGTATTTCTGCAGGTGTTTTGGTCAGTGCTATTATTTGTAATGTATTATATTATTTGTAATCAGCACAAATTATCTGTCCCCATATGATAAAATCCACCATCCCCCCTGATTTTTTTTTTTACAACTCGAGTACTGGTAACACTAGTGTTTGGAAATGATGTTATCCTCTGTAAGGCTGTGAGATTTAATACAAATATTTATACCCAAAGGGAATTCTTCCAACTTAACATTAACTTAACATTTGTAAAAGGTTCAGCTCAGATATTCTTCCAAGCACCACCCATAACAGATCATGGGAAAATCTGATGGGAATATGTAGAAAACTCCAAGTTATCAAGATCCCCCCCTCATTACCACCAGGGAATAAATGGGACTAAAACCAGCCGAGATCATCTTGTAGGGTCTGTTTGGACACCCGTGCTGAATGATGCGATCACAACTCCACATCCTCCAGCTCATTTGTTCACACATGACATTAACATGTGTCCCCGCAGCATAAACTACAGCCACAGCAAAAAAAGAAAAATGTTACACAACATTAATCACATCTAAGTAGGGTAGATGACTTCAGTGAGACGATGCCAAAATGTAACTGGCCAACACCCACGCCAGGATACTTTATGAAATTCCCAGTTTATGTTTTTCTCCAAGAGGCCTGTAGAGTAGATGACACGTGGAAGCAATTAATGGCAAGACACGGAAAAACTGAGGGGGGAATAAAGCTGTGTGAAAGCAAGAAGAATTAATGTGACTGAGGAACATGGCACTCGGACAAGAAAGCATTAATGAGGGGATGGAAAGGCTGCAAGGAGGAATCCTGTGGACTAACTGGCTGTAGCAGGTGGGGAAGAGGAATTGGACGGGGGGGGGTTACAATCTCAGGGTACACATGATAGGTAAGCCTCATTAGTGTTGAGTTCAGAACAGCTGACTGGCTGCCAAGAACGCCGTAGTCCTTTGGAAAAGGCCTGATCATTTTTTTTAATTTTGGATGGAAGAGTCCATATTTTTTTGCAAGCACATGTCCTCTCAGCAGGCTAACCCAGGCGAGGCACAACACTCTGAAGTTGCGTATAAGAGCGCAGATGGTGGCCTCGGCAGCACACGGGCTGCAGTCAGAATGCACATGACACAGAAAACGTGTGTGAGACCCAACAAAGACCCCCGTATCAGGATGGAACAGCACAAATGAGACGGCTCTGCTGCCGGAGGCGCCGGGGACCGGGAGCCCCTCGCAGACGGCTCCGGATTGCCAGATGACATTTTCAAACCCGAAGGAGAGGAGCACAACAAAACATTCCTGTGGACGGACTTGCAGCCTTCAAGCCAAAAGAAGCAACAGATCTGGTCATCTAAAAAATAAAAAAACAGAAACTTCTCTGAGAAAAACTGACTCTTTACTCTCATGCGTTGCGTTTGAAAAATCCCATGTCAATTCTCGGCTCAAGGGGGTTGCTGCAAGTTAGTCTGCAGGCATCTGGTCAGAATGTTCTTCAAAGCAAGAATGATATTCAAGCGGACAGACTTAACCCATCGCAGAACCAGATGTTTCCCCAGATTTTTTTTTTTTTCCACATCAAAAGACATGAAATAAAATAAAAAAGGTAATCTGGTCCGTACTACGTTTTAAATGAAGTGAATGCAAACTCGGATGAACCACAGCACATGACACGTTACACAATGACTACGTTTACATGCAGTCAAAATTCGGGTTATTGCTAATATTCCGGTTACTGAAACATTCGGAATATTCCGTTTCCATGCGTGAGCAAACAAGGTTATCCCTGTTTACATGGTAATTAATCATTTGGGATATCTGGATCAAAACAGCGACGTGTGGAGAACGTGATGACGCAATTAGCGTCATTTCTGCTTCTTCTTCCTGTATCCAAATTCAAAACCAATGCTGCTTCGCGCAACTTTTCGCTCACCTTCTTGTAAATCTCGCTATCCCGGTACTTTCTACCGTCTACAAATGCCAAAATGTTCATATCCTTCATTACATTTATGAAGTGATTAGTCTCCTCCTCACTCCAAAAGTGTGGTGTGGTCTTGCGTTTCTCCGTGTTTTAGAAGAACTTCCTGGACTCAAAAGACCAGGATTCCTTGCGAAAAGAGCATGCGCAGAAAACAAATTCATGTTCCGTTTGGCGTTTACATGACCGAATATTCGGGTTTTAAAAGGAGTAAACCAGGGCTCATATTCGGGTTTTTAAAAACCGGAATATGAGCAAATTCGGGTTATTCAAAGGGGTTATTGGTGTTTACATGGCCGTGCAAATTTGGGTTATTGCCAATATTCGGGTTTTAAAAGGGTTATTGATGCATGTAAACCAAGTCAGTGTTGTTATTTGTGAAGAAAACATGAAAGTTTTCAAAAACTGTGGGTGAAAAACTAAGTACACGCTTCCTCCTTTTATGGGGGAAATGAGCACCTCTATACGAGCAGAGGTTTTAGCAGTTTGCTAACAGACGCCTTTATGTTGCAAGAAGGAAACACATCGGTAAACAACTGATGCTACTGTCTGGGTATAAGGCCGTTTGCACAGGTTTCATCTACAAGATTTCTGGAACATCATCTATCCATGAGATCTAAGTAAAGACGTTTGGACCTAGTCAGCACTGGATGAGTTTTTATTTTTAATCATTATGTCGTGATAAACAAAAGCCTCAAAATTGAAGGAGCAGGTTCTTTCCGTGTCAGATTTTTTCTCATTTTCATAAAAGGACATCAAGCATGTTTCAGGAAGGTTTTAACCTGTCGTTGGACAGATTATCCATTGGCAGGACAGGTATGATGAAGGGAAGGGCTCTACTGACTTAGAAAGACAACTCTAATGCAGGAGAGTTAGTTATCAGCATGCAATAGCATCAAATCTCTTTAGGGAAAACAGAGCAACTGCTCACCACAGATTACGCTGAAGCACAACAGCTAAAGCAGATTTGCAAGACTAGCTGTAATAATTTTAAGCATCTTTTTTGGTGACAGAAAACACGACTACTGCAAGCTTACTGGGGTGAAAGCTTTGACACAGATGTGACCAACACATCACGCAAACTGAGATTAGGATAGGAACACAAATCCAGTTTGCTGTTAAAGATGAAGGGGAAAAATAGTGGACATGTTGCATCAGAAAAATCAGGAAAAAAAAAAGGACGATGGGGTTTTTTGGTTTGTTTTGGGAAAGCCACAACTCAATGCTCTTTGACATGTACACTGAAATTCATTGAGAGAAAAATCCCCAAAGTTACGCCAACAACTCGTGTTTTAACATGCCATCGATGACAGCAGAGACACAGGCATCCAATAACAGAACATCATGTTGTGTCTTGTACTAACTACTAAGTCAACCTCTGAATGCTACTTGCATTTAACATTTGACAAAATCTGATAGGAACATCAACTTTAAAAAGGAAATACTTGGGCAAACATGATGTGACATTTGTCATCTTCTCATGTACCTTAGTTCTCCCAGCAGGAAGAAATCGGAGCCGAACAGGAAGAACTGAGACTCAGTACAACGAGATGTTTGATGTTGTTTATCCTTCGATTGTAGGACTCCTGATTGCTAAAAGGTTTTTTTTTTCAGTAGTTAACGGACAATAACACATGCAATAATAACAATATGTGCAATACCATATGTGCAATATCTGTCTGTCTACCTCACACACAGTTTTTTTTCTTTTGCACTACCTCTACTTCCATTGCAATGTACTGTATATACTGTTTATATTTTGTAATTATATATATTTTTTACTTTTTACTTTTTTGTACCCCTCCCCTGCATGTGTGTGTTAAGTGTACTGCTGCTAAACAAAGTGAGTTTCCCCATTGAGGGGGAAATAAAGGATCATCTTTATCTCTTATCTTATCATAATTACTAAGATCTTGCAAAGGATTCATTTCAATCTCTGAAAGTTAAGAAACGAAAGAGAGGGAAAAAGCAACTCACCATCACCAAAAGAGAGCTACTCCATGATGCCTGTGCTAGTTTTTCTTTTGGCCAGTTTCCTGAACCAGAACCAGCAGAGTCCTGGCAGCCACTCCGCCCTGAAACAGCCTCATGCGAGAGCTGCACAGCTGCACATGGCAGAACAGGAGCAGGAGGAGGAAGCAAGGTAAAAAAAATAAATAAAGAAATAAAAAAGGAAAAGAACGGCAGCTGCCTGAGGAAGACGAATCAGCTCCGTATGCCACTGACACACAAGCTGACTGGTTCAGCTGCCGATTTCAAACCCCTGCCATCTCAAAACAAAAACACCCACGCACTTTTGCTGTGCTCTCTGCTGGCCCCGCCCCTCTTCCTTTCTGTATACACCGCCCGGCCAATCACCGCGCGTCTACACAAGTGGGCGGGGCTTCCCCTCCCCGCCAATCACAGATTGGCGGGGAGGGAAGCCCCGCCCACTTGTGCAGACCCACATGATACACACACAAACAGGGGAGTGACGGAGAGAGAAAGAGAGAGAAATGAGTACACTACGGAAGAGTATTATTATTCTCCTGCATGGCCCTAATACTCCTCCGTAGTACACTGATACACATATTGTGCTTGACTTAAAAAAATAAGTCAACTTTTTGCACGAGATTATTATGTAGATCAAGAAAGACTAGTGTTTGTATAAACTACTTAATTTTCTGTATGTAAATAATACATTTTGCAAGTACTTTACTTGCCAAAATTAAGTTGACTTTACTTGCAAATTAATTTTGTACATACTAAAAATTAAGTAGTTTATACAAAGACTAGTCTTTTTTGATCTACAGGACTGTCTCAGAAAATTAGAATATTGTGATAAAGTTCTTTATTTTCTGTAATGCAATTTAAAAAACCAAAATGTCATACATTCTGGATTCTTTACAAATCAACTGAAATATTGCAAGCCTTTTATTATTTTAATATTGCTGATTATGGTTTACAGTTTAAGATTAAGATTCCCAGAATATTCTAATATTTTGAGATAGGATATTTGAGTTTTCTTAAGAATGACATTTTTGCTTTTGTAATTGCATTACAGAAAATCACAATATTCTAATTTTCTGAGACAGTCCTGTACATAAAAATCTCATGTGAAAAAGTTGCCTTAATTTTTTTAAAGTAGATCAAGCAAGATATTTTTTACTGTGGTGTTCTACTTAAACAAATAAAGCATGTTTCATCTAAACGTTGGTCAATCTGCCCAATAAATTAAAATTGTTAAAGGAAAAGTAAATACAACAAGATTGTTGCTTGTTGTTTGTGTGTAAATTAAAAGATTGCCTGGGATTCACATAAATACTGCTTGTTAAGGAAAGAAATTCACAATGTCTTGTTTTTTTGAACAAATGCAGATTGAGTTAAAAACTAGATGTATTCATGTAAAGCAACAAACTTCATTTTTAATTGTTAATATCACAGATTTAAATGTTATATTTACATGCGCTCAGATAGCTTATTTTTTTTCAGTGTAGAAACAAAAAAAAGAGTCAGGGGGAGGGGCAGGGCTTGATCACGCTGCAGACTGAGCAACAGGAAAACAGCACGAGAACATTAACAGGCTGAGAAATGATTTCCCTCCGTCTCCTCAGTGTAGTGAGAAGCAGAACAAGGGGGATGGAAAGGAACCTTAAAACTTAGTGGAAAAGGCTAAAGTTATGGATAAACGAAGCCCACATTAGAGACAGAAAACAGAGGAAAACCTGACCAGACTGTGTCGTTTCCAAACATGATTTCCTCAGTCAGCCAGCAGTAGACCAACCGCAACCCTCACCTTCTTTTCCTGTATTTCAACTCTGGCCACATCCCTCCAGCATGCAGCCAAACACATACACACCGTGTTTTTCCTGCTTCTTGTTGTGCGAACCAGAGTATGTGTGTGTAGGGGGGTCAAGCTCAACCAGTTAGAGACAAAGCTGCAATAGCATGTCCACTGGACCAGGACTAATATGTGTGTGCGTATGTATGTATGTATGTATGTATGTATGTATGTATATATACATATACACATACACATATATATATATATATATATATATATATATATATATATATATATATATATATATATATATATATATATATACACACTGTACATACATACATACATACATACATACACACACACAGGACTGTCTCAGAAGATTTGAATATTGTGATAAAGTCCTTCATTTTCTGTAATGCAAAAATGTCATACATTCTGGATTCATTACAAATCAACTGAAATATTGCAAGCCTTTTATTATTGTAATATTGCTGATCATGGCTTACAGCTTAAGAAAACTCAAATATCCTATCTCAAAAAATTAGAATATTCTGGGAATCTTAATCTTAAACTGTAAACTATAATCAGTAATATTAAAATAATAAAAGGCTTGCAATATTTCAGTTGATTTGTAATGAATCCAGAATGTATGACATGTTTGTTTTTTTTAGATTGCATTACAGAAAATAAAGAACTTTATCACAATATTCTAATTTTCTGAGATAGTCCTGTATGTCCACACTCACACACACACATATAATAATGTATATAATAATAATAATAATAATAATAATAATAATGTATATATACACATATATATAAAAACAAAACACAACTCAGAGTGAAGCTCCACCTATATACACACTGCTCAACTAAACACACAAATGTAACAGTGAAGTTATACGAGTGTAAACATCTCCCAGAATACTAGGCTTACTCAGCAGAACAAGACACGGCGGCCTAACCTACAGTATATGCAGTTCAGCTGGTTATGAACGCTCATTATGATTATATCCAACCAGTTCTCAACAAAAAAGGAGAAAAGATTTACATTCGTCTGAAAAGACGTCCATTTTCTCTGGAGCTGCGAGAGTGATCGTGCGAGTGGGAGGAAGAATATGTAAGCAAGATGTAAGTGTGTGGTGTAGTGCACCGGGTGGAGGAAGCAGGAGGTAACGCTGTATCTGAGTAAATGCATGCGGCCTACTCACAACTATTGACAACAGTAGCCTCATATATTCACCCTTGATATTATCAAACTGGCTATAAGAGTATTTCAATAATGCCATTACAATTTAGTTATTAGAAAACCATCTTTGTTTATGTCACGTCATATAAAAGACAGTACTACTGAACTATTACTAGCTTTACACATACAGAGGAAACAGACTAATCCATCTAATCATGCAAACTCACAGATGCAGGATCTAATTTCAATGGTGCTCCTAAAAACTAATTGTAGGAGCTACAGCAGCACTTGAATTGACAGTAAAGCACCGTTATCGGTTCATTTGCAGTTAATGCATTAAGCTGCTAACCACTGGGACGCTGCAGTGGTATTGGTGCATGAAATACACAGTTTTCTTCTTTGCAATCGTAAAAACTTTGCAAACGTGTCGGATCGGGAGCCAGTCTTTATCTTTAACTGAATCCACAGCTGATCCTCATTGATTTGACAACAAGCAGCCCACATTGTTCCCACTCCACATACACAACAGTAATTCCTGCTCTTTCCCTGTATTTATTAATTATAAAAATACTAAGACTGGGCAGTGGTGGACAAAGTTACAAATGATGTTGCACTGACTCAAAAAGTGGTCACAAAAGAGACCATTCTTGCCGGTCGTGGAAGTAACGAGAGCTGAAAGTACATCACGAATGTGCAGATCAGTTACAGAGTGGAAAAGAGCGGCGTTTAATCAATACAGGGTTAAACCATTATACAACTGCACACAGCATCACAATATAAATGCAGACTTCGCTGTAGAGTTGCAAAATGGCTGAAAAATTCTAGTAAACATCCAGAAACTTTCCCTGGAAAGTTAAGCTGAGGATTTGGAACAAGGACCAATGTGAAATAAAATAGTTCCGTAGATTAAAATTAGAAATAATTGATCATTTTGAATATATGCACAGGGTTCTGGAAATAGCAATGCACATGGCATACATTTAACTGAATTACACAAGATTTTTATTTTATTCAAACATTTTTTTACCAAGTAGGTCTAAATTCCTTGTTACAGGTTAACTAAACACTTTGCTGTTTTCAAGTATATTCCAATTATTTTCTGTATATTTCCATTATCATTTTTATTATTCTCACAGAAAATGTCCAACTTTAAAACATTCCCATAACTTGGCAAACCTGCTCCACTAGGTTTTAACCAAATGCAGTATTATTTTTTCTTTCAGCACACAAAGCACACATCCTTATCCATGTAATTCTATTACAGCTACTTCTATAATAACAGTCTATTATCCACTATTATCTGTCCAAGCGATGACTTTTATTCACAAGCATTTAAATAAATAATGCAGCAGAGCCTCATCTGGATCACTTCTTTATAGCAGCATGTAGGTTACTGTGCAGAGGTCCCAGTTAATGTAACCCAGCCAAAACAAGGAGGAAAAATGGGGCATCATGACCTACATAACTAACTTAGTATAAAAGCGCCAGTGTGTAGCATTAATCCAGCAGTTATAAAAAAGAAAATTAATGCTTTCATGACTTTAACACACATTCTATACTCAAAAACATCCCATCCTACTCTGGCGGCCAAGAAAGGACAAACTGAACATTAGCTGAACAGCAAGCCCTTTCTGGTCTCTGTATCTTGAAGGTAAGGTCTCCAACTGGGCTGTTGGACGTCAGCAGAGACTGACTTGGCTGAAGTTTTAGTCTGAAAAAGCCAGGTGTGTCAAAAGTATTCACATTCATTACTCAGGTAGAAGTATAGATACTAGAGTTTAAAAATACTCCTGTAGAAGTTGAAGTATCAACTCAAGTTTTTTACTCAAGTAAAAGTATAAAAGTACTGGTTTCAAAACTACTTAAAGTATAAAAGTAAAAGTAATGTAAGGGGGAAAAAAGCCATTAAGGACAAAAGCCATTGAAAATGAATGCATCTTAGTATAATGCAAATATATTAAAGAACCATATATGTGTACTATTGAGCATTAACATGTGTTTCAGAGAGCAGGAGATATGATGACTAGTTGCCTATAAGTATTGTAATGGTGCAAAGTCAAACTTCAGAGGCATGTTATCATTTATCCTAACCTTTATTGGAATGTACATCCAAGTTTAGTTGCAGGAATCTGAGGGAACGGATGTAAGAACAAAACTGGACAAGAACATCTGAAACAACCACAACCAAATTCACTCTATCCGGATGGAGCAATTTAACTGGATAGTTTTTTATTAAAGGCCGAAATGAAATAGAGTAACGAGGCTGTTTTTAAAATGTAAGGAGTAAAAAGTACAGATAATTGCGTGAAAATGTAAGGAGTCAAAGTAAAAAGTTGTCTGAAAAATAATTACTCCAGTGAAGTATAGATAACCAAAATTTCTACTTAAGTAAGGTAACGAAGTATTTGTACTTTGTTACTTGACACCTCTGGAAAAAGCTCATTTGAGTGTTTCTGGTTCAAAGCTACCTCGCCCTGGCAAAAAAAAGCATGCGTCTGAAGCCACCTGGGCTGGGAAACCCTCACCAAGACTCTCAAAACGGAAATCGTGAGATGCTTCGACATGACTATGCGGTGGGTTCTAGATACTCGGTGCCAGATCTGTTGTGAACTCATACGCTCAGTGAAAACAGGCACGTTTAATTAAAAATTCTGAAATATTTACACTGCGTTATGGGGAAGGCAGAACAGTAAAGCTACAACAGTTGGTATGCCACGGTGGCAAGTTTCCCTCCAGAAGGGGCTCTGTGGAAACCCAGTGGGAGCCAAGACCTAGCCCACATCACATCCACAGTCTGTTACCAGAAGCCCTGTGAAATCAGCGTTCAGCTCCACAGCACTCAACAGACTCAGCCACATCAAAAATAACCTCAACGGCTGGAGTACACCTGTCAACTGAATGACTGAATAAGGTGCTGACTAGATATAAGAAACTCTGCTTGTATTAATACAGGAGGGGGGGAGGGGGGGGGGGTCAACATCTATACCAGGGGTTGGCAACCCAAAATGTTGAAAGAGCCATATTGGACCAAAAACACAAAAAACTAATATGTCTGGAGCCGCAAAAAATTAAAAGTCTTGTATAAGCCTTAGAATGAAGGCAACACATGCTGCATGTATCTATATTAGTTAGAACTGGGGGAAGATATTTTTTTTTATTATGCACTACGAGAAAAATGTCGAAATGTCGAGAAAAAAGTTGAAATGTCGAAATTAATGTTGAAGTAATATCGACATTTGAAAAGTTGAAATGTCGAGAAAAAAGTTGAAATGTCGAGAAAAAAGTTGAAATGTCGAGAAAAAAGTCGAAATGTCGAGAAAAAAGTCGAAATGTCGAGAAAAAAGTTGAAATGTCGAGAAAAAAGTCGAAATATCGAGAAAAAAGTTGAAATGTCGAGATTAATGTTGAAGTACAATCTCGAGAAAAAAGTTGAAATGTCGAGAAAAAAGTCGAAATTTCGAGAAAAAAGTCAAAATGTCGAGATTAATGTTGAAGTACAATCTCGAGAAAAAAGTTGAAATGTTGAGAAAAAAGTTGAAATGTCGAGAAAAAAGTTGAAATGTTGAGATTAAAAAGGAAAGGAAAAAAGAAAAAAAGAGAAAAAAAGGAAAAAAAAGAAGAAAAAGGAAAAAAAAGAAAAAAAAGAAGAAAAAAAAAGGAAAAAAAAGGAAAAAAAAAGGTCAAACATTTTTGAAAAAGCTCCAGAGAGCCACCAGGGCGGCGCTAAAGAGCCGCATGCAGCACTAGAGCCGCGGGTCGCCAACACCTGATCTATACTAACTGAAAAGTTATAATAAGTGAAAATATGTAAATAGACTGACATGCAGAGCAGACAGTAGAGTGAGACAGTAGTCATTCCCACAGCAACCCCACAAAGGCTTGGTAATTCTCTGAGGGAGATAACTCAGTCTCCCACTGAGTAATTCCAATTATAGCAGCATCTGTATCCACTGATCCTTATAGGAGGAGGATTTTTGGTGCATCCAATTGATTCAAGATAATAATATGTGTGAGGGGGCTTAACCAAACTGTGGTAAGCAAGTCACTCACCGAAGAGATACAGGTAATTAAACAACAATAATAGTGCTTCGCCAGTTTCTTGGACAATATAACAACCTACTACTGATGCTTTTGTAATAATTGTGCTTTTGGAGCACAGGAAATTAAATACAGGCTGACGTGCAATGCCCACAAAAGATTTTCCTCCCTAAATCAAATGTGAATGGAGTGAAAAGAAAGAACATTTTTAATGGCCACTACACTGTAATAGTTGTTGGAGCAGGGGGAAGCCAATAACCCTCCACTCGCTCCAATAATGCTGGAAAGGAACCATCGTTGGCTTGTTTTGAACACTGCCTGAAGCAGAGCTGAATTTATCTGCAGTCAAATGCAATAAGAATATGGTGTTAGAACAAAACATGCTCACGGGTCGTTCAAGAGTAAAAACACTGGATTTTTAGTCCAAATAAATGAAACATCTCACAAAGTTCTTGTGAAATAATACAATAAAAGTAAGAACTGAGAAAAAGACTAATAAAACTGGAAAATTAATAAAAGACACTGCGAGACTCCACGAGCAGAATCATGGGCCAAATTTCTGAAACGATTCCTCAGAGTGAGTTTATAGAGGCTCAATATTAAAGCTCCGAGGAAACTGCACATGAAACAGAAACATGATTACAAGGCAATCGTGGCGTGAGAGATCCAGGCTGCTTCATCTTTTTGGTGAAAATTTCAGGCATCTTTACCAAGCTTCCTGTTAATCTAAGCAGTCGTTTCATTGATTATTTATTGGGGAAGAGACTTTAGGTGATTCTAATGATGTGTGTTCAATCTAGGCTGGGAAGTAGCATTGGTTATTAGCATATGTATTGATGAACTAATTAGAATAGAGTAGGAATGGGCGATATTTTACCGTTCACGATATACTGTCAAAAAAATTCCTCACGATAAGAATTTGTCATCTCGCGGTAAAAATGATAAATTCCCGTTGACGACGTTTTTGTGTAAAGCTGATTTATGGTTCTGAGTTAAATCCACGCACAACGTACGTGAAGGAAGGAAGGAAGGAAGGAAGGAAGGAAGGAAGGAAGGAAGGAAGGAAGGAAGGAAGGAAGGAAGGAAGGAAGGAAGGAAGGAAGGAAGGGAAGAAGGAAGGGAAGAAGGAAGGAAGGATGGAAACAAGGAAAGAAGGAAGGAAGGAAGGAAACAAGGAAAGAAGGAAAGAAGGAAGGAAGGAAGGAAGGAAGGAAGGAAGGAAGGAAGGAAGGAAGGAAGGAAGGGAGAAAAGAGGAAGGGAAGAAAGAAGGAAGGAAGGAAGGAAGGAAGGAAGGAAAGAGGAAGGGAAGAAGGAAGGAAGGACGGAAACAAGGAAAGAAGGAAGGAAGGGAGAAAAGAGGAAGGGAAGAAGGAAGGAAGGAAGGAAGGGAGAAAAGAGGAAGGGAAGAAGGAAGGAAGGAAGGAAACATGGAAAGAAGGAAGGAAGGGAGAAAAGAGGAAGGGAAGAAGGAAGGAAGGAAGGAAGGGAGGGAGGAAGGAAGGAAGGAAGGAAGGGAAGAAGGAAGGAAGGATGGAAACAAGGAAAGAAGGAAGGAAGGAAGGAAACAAGGAAAGAAGGGAGAAAAGAGGAAGGGAAGAAGGAAGGAAGGAAGGAAGGAAGGAAATAAGGAATGAAGGGAGAAAAGAGGAAGGAAGGAAGGAAGGAAGGAAGGAAGGAAAGAAGGAAGGAAGGAAGGAAGGGAGAAAAGAGGAAGGGAAGAAGGAAGGAAGGAAGGAAGGAAGGGAGAAAAGAGGAAGGGAAGAAGGAAGGAAGGAAACAAGGAAAGAAGGAAGGAAGGATGGAAACAAGGAAAGAAGGAAGGAAGGAAACAAGGAAAGAAGGAAGGAAGGAAGGAAAGAAGGTGGGGAGAAAAGAGGAAGGGAAGAAGGAAGGAAGGAAGGAAACAAGGAAAGAAGGAAGGAAGGGAGAAAAGAGGAAGGGAAGAAGGAAGGAAGGAAGGAAGGAAGGGAGAAAAGAGGAAGGGAAGAAGGAAGGAAGGAAGGAAGGGAGAAAAGAGGAAGGGAAGAAGGAAGGAAGGAAACAAGGAAAGAAGGAAGGAAGGATGGAAACAAGGAAAGAAGGAAGGAAGGAAACAAGGAAAGAAGGAAGGAAGGAAGGAAGGAAGGAAGGAAAGAAGGAAGGGAGAAAAGAGGAAGGGAAGAAGGAAGGAAGGAAGGAAGGAAACAAGGAAAGAAGGAAGGAAGGAAGGAAGGAAGGAAGGAAGGAAGGAAAGAAAGAAGGGAGAAAAGAGGAAGGGAAGAAGGAAGGAAGGAAGGAAACATGGAAAGAAGGAAGGAAGGGAGAAAAGAGGAAGGGAAGAAGGAAGGAAGGAAGGAAGGAAGGAAGGAAGGAAGGGAGGAAGGAAAGAAGGAAGGAAGGAAGGAAACAAGGAAAGAAGGAAGGAAGGAAGGAAACAAGGAAAGAAGGGAGAAAAGAGGAAGGGAAGAAGGAAGGAAGGAAGGAAGGAAGGAAGGAAGGAAGGAAGGAAGGAAGGAAGGAAGGAAGGAAGGAAGGAAGGAAGGAAGGAAGGGAGAGAGAGAAGAAAAAAGGATAAATTCCCGTTGATGACGTTTTTGTGTAACAAACATGGCGGATCTGAGAGCAAGATAGATTTATAGTTACAAAGATGGAGTTGAATTGGTATTTTTTTTATCCTAATTTTTATCGTTATCGGGATAAATGCCAGAAATTATCGTGATACATTTTTTAGTCCATACCGCCCATCCCTAGAATAGAGCTTGGCTGTCTATAATAACTTCGAGGTCCTGTCTGCAACATTTATGTCTGGTTGCAAAGTTATAAGTCTGATGAAAGTTGTTATATCTCAAGTTTGAGAAGGAAACACTTGACATTATGTGGTTCATCTGAGCTCAAGGGGACACTTAACACCTGGTATTGCAGGGTGTGAGCTGGGAAATAAATTAAACATCAATAGTACATCCCAGCTCAAACTTTGGCTCAATCCACAACACTGTACTTTCATTTTAAAATGTGGAACTTTTCTGCAATTATGCTTAGAATCAATACTACACTGGGGAACTGGAGTTTTGGAGCAGAAAGCCTGCACATACTGATTAATAGGCTGAGTTGGATCACATCTAGCACGTATGACTCAAAAGTTGAAAGAGAATGAAGGTGAGAGGTTGTTTTTTTTTATTGCACACATGGTGGAGGAGAAAACAGTATTTTTATGTCCAGCTAAACTCTTTTTTGTGGTCCATTTAAATTCTACTCAAGTCTGTTGCGCTCAGTCAGAACAGCCTGGTGTTTCCATGAGACTAACGTGCTGTTGAGCCGACGTTTCCTCAGACAAACACACGAAGATTATACAGAACGTTCTTCTGGCTGCTTCACGTCGTCAATATGCAAAAGTTCATATTCAAGAAAAACTAATTAATCCAGCACATTTAAAGATCCAGTCTGAACGCCATCTTGCCTTTAACATAACTACATTTGGTGTGTTAAATGGACAAAAATATGCATGAATTTGAGTCTTGACTTACATTGAATAGATTCGTCTTGTTCCTTTCACAGAAAAGTCCTTGTGCTGGCATGTGCTTTAGCTGTTGCCATGGGACACTGCTTCCTAGCAACACATCTCTGGCCCACTGTAGGTTCTGTGACGGAAGATAAATAAATGAAAGACCAAAAAAAAAAAAAAAATCAACATGCTTTTTTGCATGTACATTTTCTACAAACCATTTCTTAATGTGAAAGGAAAATTGCACGTTTGCAATCAGGAAAACGGAACGCTCTTCTCAGGACGATGACTCATAGATCAGTGTCGATACGGACGCCCTGTTTCAACAGATAACATAAAGTGGCTCTGGCTTTGCTATCTCTCGTGATCCTCCTGGCCCATAACATGAAATCAAAGACTCTTTCGACTTCCATCTTTAGAATGAGGATAAAAATGGCCGGTACATGTGAGGGTAACGGTTTTTCTGGAGCTCAAAAGGTGCCACAGAGGCTTTTAACACTGGGTGTGCGGTGGCTTTGACGGCAGCTAAGCAACTTATGCATCAAAGTGACACCTGGGTATGTTTTTGTCATCAATGCTGCTGAAAACTCCAGTGAAGGCAAAAACTGAGAGCAGCTTCATTTATAATTTCCCCTAGCCTCACGCCAAATATGATAACTTTGTCTTCAAGAGCTGAGAACATCATCTTTATAAAATTTCATAACATATATAAATGCACGGAATGTACCGCCAGGAGCCACAAATCCTCATTAGACACACTAGAGAGACAGCACTACGGTCAAAGCAGCGCAAGAGCAATCCGGGCTCAGATTTGTTCTGTACTGAACAGGGCAGAGGCTGTATTCATTTCAAACAGAGCTGACAGAAGGTTGCCATCGCAATAAAGCTCAACGCTGTCTCCATGTGCCAAACTGGCTGAGCCAGTGCTGTGCAACCACCCACCCATACACTCACACAAACATGCACACACACCACTGCCCACAGAGCCGTACAGGCAGGCTGTTTCAGCCACTCATCTACTGCAGAAAACCCAAGAGCCAAATAGTGACACGACCATCAAAGCAATGGCATCTTTTTACTGAAATAAGCAATGAAAAACCTACCTGTGACTTCTGAGGAATGTGCAATCAATTTATTAATATACAGGACCGTCTCAGAAAATTAGAATATTGTGATAAAGTTCTTTATTTTCTGTAATACAATTAAAAAAACAAAAATGTCATACATTTTAGATTCATTACAAATCAACTGAAATATTGCAAGCCTTTTATTATTTTAATATTGCTGGTCATGGCTTACAGTTTAAGAAAACTCAAATATCCTATCTCAAAAAATTTGAATATTCTGGGAATCTTAATCTTAAACTGTAAACCATAATCAGCAATATTAAAATAACAAAAGGCTTGCAATATTTCAGTTGATTTGTAAAGAATCCAGAATATATGACATTTTTGTTTTTTTTAAATTGCATTACAGAAAATAAAGAACTTTATCACAATATTCTAATTTTCTGAGACAGTCCTGTAGATCAAAAAAGACTAGTCTTTGTATAAACTACTTAATTTTTAGTATGTACAAAATTCATTTGCAAGTAAAGTCAACTTAATTTTGGCAAGTAAAGTGAATTTAACACAATTAAGTTGACTGTACTTGCAAAATGTATTATTTATATTTGAGTTTTCTTAAGCTGTAAGCCATGATCAGCAATATTAAAATAATAAAAGGCTTGCAATATTTAAGTTGATTTGTAATGAATCCAGAATGTATGACATTTTTGTTTTTGTAATTGCATTACAGAAAATCACAATATTCTAATTTTCTGAGACAGTCCTGTACATATCTTTTGTAAATGTCACCCACTGACAAGAGGATACCGTTTATAGGCGCGTGGCTCAGGTGTAATGGACGGCTTAGGCTTTAAAGGTAATGAGAACAAAAGTGCCAGTCAAGGATGGCGGACTAACCTGGTGGCTACGGCTGCTGCTGTAGAAGTAGGCCATGCGGTACAGACTCTTGTAGTGCTGGGGGAAGCGGCTGAGGCAGAGAAAGAGCGCGCGGACGCACATTTCCACCAGCATTCGCCTCTGATCGGCTCGATCGGCGGGCAGGGCTTTGGGCACTTCAATCACCTCCACGGGGGGCTCTGGCTTCTTCTTCCCATCGCTGGCTGGAGTCTGAGCAGCCGCCTGCTGGGAGGGCGTGAGCTTCGGAGGGGTGGCCGGGACTGGAAGGGGAAGAGGACCGGGGTCCGTGGGGACTTTAGTGGCAGAATCTTCAGGAACTATCAGCACCAGGGTTTCTACTTCCTCCTGGACACATTTCTCCTCCGTTTGGATGCCGATATGATCTTTATGTGAGGCTGAAAACAAGACAAGAGGAAAAGATTTTAGTTTTACACATCTCTTACAGTAAACTTAAGGAAACCTTTCCGTTTTGAGGTCAGTTAGGATCCCCTTTTTTTTTTGTTGCAAAAACTATCAATCATTTTTTAAATGATTTTCATCAAAATCAGAAGTTTACATTTAACTAAGTAAAGTATTTGGCATAATTGCCTTTTAAGTATTTAAGTATTAAGTATTTTTCCTGACAGAAGTGGTGGACCTGAATCAAGTTAGTGGGGCTTCTTGCTTCGATGCCTTTCCAGTCCCTCCCAATGGATTAGTTAGAGTTTTGTGATGGCCACCAGGCCTGTGTTGTCCAAAAAAAAGTATATATATATATATATATATATATATATATATATATATATATATATATATATATATGCATGCATGTGGTGTTAAACTATCAAACAATGATCATGTTTACAAGTTTAAGACTAGTATTAATGTGTTTCATAAGTACACAGTCATGTAATTCAGGTAACTGCTCTGAAAACATTTTTAATAACAAATCGATATTGGATCAAATTGTGATAATCGATTCGGAATCGAATCGATTTTTGACATTAGAATTGATCCCCAGCCCTAATGGCCGCTGTTGTGCTTCAGATACTTTACACCACTTTTCAATTCATCTGGAGGCGTTATTGGAAGTTCTTAGGAGTAGTAGTCTAGTGGCTACAAAGGTGGGCTTGGGTCTGCCCTGGAATGGCAACCAAGATGAACTACTTTGGGCCGCTGAGCAAGGCACTTAACCCTAATTGCCTTGGGCGAAATGGTGTGTTTGTTCTGTCAGATGTAAGTCGCTTTGGATAAAAGCATCTGCTAAATAGTAGTAGTAGAATTATTCTTATTAGAAGTAGTAGTAGTAGAATTAGTAGTAGTACTAGTAGTAGTTTCTTAATTTCTCGTGATGCCATCTGTTTTGTGAAAGTCACCAGTCCTCACAGGAGCAAACCAACCCCAGTACATGAAGCTGCAACCCCCATACTTCACAGACCAAATTAAGATCTCATGGAGCTGCAAACTGTAGTCTGGCATTTTTTCAGTGCAGTTTTGGAGTGGTGTCTTTCTCTCGCCGATTATGACAGTACAAGACATGTAACATAAACGAAACTCTTTCCAGTTTGTTCTGGAGTTCATTTCCAATGGTCCATCTCTGGGACTCAGAAGCTGCTTCCTTTATAAAGCAGTATGATGAGCATCACTGCATGACATTATTTCCATAATGTCGTGTAGTGATGTCCCTGTATTTGAAGGTGTGCCTTTTAGTGTGTCCACTAAAATCAAAGAATGGCAGTTAGCCTATCAGAAGCTTCTAATGACAAAATATCACATACGGTGCGTCCGAAATGCCATACTAAACAGTATATACTAAAAAGTATACTTAAATTTGGCACACTTTTGAGTAAATATCAGTAGGGTGCATTCATTCGGACGTACTATTAAGAGCGCACACGTCACGTCAGGAAGTGACGTGTCACAGCAGCAGTAGCAGCACCGCTCTTTCCCGTTTATCCTGGCCGAAATAAGATGACATTATATATATAATATTATTATATACGAATAGTATAATATTAATATTATATAATAATATTATTATACTTAATATTATACTTATGACTATACGTATCGCTTAGCAACCAAACGCCGCTGCATTGCATGGTGGGAAGTTTCTGCTCAGCTAGAGTCCATTAGGCCTGTGTTGAAAAAAAACGATTTTCCGATTGTAGATCGATTCTCATATTAATTCCTAAAAATCGATTCTAATGTCTAAAGATCGATTTTTTTTAAAAATGTATTTATTTTTTTATTATTTTTTTTTTTTTTAACTTTAATCCCAGTAGTCGGACACAGTTTGTCATGACACTTCTGAAAAATGCCAGGTGCTTCATGGCAATATGTGTGCATGGTGACAGAATAAATTAGATAAGCTAAAATGATTTGTTTACTGCATGAACTGTTGCAATTTCTTTCTTTTTTGCACTTTAAATGGATATTGAAAGGCCTGTTTGAGTTATTTATTTCTTAGTTATTTCACAATAATTATTGTGAAATTATTATTTCACTAGTTATTTTACAGTCATATAATTTAGGCAACAGCTCAAAAAACATTTTAAATAACACTAAGTCAAATCAATATCGAATTGGATCGAATCATGATAATCGATTCTGAATATTAAGAATCGGAATCGAATCGATTCTTGACATTTGAATCGATACCCAGCCCTTGTGTCCATCAATCCACACTCATACATTTCTCCGGAATGAGTATGGATAGCGCATACTATTGAGTACGTTCTAATGTTTCGGACGCACTAAAAATTTTGCATACTCATTTTGCATACTCAATAGGGTGGAAGTATGGAATTTCGGACGCAGCCATGGAATTCTCCAAACTGTTCAGATCAATAGAAAATGTGTAGTATGTCTTTTCTTTTTAACTGTATGCTAACTTTCAGTTGAAACTGACAGCAATCTTAAAAAAAACATCAAAAACGTCTGAATCCTGGCCACCTGTGTCCTCGGGTGCGGGCTGCCCGTCCTTCACGGGCGTGGTGCTTTCTGACGATGACGACATGGCTTTGACGGAGGCAGGTTTGTGGCTGCTGTCCTGTGAGCTGGTGGGATCTGTGAAGGGATCCTGGGTGGAGTTTGAGTCAGAAAGCAACACCATCTCGCTATCCTGACTGCGCTCTGCGGAAAAAACAAGAAGAAATCATAACACAGGTCATACTGCTTCTTGCATGATCATTATTCACACAGATAATATGAGTATCAGGTATATTATGGACAAAAACACACATCTATCACACTATTAACAAATGCATAACCATTCAATATCAGGTTGGATTAAATAATACATAAATACATTTATATAACTGCAATGTATAATTATTTTCGTGTAAAGTGCTGGTGATTTCCAATGTATTTTGAAATGCCAAACAGTCCTTGTTGTAATGCAGGGTGACAAAAAAACTTTACAACTCTTTTACTAAACTTAGTCAAAAACAACCAATTAGTATTAGTGCATCTCTATTGACACATTATCATAAAAAGATGGTTTTAAATCTACAAATAAAAAAGTCAGCGTTCCTTTTATTTTCTATCTTTTGCAGTTTTAGACAAAAAAAATAAAGAAACAAAGAAATGAATAAAATTCTTCAGCAGATATCAATTAATAATAAATCCAGTTGCTGTTGCTATTCAGAGATGCACTCAAGGGGCTTTTCCAGACATTTACAGTCATGAGTTAACCATAAAATTACTATGGTGCTGTAAACATTGACAGCTGTGTAGTCAGTGCTTCCTAGTAAAGAGCACTTTATTTTGGTGGGTTGGAGGAGCAGTACCATTGAGGGAAGCCAGCCATATTGCAGACGAGGGCAGGCAGTAATCATGGTCAAACCCTGGTGAGGCTGTTGAAGATACGGGGAAGCTGGTTTAAAAGAATAAAAATAAAGCAAAATTGCACCTCTATATTTATTAAAAAATTATCTGCAGTAGCCTTCAATAATTTCCGTTTTTTAACAGCTGAGCAAAGATTTGAAGCCACTCCCCTTGACACCGTAGAACCTAATTCAGACAAGTATTTCCTAATGAGTATTTAATGACTAAAGAATTAAAACTTTCATCTCTAATAAGGAACAAAAGGCCAGAGGTGGTCTATTTGGCAATGTGTCAAATCCATGGGTGGATACATACCTAAAAAAAAAGGCTCCTGGCTAGTTACTCATTTATCTGTTAACAAAAAAGAAAAAGAAAAAAAAGAACCAACCAAAAAAAGCAAAACTGCCATTCAATTGCTAATGATAAATATCGAGAGAGAATACAAAAGAGTATTTTCCCCAGTCATGATTTCAAAATGTCTGAATGTGGTTCTACTGTCCAGTCAACCTTGATGCAGTTTCAGCAGGACTCAAGTCAGAGATTGGCGGCCTACCAGCAACAATATGCATGGCGGGGGAGTTTCTGACTTCAGCCTCACAGTTGAATGCCAATAACAGGGCCACCGCTTTTTTTTTTTTAATTTTTTTTTTATGGACTTGACATTTTCACACTAATTGGACATAATAAGAAATTAAATCCAATTAAGAAGAGATCAAACATGATTTTGCAAAATCTCTCCCATCTCCCTCTCTGTGATATTACTCCCACACCAATAAAATGTGACTATTGGCTAAACCAGACAGTTTAGTGGATTGTAATAAAAGGATGGATTTGGTCCAGCTGTGAAAACAATCACCCCATCAGAACAACATGCATATACAAAGCAGGTGGTAAAAGCGAGCAGGCAAAGAGGTAGCAGGCAGGTAGGCAGGTGGGTAGGTAGGCAGGTAGGTAGGAAGGAATCTGGAAAAGGTGACAAAACCGGCAGCGTGGGCAATATGGCTGCATTATTTGCACATTCAAACTATGCATCAATCGTGGATGGAGGCTGGCAGACAGACGTCACCGTTTTTGTCATGTAGAACGAATGATCGGGAGTGCTTTTTACAGGTAGGATGTGGCGCTCTGCGTAGGTCCACAAACTTAAATCAACTCTTAACACTTATTTCTTGAACACAATTATTTCGTATTTTGCCGTCTGAGCAGGAAAAAAAACCCAAACAATCCCTACCATTGTTGGATATTTCTCCAAAGAAGTCATACCCGTTATGACTACAACCCTTCCAGTGCAAGTTCAAAAATATACAGGACTGTCTCAGAAAATTAGAATATTGTGATAAAGTCCTTTATTTTATGTAATGCAAAAATGTCATACATTCTGGATTCATTACAAATCAACTGAAATATTGCAAGTCTTTTATTATTTTAATATTGCTGGTCATGGCTTACAGCTTAAGAAAACTATCTAAAAAAATTAGAAAATTCTGGGAATCTTGATCTTAAACTGTAAGCCATAATCAGCTATATTAAAATAATAAAAGGCTTGCAATATTTCAGTTGATTTGTAATGAATCCAGAATGTATGACATTTGGTTTTTTTTTTTAAATTGCATTACAGAAAATAAAGAACTTTATCACAATATTGTAATTTTTTTGAGACAGTCCTGTAATGTACACATGAATGTGCACGTATCAGTGACGTGCCCATTACTGAGAGTGCTCTTCAGCATCTGGCATCTATCATCCATTGTTCTCCACGAGGGAAGAAAAATCGATATTTCTGTAAATTTGAGTTGAACAAAACCTTAAACATCCCATCCGGTCAACATTTTATTACTTAGTCCAGGTACTGTGGCTGCAGTCCAGAAACATGTATGGATGATAGTTACATCCATGGCAATACTATGAAAAGAGTATGAAACAGATATCTACAAATACCGCTTTTAATTAATTGTATTATCACTTCTGAATATAAAATGGTGTAAACATTAGGCCTGTGTTGAAAAAAATCAATTTTCCGATTCTAAATCGATTCTCATATTCCAAAATATTCCTAAAAATCAATTCTTATGTCTAAAGATCTATTTTTTTTTTTTTCCACATCATTTTCGCCAGGTGAACTTTAATCCCAGTAGTCGGACACACAGTTTGTCATGACACTTCTGAAAAATGCCAGGTGCTTCATGGCAATATGTGTGCGTGGTGACAGAATAAATTAGATAAGCTAAAATTATTTGTTTACTGCATGAACTGTTGCAATTTCTTTCTTTTTTGCACTTTAAATGGATATTGAAAGGCCTGTTTGAGTTATTTAGTTCTTAGTTATTTCACAATAATCATTCTGAAATTATTATTTCACTAGTTATTTTACAGTCATATAATTCAGGCAACAGCTCCATAAACATTTTAAATAACACTAAGCCAAATCAATATAGAATTGGATCGAATCGAATCATGATAATCGATTCTGAATATTAAGAATCGGAATCGAATCTTGACATTTGAATCGATACCCAGCCCTAGTAAACATAACATATTTTGGATTAAACTCTCTGGGCGTGCGACTGAAATTTCTTTGAGGCGTGCTACAAGTTTACAACTGCTGATGGATATTCAAACACACGCACAGGTGAACAGTGAGAGCTGGAGCGTTGGTACTTGTTCAGCTCAAGAGACCAACCCCCCCCAGAAACTTCATCCACTGATTTTGCAAGGCTGCTTCAGCGGCGGGGCTCATTAGGTCGCCATTCCAACACTGGGCCACAGAAACAAACTATAGATAAATACACTCACCCCGTCGCACAAGTTACAACTACCGATACGGCAAACATGCATGTGGTTGGACTGTGGCAGGAAGCTGTAAGAAAATTCACACGCACATAGTGAGGACATGCAAATACCACACCGTTGGAATGAAAGGCCGAGCAAAGCTTGGAACCGGGAACTTTTAGGTGTTAGGCGACTGTGCCAACCTCAGCATCAGTACCGCAGTACGGGAGGACTCTATTAAAAAAACAAATTTGTGAACACAACGTATAATTCGTGGGAACAGAACAGTGAACGGCATTTTTTTTTTTTTAAATGAAAGAATCAGAATGTGACAAAGCACGTCATTATGACATCAGGTAAGCCTGCGTCAGCTCGTGCAAAATATCTTATTCTAAACCCTTGTACTGTCTTTGGGTCAAAATGACCCAATTCTTCTATCCTTCTTTCCTCCTGCCATGCTCTCTCCTTCCTTCTTCCTTTCCTCTTTTTCTCCTTTTTTACCCTCCTTTACTCCTTTTTCTTCCTAACTCCCTTTTGTCATTCGTTCCTTTATTACCTTCTTTGCTTTTCCTTCCTCCTTTCCTTATTTTCTCCATTCCTTCCTTCCCCCCTCCCTCCCTCCCTTCTTTCCTTTTCTCCCTTCCTTCCATCTTTTCTCCGTTCCTTACTCCCTTTCCTACTTCCTTCCTTCTTTTCTCCTTTCTCCCTTCCTTCCATCTTTTCTCCCTTTCCTACTTCCTTCCATCCTTTCTCCTTTCTCCCTTCCTTCCATCTTTTCTCCCTTGCTTCCATCTTTTCTCCCTTCTTTCCTCCCTTCCTTACTCCCTTTCCTACTTCCTTCCTTCTTTTCTCCCTTCCTTCCATCTTTTCTCCGTTCCTTACTCCCTTTCCTACTTCCTTCCTTCTTTTCTCCTTTCTCCCTTCCTTCCATCTTTTCTCCCTTTCCTACTTCCTTCCTTCTTTTCTCCCTTTCCTACTTCCTTCCATCCTTTCTCCTTTCTCCCTTCCTTCCATCCTTTCTCCTTTCCTTCCATCCTTTCTCCCTTCCTTTCTCCCTTCCTTCCATTTTTTCCCCCTTCCTTCCATCTTTTCTCCCTTCTTTCCTCCCTTCCATCTTTTCTCCCTTCTTTCCTCCCTTCCATCTTTTCTCCCTTCCTTACTCCCTTTCCTACTTCCTTCCTTCTTTTCTCCCTTCCTTCCATCTTTTCTCACTTCCTTACTCCTTTTCCTGCTTCCTTCCTTTTATTCTTTCTTCCTTACTTCTTTCCTTCCTTCCATCTTTTCTCCCTTCCTTCATTCCATCTTTTCTCCCTTCACCCTCCCTTGACCCAAAGACAGCACAAGGGTTAAATGAAACCGACCACCTGAGAAAAGATCATTACTAAGAAAATAACAAGAGAGAAAGTAGCCACTTTCTCAGCAAAACCGCAATCTAAAAAATGTATTCATATAAAACTGTATTGTATTATGTCAAACAAATAAGTCAAATAATTAGCAGCCATATTGCCCATTCCACCACATCCCAATCACCCGGTGCATGGGAACCACGGTAACTGAAAACGAAGCCATTGAGCATAGTGATTAGCAGTCTGAGCACTCCCCAGTGCGCTTCCTGTCCAAGTGCAGTGCAGGGCAAAGAGCCCAACCCCAGAGACAGAGTCTAGGACTGGGACTGTACCATCAGCCTGCCGCTCCTCATGCCGTTGCTGCTGCCACTGCTGCCTTCGGAGTGTTTTGCGTTTGGCGTAATCATGGTCAAATGGCGTGGCCACGTAAGGAGGAGATGTCAGACCTGGAGTGGCAGCTGATGGAAGGGAGGAGCTGAGGACATTCCCTATGCAAACTGGGGAACAGTTAAAGTCTTCATCCATCATTGAGGATGGTTTTTCTCTGAAAGCAAATTCAAAACGAGAAGAAATGTTACACTGCAAAATCTTTTTGTCGTCGTTTCTTTCGTTCTCGCTTGTCTTACTTTTCATGGGATCTCGGCATGCTTGGCATACTCTTCTCTTCCCCCCTTGCAAATGACCCTGTAGCTGCTTCAACCAGCAAGTTGAACAGGAGCTCATGATCCAGATCTGCATCACCAGCCTCTAGTGACTTCAGGATGGTGGCACTCAGACGGAAATGCAACTAAATGAGATTAGAAAAAAAAAAGATTAAGTTGGTTCATGCGCCGAACATAAGTGTTACCACTAGGATGCTATAGCAGGGAGGGAATACCGTATTGGCCCGAAAATAAGACAGTGTTTTTTGCATTGAAATAAAACTGAAAAAGTGGGGGTCGTCTTACATTCGGGGTCTAGACGTTATACCCATTCACAACGCTAGATGGCGCCAGATACCTTTAAAGCTAATGCTGAACTTAAATCCCCAGGCCAAAGCAAACCCCTGTCACGAAAAATACAAATAAAAATAACGGTAGCACGAAGAAGAAAAATGAAAAATAGCGGTAAGAAAGAAAAGAGAAGAAAATAAGAGAAGAGATAACAGAAAAAGGAGAAACATAGCAAAAATCTGCAGAAAAGAGGGTGGAAGATCGGCAGGTTAACCGGCAGCTGAGGAGAAATTATGATGCAAACTTCAAGATGATTTGAATGACGCAAAATAACAGGCTTTTTCTCTCGAATATATTGTTATAATTATTTGTTTCAGATGTACTGTAATTATTTTCTGTATAAAAACTGAATTTGGTGTTCAAAAAGTATTTTTTTTAAACTTTTAAAAGGTTCGAAAAAGAGGGGGGGTCGTCTTATATTCGGGTCAATACGGTATGTCAAAAATCATAAAGATTGTGCACTTGGTGACAAGTCTTTGATATTTGGCATGGCGTTAGGTTTGGACATAAGGTTTTCAAAAAATCACTGCAAACAAATTGGGACGCCCCCTAGTGGCTGGTTTGCAGAAAATTCAAAATGGCTCCTGCCGAAAAGACCAAAGGTCATATCTCAGCTTCTCTTAGTCCTAGATCGTTGTATATTGTCACTTTCTCTACTTTTTTGCTGCTACGAATTCCATTCTGAGATAAATGTCCTATTTCAAGGTCATGTTGAAGGTCAAATTTAATTTTCAAGGTCATTTTTTGCACAAAAAACTCCATATCTCTAGAATTAAGTCACATAGAAAGATTATATAGGGCTCTAGACCCATATTTTCACCCCCAAGGAATGCAATTCTCTGTTTATTGGACAGGTCAGTATCACTGTAGTGTCAATCTCATTGGGTGAGAACAGTGGCCTTCATTCAGGCTTAAGATGAACATAAACTCAGAACTAAGTCACAGTGAAAGAATAGGATTTTATTAAAATAACACCAAAAACATCAGCTGTGCGTATTTAAACTCACTTCACACCTACAATCCCGCCTCTAGCGCCTCGCTTATTCATTCATTTTGAATTTTCTGCAACACGGCCACTAGGGGGCCGTCCCAATTTGTTTGAGGCGGTTCTTGAAAACCTTATGTCCATAACTAACACATTGCCAAATATCAAAAACTTGTCACCAAGTGCACGATTTTCATGAATTCCCTCCCAGCTACTACCACCTTTTCCAGTAATTAATACTCCAACATATTACAAACAGTAATAACTCTATGAAATGAAGTGTTACTTAAACGTTGCTAACTTGGGAGATGAAGCTGGAAACCGTGACAGTCACCGGCTGGAAACATGGCCATGACTTTGATCGTGCAGGGATAAAGAGTTAGCAGTCACCACCAGCTTACCTCCAGAGCCTCCATGGCCAGGTCGGGAGGGTTATGGTAATGAATTTTCCTAGGATACCTGGCAGCTTCTTCATGCAGATAGTGTGCTGCCTATAACACAGGAGAGGAAAAAAGGAGAAACAGTTGGTTGGTATGTAAGTTCATAGGCCTGTGTTGAAAAAATCGATTTCCCAATTCTAAATTGATTCTCATGTTAATTCCTAAAAATCGATTCATATGTCTAAAGATCGATTAAAAAAAAAAAAAAATGTTGGGTTTTTTTTTTATTAATTTTTTTTTATGTTTTTTTTTTTCATCCTTACATTACAACTTTTGGTTATTTTTTTGTTTATCCCCAAAAAAGGAATGTTTTGTTGGACACGAGAATAACTGGTGCCATGTTTTTGCCTTTAAATATGTTTAAAGGTATGAAAACATTAAAGTGTTAGGTTATAATTGCATAAATTGTCTATATTTCATTACTTTATATACTGTCTTGGGGTTACATTTGCAAAAAATGCTAAGAACCAAATGCTCAAAAATTAAAAACCAAAATAGACCGAAAATGGAACAAATAAAAACGGAATGTGGGAAAAAATAAAACCGATTTCATCCGTCTCTGTTTGCCCTGGATCTGTTTGATAATTCTGACCCACGATGTTTCTGAAAGCAGTTCTATCAGCATTCTGGGAGCTGATTGGTCCTTACAGCATCATTAGCTGCCAATACTTGCTGTTTAATCTCAATATGATACTAGTAGTAATATTTTGCATAACTACAGTAATATAATTCATGCAACGGCTCAAAAAACAGTTTTAATAAAACTAACCCAAATCAATATAGGAATCGAATCGAATCAAATCTTGATAATCGATTCTGAATCTTAAAGGAGCATGAGGCAGGATAGAGGCAGGATTTATGAAAAAAATTCGTATATGTTTTAAGTTTTCTAGTAGTAATGTCAAGAATGAGCCCTCTAGTGTATCTCTCCGTTGCCTTGTGCTGCAAAATGTGCTGCAATTCGGAAGCCGAATTTCCCGCGCTGGGCTGCGGATGTGACGTCACATGACGCTGCATGCACGTTCTCCCCGTTCTCCCGTGCCGGCTTCGCTGTTGGCTGCAGTACCCCCGACGGCCGTCGTGGCGAAGGGTGGCGCTAGAGAGTCTCATTTCTTAAAAGGAGCCTCAAGCTCCTTTAAGAATCGGAATCGAATCTTGACATTTGAATCGATCCCCAGCCCTATAAGTTCACACGTAAACAGGTGAAACAGCACGTAAAAGAGTAGTAAACAGCAGCGAGTGGCGTCTTAATGGTTGACTGCGTTCATCCTGCTGACCTCCGAGGACGGGTGTCTCATACGGTTCCCCTGCCTCCACAGATCTAATCATAGCAGCACTTACATACATTGCTCTCTCTGAGAGAAAAACGCATTCTTGCAGGAGTGTAAAGGCAGTAATCTTGGTTTCAGTGGGTGTATTATGAAACATCTCCAAGGATACCAAGAAAAATGCCAAAAAGGTGCTGCAAGATCAGGCTCTTACATTCTGTGACTCTGTGAGCAGTTCAACTACAATTCTAGTCTATATCAGCGATACGGGTCTCAACCTTTTTGTAAAGATGCAGATATTCTACTGGAGGTTTCTTGCGTTTCTCTGCTATCTTCCCCAGCATGTAGTGAATGAGCCACTCTTCTTCATCACTGTCCCCCTCACAACGGGAGGCCCCTTGGAAACACTGAGACGCCGTCTCCAACATGGAGTCTCTCCTTTCCTCCATCTGAAACACAAACACACTTTCAGTTTGAGCTTTGAAGAATTAATTGTTAAGATAAATTGCTCAGCCAAAAGTGACAGAATGCGACAACCAAAAGTAACGCAGGAACTACCGTATTGGCCCGAATATAAGACGGTGTTTTTTGCATTGAAATGAGACTGAAAAAGTGGGGGTCGTCTTACATTCGGGGTCTAGACATTATACCCATTCACACCGCTAGATGGCGCCAGATATCTTTAAAGCGAATGCTGAATTTAACTCCCCAGGCCAAAGTGAACCCCTGTCACGAAGAATAAAAATAAAAATAGCGGTAGCACGGAGAAGAAAAAGAAAAATAGCTGTAAGAAAGAAAAGAGAAGAAAATAAGAGAAGAAAATGGAGAAACGTAGCGACAATCTGGAGAAAAGTGGGTGGAAGATCGGCAGGTTAACCGGCAGCTGAGGAGAAGTTATGATGCAAACTTCAAGATGATTTGAATGAGGCAAAATAACTAATGTGTGTTCAAACATTCTTTTTTCAAACTTGAGTCTTGAAAAAGAAGGGGTCGTCTTATAATCAGGGTCGTCTTATATTCGGGTCAATGCGGTAAATGTGCCTCACCTGTTTAACAACCTCTGGAGGAAGCTCGTTTCTCCACTGCTTGAGCTGCCGTGAGGCAAATGAATGCAGTGCGTATGATATGGTGCCATACTCAATCCAGAGGGATAAGTTGGAGGCGTCTATCTCCAGGGCCCTCTTAAAGCAATTAAGCACAGCTTGGGAGTGTTTCCATATGGGGACGTCACTTTTCAGCTCATTGGAATTGAGCTTTTCTTGTATACGGCTGGCCCTGGCCAAAGCCATACCTGCCCAGGAGTCGAACCTGAGCAAAGAAAGCTGGTCTATTAAATATGCATATGCAAAAAAACGTAAGGATAGTTAATGCATGCATATTTACTGAATATTTCCAGAAAAATCTGGATACGTTTGCCAACATGTAACTGTAAAACAATGAATAACTTAAGTATCCTTTTGAAATAAAAAAAAAATAGGATCAATTTCTTTTAAAACACATACAGGACTGTCTCAGAAAATTAAAATATTGTGATAAAGTTCTTTATTTTCTGTAATGCAATTAAAAAAAACTAAATGTCATACATTCTAGATTCAATACAAATCAACTGAAATATTGCAAGCCTTTTATTATTTTATTTTTGCTGATTATGGCTTACAGTTTAAGATTAAGATTCCCAGAATATTCTAATTTTTTGAGATAGGATATTTGAGTTTTCTTAAGCTGTAAACCATGATCAGCAATATTAAAATAATAAAAGGCTTGCAATATTTCAGTTGATTTGTATTGAATCCAGAATGTATGACATTTTTGTTTTTGTAATTGCATTACAGAAAATCACAATATTTCCATTTTCTGAGACAGTCCTGTGAAAGCACAAGGTCAAGAAATAAGCCACCTTTTGGGACACACGCAGATGTCGTGCATGTAGAACTTGATCGCTTTGGACTGCTCCTTATTTTTGAAATGATAATCAGCCAGCAGGTAGTAGATCTCATTGATGATCGGAGGTGCAGGGGAACTCCCCTCAGGAAGGCCCGGGGCCTGGAAGAGAACAAACATTTCTTTACAATGACAAACATGCAAATAAAAGTAATAAACATAGAGAAACTTTTTCCCCTTTTCATTCATACAGTTTTCGACTCGCCTCGTCTCGGCCTCAAAGGTTTTCCATTACAGTTCAGTACCACCTCAATGGGGGTGGACTCTCTTTCTCGTTCTGTGTTGCCCCATCGAGCTCCTTCTGGATGCAGTTGTCAGCCAGGAGGCACAGAAACGTGTGGACCTCCTCGTTGCACCACAGAGTAGCTTTGCTTGCCATTTTTCACTTGACCAAAGTTTAGTTATAGTGTAAATATTGTGGTTGCTGTGGCCGGGTTTTAAATGTGGCGGTTAGGAATGGGCGATATTTTACCGTTCACAATAAACCGTCAAAAAAATTCCCCACGCTAAGAATTTGTCATCTCCGGTAAATTCCCGTTGATGACGTTTTTGTGTAACAAACATGGCGGAAGGCGGATCTGAGAGCGAGGAGCTCGTTGTTAAACGAGGCTCCAGCTCCGTTATCTGGAACTGGTTTGGATTTAAAAAGAGAAACGAGGAGCAAACATCATCTATTATGTGCAGAGTCTGCAAAAACAGAAGAAAATGGTTGTTACATTTTGATATAACGTTTGACTATTACGGGAAAAAAATTGCAATAGTATCTAATTTGTGACATGTTCCAACCACTGGTTACTTTGCACATTTTATTTATATTAGAATAGGTCATCACTGATAGGGTTTTATTTTCAGTGAACTTTTATTTATTTGTCCTGTTTCTTTATTTATCAAGTTGTATTTGTTTCTACTTTGTGATTTTATAAGCTAGGAAAACTTGAAGGACAATGGGACTTTTGCTGTTTGCACTGTTATCCCACTGTTTAAGCCATACAGTTTGAATAAATGTTGAATCTGTTCTTACATTTCAAACTTGTTTTTAATCTGAGTCATTACAGTTTTGCAGTACAGGTGTACTAATTTAATTGGTTTTTATTCATTCAATTTAATTGGTGTAGTTTAGTAGCATTTAGTATTCTTTTAGAGCAGTGATTTGGGGGCTCCAAAGACTGAATGGGGTGAAAGATTTATAGTTACAATGGTGGAGTTGAATTGGTATTTTGTTTATCGTCATTTTTATCGTTATCGGGATAAATGCCAGAAATTATCGTGATACATTTTTTAGTCCATACCGCCCATCCCTAGTGGCGGTTGTGAAGGAGTTGCAAGACATTACTCTCTAGCCTACAAGTGGCCCGCAGCCTCGCAACGCTGCATTTTCAGCCCGACTCAGCTCAGCTAGAGCTCCGGCCAAGTAGGTGTGACCTACGGAGATACTAACCGTTACCATCATCTGGTGGAAAACCCTTAAAACAGAGTTGAGTCGAGCCGATACTAGTGGAAAAACACCATCTGACCTTTTTTTAGTGGTTGACACCCTTTTCTGAGGTCTTAAGGAAACCTCTGTGTGGGTGGAGTGATCTAATGCAGTGGTCCCCAACCTTTTCTGAACCGCGGACCGGTTTAATGTCAATATTTTCACAGCCCAATCTAAAGGTGTAGTTGATAAAAACGAAATAAAATGACAAGATCTGCATTAAAAACTGTGGTATTTTCTCTACAGTAATAATAATAATAATGAATAATAATAAAACATAATTTTCAAAAAAATAAAATAAAATAATGGAAATTGTAAATTACCTTTTAATATGAGTATTTCTATAAATGTGTTTTTATGTCTCATTAACGTTATTTAAAGCCAGGCTTTTATTTTATTTATTAAGGAGACCGATATTTAGTGCTTTTATTTTGAAGGCGTCTCGCAGAGACCTTGTAAACATCCAGTGCTTCGGACTTTAATGGTAAAAGTTTAACGGCAGTAGAAAGTTTGTCTGAATGACTAAACTAGTGTCAGGAATGCTAAAGTGGAGCCTAAAAAAAAGCACCTTCTGATAAGGATTTGTTTTCTTTGCAAATGTTATGCCGTATTTATGTACATATTGAGTTTGGCTGTCATGGTTATTCATGTATTGTGGTTAGCGGTAGGCCTGATTTATGGTTCCGCGTTAAATCGACGGCGTAGCCTATGGCGTCGCCGCGCGTCTACGCCGTAGGCTCTGCGTAGGTATAACGCGGAACCATAAATCAGCCTGTGTAGCTGTTATTACCGAGCGAGCGAGCAGCTGCGTCGGTCTGTATTTAAGTTAAATGAAAATTATATGAATGTAGAAAGACTAACTATTTTATTTTATTCCTTACAGTGTGTTTGCAGTGTATTTATTTTACATCCAAGGAATAAAAACAGTGTGAACCATCAGTTTGAGAGTCATCCATCATCAGTCGGGGCTACAGAAATTATTTTTTCTCTCTGTGCGGCCCGGTACCAGATGACCCACGGCCCGGTACTGGGCCGGGGCCCGGGGGTTGGGGACCACTGATCTATTGGACTTCATCTCTCTCTTTTGTTAGGTTGACTTCTTCTGAAAATGGTGTTGAACCCTTGTGCGCCCCAGCTCTGATGTTCTACTAATGTTGCATAATGTGAAGTGTTATGTCTACTCTTGCCGTGAGCAGCAGAAAACAGTCACAATAACAAACAGAATCCATTCACGGCACGCTCCACCATTTTCAATAATATGTCAACATTATCACCAGTAGCACTTGGATGCACAAATACAGACAATACGGCTCCAACATGAAGTGTGGCAGGGATACATGAAGGGAGGCTGAATAATTCTACCCTGATCTGTTTCAGGGTTTAGTTCATGTCCAGGATTGTGTCCTTTTTAACCCTTGTGCTGTCTTTGGGTCAAGGGAGGGGGAAGGGAGAAAAGAAGGAATGAAGGAAGGGAGAAAAGAAGGGAGAAAAGATGGAAGGGAGGAAAGAAGGAAGTAAGGAAGAAAGGAAGGAAGTAGGAAAGGGAGAAAAGATGGAAGGGAGGACAGAAGGAAGAAAGGAAGGAAGTAGGAAAGGGAGTAAGGAAGGGAGAAAAGATGGAAGGGAGGAAAGAAGGGAGAAAGGAAGGAAGTAGGAAAGGGAGGAAAGAAGGGAGAAAAGATGGAAAGAAGGAAGTAAGGAAGAAAGGAAGGAAGTAGGAAAGGGAGAAAAGATGGAAGGGAGGAAAGAAGGAAGTAAGGAAGAAAGGAGAAAAGATGGAAGGAAGGGAGAAAACAAGGAAGGAAGGAAGGAAGGGAGAAAAGAAGGAAGGAAGGGAGAAAAGAAGGAAGGAAGGAAGGGAGAAAAGAAGGAAGGAAGGAAGGAAGGAAGGAAGGAAGGAAGGAAGGAAGGAAGGAAGGAAGGAAGGAAGGAAGGAAGGAAGGAAGGAAGGAAGGAAGGAAGGAAGGAAGGAAGGAAGGAAGGAAGGAAGGAAGGAAGGAAGGAAGGAAGGAAGGGAAAAAGTAGGAAAGGGAGTAAGGAAGGGAGAAAAGATGGAAGGAAGGGAGAAAGGAAGGAATGAAGGAAAGAAGGAAGTAAGGAAAAAAGTAGGAAAGGGAGTAAGGAAGGGAGAAATGATGGAAGGGGGGAGAAAAGAAGGAAAGAAGGAAGGAAAAGCAAATAAGGTAATAAAGGAACGAACAGAAGGGAGGTAGGAAGAAAAAGGAGTAAAGGAGGGTAAACAAGGAGGAAAAGAGGAAAGGGAGAAGGAAGGAGAGAGCAGGAGGAAAGAAGGATTGAAGAATTGGGTCATTTTGACCCAAAGACAGTACAAGGGTTAAAAAGATGAGTGTGAAGACAATGTTGAGCGTGCCTGACACAGTGGCTCCTCATATTCAGGGCGGCCCCCACTGACTGACCTTTTCCGTCATCCCCTCGATGTAGGCGGCCACTTCATCCATGGTGAGGGTGGGGGTGTCGCTCGCGGGGGCGATGCCAGAAAACCTCCTCAGCAGATTGGCCAACTCTGCGGACACCGTGCTGGTTTTATAGCTGTCGAAGTCGGGCAAGGACTTGGGTTTGAAATACTGGAACATGAAGAGAACATCACTCCAGAGAAGATCCACCTGCAAAACACAGATCCGTTTACGCAGGAAATATTAGTGCCGCAATTCATTTAAAAGTGTGAGAATAAGTAGCATCAAAGTAAATCTACTCTTGTAGACAGTCAGACTTCAGAGATCTACATGCAATGACACCCACCCGGTGGTGGAAAAGATGCATTTCAAAAATAAACACTGCTACCGTGAGTCAATAAATCTCTTGTACAAAGATTAACTCAATTTCTCTAGTTGTAGTTTTTACATGTTGACAGTTCATCCAGCATGCCACAAGTTTCTAACAGATGGTATACAGTAAAGACATTCAAGTACAGGACTGTGTTGAAAAGATCGATTCTCCGATTTTAAATCGATTCTCAATTCCTAAAAATCGATTCATAAGTCTAAAGATCGATTTAAAAAAAAATAAATAAATAAAAAATAAAAAAGTTTTTTTCTCATCATTACATTACAACTTTTGGTACTTTTTTGTTTATGCCCAAAAAAGGAATATTTTGTTGGACACGAGAATAACTGGTGCCATGTTTTTGCCTTTAAATATGTTTAAAAGGTATGAAAACATTAAAGTTTTCAGTTATAATTGCATAAATTGTCTATATTTCTTTGCTTTATATACTGTCCTGGGGTTAAATTTGCATAAATGTTAAAAACCAAATTCTCATAAATGGGAAAAAAAAAAAAAAAAAGCGATTTATTTCGTCCTCTGTTTGCTGTCCTGGATCTGTTTGATAATTCTGAACCACATGATGTTTCTGAAAGCAGTTCTATCAGCATTCTGGGAGCTGATTGGTCCTTACAGCATCATTAGCTGCCAATACTTGCTGTTTAATCTCAATATAACACTGGTATTAATATTTTGCATAACTAGACAGTCATATAATTCATGCAACAGCTGAAATAACAGTTTAATTAACAGTAACCCAAATCAATATCGGATCGAATTGAATCAAAGCGTGATAATCGATTCTGAATCTTAAGAATCGGAATCGAATTGATTCTTGATATTTGAATCGATCCCCAGCCCTATTCAAGTATATTGGGAGTTCTCACAAATGCCAGTAAACAGAGAGCATATACATATCTGTGGTTACTGGCTTCTCTGAAAATTGTTATTTGTCTCCCACCGAAGTACCATTATTAACCATGCAACAAAACAATATTAATGAATATAAGTGGTTGCTCAGGGTCAGAGGGGCCACATGCTTGCGTCATCAGCTGCCTGTTCCTTTTCATGCACGCCTCTTACATAAGTTCACGAGCAGAACTGAGAAATGCTAATTAGTCAAACCCTTGAGCTTCCTCTCACTATTTCTCTGTCCCTTCGTCACCTTTTGGCCATTATCTCAATTACAGCTCAGCTGCATTTCTCGTTTTCCCTGTTTTTATATTTTCACTTAAATAAGATGCTGGTTAAAAATGTCTCAAGCATATTTGGGAGATGCGAGATTTATTAATAATATGAAAAAAACTGTTCCGCTTCTCGTTATAAAAGTCGCTTCAGGGTCATGCGACAAATTCCAGTTGCCAAATTAAAATGGTAACCTGTGGCGATGAGTGGTCCTCCAGGTAGCGGGCCTTGCTCTTCTTGCTGGGGTAGGCGTACAGGCAGAAGAAGCACTGTTCTAACGCCATCTCCAACTCCTCTTTATAGGGATGGCTCTCGTTGCGGCTTGAAGCAAACTCTTTCTCCAAAACTCGGACCTACACCAAACAAAAATCCAAGACAAACAGAATAGTCATTTTTAACCCTTGTACTGTCTTTGGGTCAAAATGACCCAACTCTTCTATCCTTCTTTCCTCCTGCCATGCTCTCTCCTTCCTTCTCCCTTCCTTCTTTACTCATTTCCTTCTTTCTTTTCTACCTTCCTTCCTTCTTTTCTACCTTCCTTCCTTCTTTTCTACCTTCCTTCCTTCTTTTCTACCTTCCTTCCTTCTTTTCTCCCTCATTTCCTTCCTTCTTTTCTCATTTCCTTCCTTCTTTTCTACCTTCCTTCCTTCTTTTCTCCCTCATTTCCTTCCTTCTTTTCTACCTTCCTTCCTTCTTTTCTCCCTTCCTTCCTTCTTTTCTCCCTCATTTCCTTCCTTCTTTTCTCATTTCCTTCCTTCTTTTCTACCTTCCTTCCTTCTTTTCTCCCTTCCTTCCTTCTTTTCTCCCTCATTTCCTTCCTTCTTTTCTCATTTCCTTCCTTCCTTCCTTCCTTCCTCCCCTCGTACATTATTTCCTTCCTTCCTTCCTTCCTTCCTTCCTTCCTTCCTTCCTCCCCTCGTACATTATTTCCTTCCTTCCTTCCTTCCTTCCTTCCTTCCTTCCTTCCTTCCTTCCTCCCCTCGTACATTATTTCCTTCCTTCCTTCCTTCCTCCCCTCGTACATTATTTCCTTCCTTCCTTCCTTCCTTCCTCCCCTCGTACATTATTTCCTTCCTTCCTTCCTTCCTTCCTCCCCTCGTACATTATTTCCTTCCTTCCTTCCTTCCTTCCTTCCTTCCTCCCCTCGTACATTATTTCCTTCCTTCCTTCCTTCCTTCCTTCCTTCCTCCCCTCGTACATTATTTCCTTCCTTCCTTCCTCCCTCCCTTCCTTCCTTCCTCCCTCCCTCCCTCCCTCCCTCCCTTCCTTCCTTCCTTCCTTCCTTCCTTCCTTCCTTCCTTCCTTCCTTCCTTCCTTCCTTCCTTCCTTCCTTCCTTCCTTCCTTCCTTCCTTCCTTCCTTCCTTCCTTCCTTCCTTCCTTTCTCCCCTCGTACATTATTTCCTTGTTTTCCTTCCTTCCTTCCTTCCTTCCTTCCTTCCTTCCTTCCTTCCTTCCTTCCTTCCTTCCTTCCTTCCTTCCTTCCTTCCTTCCTTCCTTCCTTCCTTCCTTCCTTCCTTCCTTCCTTCCTTCCTTCCTTCCTTCCTTCCTTCCTTCCTTCCTTCCTTCCTTCCTTCCTTCCTTCCTTCCTTCCTTCCTTCCTTCCTTCCTTCCTTCCTTCCTTCCTTCCTTCCTTCCTTCCTTCCTTCCTTCCTTCCTTCCCTCCCTCCCTCCCTCCCTCCCTCCCTCCCTTCCCTCCCTTCCCTCCCTCCCTCTCGACCCAAAGACAGCACAAAGGTTAAATTCACATGCACACGTACCGGCTGCTGATTAACGGTATCAAGAATTTGCAGAGAAAAGTCCATGAACAAACTTACAAAGAATTTAAGGAGAGCGCCGTCTGAGCTGCAACACAAGGAGCGACGGCCAAGGTATTCATGTGCCGTGTTCAAAAGCATGAGCGAGGACGGCAGCATGGGAACGTCCGACTCATCTGAAAGTCAGGCACAGAAGTGTCACTTGTTGTAACAACAGTCGATACGTCAATAATGAAGGAACGCTGAGGGCATGAAAACAAGGAGCCAACAAACCTTCATCATCATCTAAAGATATATGCTGTCGCAGCATACAGTCGAACGCAGACTCCTCGTGTTTAATAATGCGATAGAGGATAATCCAAGGCAGGACTGAGAAGAAATAAGGCTCCTTGGGATCATCTGAAATGGCCATGCTGAGATCAATTAGCTGAAAAAAGATAAAATACAGACGGATGTAAACAACCCATGAAGCCCAATCCCCCGTTTCTTTATTACAAACAGTGTTTGAGTTCATTCCCTCCAGACCTGGATGAGGTTGTTTGCCAGCCGAGCAATGCTAGAGGAGTGGGGAACATTGCTGAGCAGGCCAGATTCTTCGCTGAAGCAGACTTCTATGCCATCCAGCAACTTCCTGATGGTGCTGACCCACTCCTCCTTGCTCGGGGCGGAGCCGCTGGGAGCAGAGCTGAGCTGCTGCAGGGCCTCGTTCAGAGCCAGCTCGCTGCACTCCAGACACTGCTGATAGTCCCGCAGCTTCAGCAGCGAATTCTAGGGCAGAGGGGGTTCAAACTCAGACAAACACAAGCCACTAGCATGATTTAGGGATAGACCGTTTCCCACAAGCAGGACAGTACAGCTCAGGGAAGTAAAGTATGCAGTTATTTGAATTTCAATCATCAAAAGAATGTACACCTTAATCGCCGGGCAGAAAATTTGACAGCGTTTGCTTCTCTTTTGGCCAGACGACTTATTTTGTTAAAATGGAAGGACAAACTCCCCCCAACTTTTAAATTATGGGTTAAGGATCTTGCATGTCATTTGGCACTGGAGAGAATTCGTTACTCCACAAGAGGGTGTGCCCAGACATTCTATGATATCTGGCAACCTTTCTTAACCTATATAGGAAAAATGGACGCCACTGAGATTGTAGGGGTGTGACACTGACCCTTATATTGTATAATTTACTTATTTTCTGTAATGGTTATTTTTATTTGTATTTATTTTATTCTAATTTATTTGTATGTTTTTATTTATTTTAGATTTTTTTACTTTATTGTCATTATTGTTTTCTCTGAATGGTACAATAATTTAGTTGTAGGGATGGGGCTCCGTTGGAGCAAGACATGTGGGGGTTATATTTACTATGTTAATTCCAATTCTCTTGTAATTATTCTGTGAAAATTGAAAAAAAAAACAATAAAAAGACCTTTGAATAAAAAAAGTTGCCAATAATGCCAAAATAAGTGTAGTATGTAGTAGTAGAATGTACTACACTACAGTAGTATGCAACACTTACAGTGCAGCTAAAAACCATGCAGTCAGTTGGTTGCTTGACAAATTATCATCCCTTTAATGTGAAATGGAGATAAAAGAAGATGCACTGCAACACACTCCAATAAAGCTAAGCTGCTTTTTTTTTTTTCTTCTTTTTTTTTTATTTTTGTCCCCGATTTTTCCCCATTTTATCACCCAGTGCTCCTGCCTAAGTCAGTCCTGGGCATTGCTCCCTCTACCAACCCCGGGAGGGCCCTGCACTGAGCTCAGGTCTCCTCCTTAACCTGAGGAGTGAGCAGCATCTTTTCACCAGGCAGGGTGGGGCTTCTCTGGCCGGACGTAGCGCGTGGAAGGATCACGTTATTCCGGCCGGATCCTCCCCACCCCATCTGGCGCCCCGGCTGGCCAGAGGGGGCATGTACAGCCCAGGACTGTTGCATGTTTGTGTGAGGGTAGCTCACATTTTCTCATTCCTCCAGACTTCTAAGGATTCTAAAGGATATTTTTATCTTTCCTTTTTTTTTATTTAAGAGTTTACATGATAATTAGCAGGGATATATGGATATTAATGGGAATACACAGGAAAATTAGAAGAAATACAGGTTAGTCTGTAAAAAGGAACTTATTAGATGAAAACCATCTTTCAATACGGTTTTATATTAAAAAGTAATTCGATTTAATACAAATTAGGCTAAAATTTCAACCCTGTGGATACCCACTTCATATATTTGGATATTTTTTAGAATCAAGCACATGAACCCAGCACTACTGAAGCCGAAGAAAATATCCTGATGTTTTCCATCCTGATCTTTTGCAACAAAAACAACAACAATGGAGCGAACAGATATGCTGCCATTAACTGTATGAGGAGTAAATCCAACCGAAACTGCCCCCTCGTTCCTTTGCTGGAGAAATGTCTTTTCCTGAGACTAACCTCCAGGAGCATCAGCTGTGCAGGACGCTCTGGTGCTGAGCTCACAAACTCCATAGGTTTGATCCTGTTTCCGTAATTAAGCGTAGGCTGCAGCAGGCGCACCACCGACTCGAAGTCTGCAGACTCGAAGAGTCGCTGGATCTCTTCTAGAGACTGACAGCGCTCCAGCGACTTCAGCCTTTTATCAATCTGTTGATGGAAACGAAGGAAACTCAGGGAAAACAACTGTAACAAACTGTAACAAAACAACTGTAGCCTCAGCTCTCCTTGAAAACATGGCCCTTAAACTAGGGCTGGGCGAATTATCGAGATTTTAATATATATCGATATATTTTCAAACACGATATGGTACGAGACAATATCGTTTATATCGATATAGTTTTTTTTTTTTCATGATTTTGATATAGCTTATTTTGTGACAAATTGACTTGAATGTTTTATTTGAGATTTGCACAAATGTTTTGTTATTTGCACAACTGTCAACCTCAGTGGAAAAGTCTGCCTGTTACTGTCTACATTGTATTAATTACAGTGTATTTTAATTTAATTGTTATGCATGAAAGGGATATTTGTTTTATTTTATTCAAGAATCATTTTTATTCTATATATGCAGGCAGTTTATTTTTATTTCATTTGTTTTATACATTTTGATATTGTGCAGACCTCTGTTAATAAAGGAACCTGTGTGACATTTGGCACGAGGCTTTGTATTAAAACTGACTGTTTTTTTAAGGGTTTGCCTCAGAAAAAAATGAAGCTAACAGAGATGCTATGCTATAATGCTTTGGGGGAAACCCCAATTATGGCACAGAAAAAATATCGATATATATCGAGTATCGCCATTCAGCTAGAAAATATCGAGATATGACTTTTGGTCCATATCGCCCAGCCCTAGTTTAAGCATTAATTGTGTTTCTTTTCAAATATGTACATTTTATTTGAAAGTATTTTCAAGACTGAACAAGGAGCAACAGCCCTTTAAAAATGATTTTTTTTTTAAAGTAAAGTATTACTGACCTCCTCCACAGATATGGCTGCATCTACACGCAGATTAGGCAGGCTAATAGTGTAGTGTTTCCTGTCGGGGGTCTTTGGTTTGCTCTGCAACAAGCCTGTGCACACGTCATAGCTCTCGAGGGCCGATTCCATGTCTCCCTTTTTAAAAAACACAAAACAAACGTCAGATCCGGCAGTGCTGTATGAAAAGAGCTTGGGTAATCACCGAGGAAGGAAAATAAGAACAGTTTACCTGCAGTGCCAAGAATCGTGCCTTCAGCCAGTAGACGCGTACCATGACGTCTAACCAGTCGTCCTCAAAGAGATCTCTTTGGGAGGAACCCAGAGCTAGGAGTAAAAGATCTCCCTGGAAGTGCTGCCCTGGAAAGTCTGAGTCAGCTGCATCATCACCGCTGCTTCTTCTGGGAGTAACTAGACATGACATCAAGATGTTACTTGAAAGGAATGTAAATCATTATTGTCCGTAAAACAAATAATTTAATAAGCGTAGACTGTAGTGATGCACCGAATGTTCGGTAACCGAAATTGTTCGGCCGAAAATAGCCAAAAAAACACTTTCGGTGTTGGGTGGATTAAGTGCGGGAAAAAAAACGAACAATTACTAAACGACATTCTCCAAGAAAATAACCCAGATTTTAAAAATTATTATACAAGGCTTCAAATTGCGGAGATCAGCCCCACTGCGACACGATTAATTGGATTTGAACGGGAGAAAATGAAAAATGATTATGAGAAAAAATACAATTAAAGCTGCAAGCAGCGTTGATCGGGCCCTCGCACTCCTGGCCAACGCCCCTCCCTCCAGGTCCCCCCAAAGAGAGAATATTCAAAATACGATAAATGTAAAAAAAAAATAAATAAATAAAAAATTCAACAAGATTTATCTTTTCATTACAAGCAAAAAAATCTTGTTCAGCTGGCAGATTTTTCTACTTATTTCAAGGGAAAATCTACTTGAAACAGGTGAAAATTGTTGTTTTTTCCAGTGATGAGTCTTGTTTTAAGTGTAATGAGATTTCTTTTACTAAAATGAGACATTTTAACTAGAAAAAAGACAAATATTCTTGTTAGGATTTTGAGTTTTTGCAGTGATCCATTTTACTTATCCTGTGAAGGACAGAGTCATATTGATAAGTTCAGAAAACAGTTTTTTATTGTTGTGTTTTGAGTACAGTAAGACAAATTGTGACTGGCGGGTATTTCACTGCACATTTATTTGATTTATGCAATGGTGAAAAAATTGGCAAAATAAATGAAAAACTGCGAAGAACCATTGTTCGGTATTATTCGGTATTCGGCCAAGTGTTTATTATTATTTTCGATTTCGGCCACAAATTTTCATTTCGGTGCATCACTAGTAGACTGTTTTTCATATAGAGCTTTAGCTTTTCCATTTGCGCTTTAGAGATCTAAGTACATTGAAGCACCCCATCATAGCACAACTAAGGCTCACAATATTCCAATGCATCATGCAAACAGATTCATCAAAACTGCATCACAATCCCAGCAAGCTGCGCGCCTTACCAGTCTTCCCTTTGTTGTGTAACCACTGTTCCAACTGCAGCTCCATGCAGGCCAGACTCATCGCCAACATTTTCTAGACATGCAGCAAATACATGAAATCCGTTAAGGGAAGTCACTGCAGGGGCAAGATAAGAAGCGGTCTGAAGTGGACATGTTTGGCTCTTGTTCTTGGCTTAGAGCTTCTACTGTTTCTAATCATCCCCAACCTTGCAAAGACATAGCACAATTAAAAATGCATTTTGTTGGATTACCACCGAGGGGCGGCCTGTACTCTAACCTCCTTCCTTGAGCGTTCCTGCCGGAGGCAAAACTATAGATGGAGTAAAAAGTGTGAACTAATACAGCTCAGGGCTACGGGGCTCCATTGTCTCATTAACATTTACTCTTAAGCGGTGCCAGCAGGGCAAAGTTCTCCACTTCCAAAGCAAACTTGTCAGAGTTGCCTAATGATTCTCTGAAACAGCCATGCCCTCCCTTTACCCCTCTCAAGCTAATGCTTGCCCGTTTCTTTTTTTTCTATTTTTAAAAGAGATACATTGAGTTAAGTTACGCTTGGATACGAAGCAGAAATAGTGTCATTAGGATAAAAACAGTAAAGGATGTGATTGCTGAGGTTTGAAGTTGTAGAAATGAAGGACCAATTAAATTGTGGCGTGGTAAAACAACAAAACATGTTGTGTGAGAGCTCTTTCTTTTCCTGATTGCAGGAGATCTTTTCAAAGGCTTAGTACGGGGGTGTCAAACATTTTGCTTGGCGGGCCGGATTTGACCAATTTTTTTCTCGCGGGCCGCACGCTCAAAATAACAAAAACGGTGCGAATTTTTTTTTACTATTGTTATCTAATACAATATCAGTTTAGTTAATTTTAAAAGAAATATGCACTTTGTTTACACTCTAATTATGTAAAATATATTTCTTCAGGATCTTTTCTTGAAATTTCTCGTTTTTTTTCAAATTATGTAAGATACTTTTAATATCATTTTACAAAGATAAACAGAAACAAGTATTTTTTTTTATATTTCGCTTTTTTATAGGAAATTTAATTAAAAGCAAAATCTTTCTTATTACATCCGAGAGTGTTTCTTTGTGATTTAGAGATTTTTCCAGTACAATTAAGTGTATTTATTTTTAAAGATTGGCGCGGATATTTATGCCAGTGTGCCGAAAAAGTCAGCACTTCTTTTTTAACTGTTTTACTTTGTCACTATCCTCGTATTCAAAACTGAAATTCTCCAAATGAATATCTTCTATCATCTTTTTTAGCAGTGATATTTTTCCTGCGAAGATATATAATAGTACTCAATAAAAATAAACGACCGTCTACAGAGAAATAAAATCGGCAAATGCATTCTAGAAAACTAAAAAAATATCGAAAACTGCTCTTTGTGGAATAACGATAGATTTGTAGAAGAAATATATTATCGCATATGCTGTGATTCATGGCAATTATTTATGCCTTCCTTTTCAGTAAATTAACATTTTGTTTTTTTGCGTTGGAAACTTCTCGCGGGCCGCATGAAAATATCTCTCGGGCCGCACATTTGAAACCCCTGGCTTAGTACATCTCGCCCTGGGTCAAGATCAAGCAATAGTTTCAGACAGTATTTTTCCTGACTTTTACCCGGATGTGCTGGTTGCTGCAGTCCCGGAGCAGAGGGTTGGGCAGGCCGCTGCTGTGCTTCCTCCAGGTCTGATAGACCTCCAGCACCACCGCCGTCAGCCCCCGGGGCCATTCCTCCAGGAACTTCTCACCAACTGCTTTCAGGTAGCACATCATCAGATCCAGTATACCCCCATTGGTGATATTACTGATGAGGAAGGTGTGGACATCCTGTTGCTCTATTGAAAGGAACACACCATGTATTAGTGTAACAGAAGTGCAAGCACAGAGCAATATCGTACTGTACATAAGCTACAATGCAAAACATACCAGATTCCATGATTTCAACCGAGTCCACCGGCAGGAGACTTCCATGCAGCTGCTGGATATCCTCCTTCCCATCGCACTGCGCCTCAAGATTACTGAGGCTCTCGTCATCATTATCAGGATCAAACTTCTTTAACCGGGAAGGTAGGTATTTAAATAGCAGTTCCTGAAAGTCAATCTTCTCTTCTTTCTTGCATTTTGTGTTTCTGACACGTGCCGAGCGGCGCTTCGCCGTTTCCCCACTATCCTCCACCGCACGCTTCCTTTTTGGAGCCTTCTTCGCTTTATCCGTCAGAGAAACCTCCATCGCTGTAGCTGTGAGCACGATGGAAAATTTAAATCGCACTGATCACAAGATGAATTATTCCACTCAGAAAAAGTGCTTTCAGTCAGTCAGCATTCTCTGTTAAAGCTGCACTAGCACCTTTCTGTATTTCTGTACCTTTCTGTTAGGCCTGTGTTGAAAAAAATCGATTTTCTGATTCTAAATCGATTCTCATATTAATTCCTAAAAATCAATTTGTATGTCTAAAGATCGATTTTTTTTTTTGATTAAAAAATAATAATAAAAAAAAATATATATATATATATATATATATATATATTTTTTTTTTTTTTTTTTTTTTTCCATCATTACATTTTTGCCTGGTGAACTTTAATCCCAGTAGTTTTGAAAACTCCTGAACTAAATGAACTTTTCTTTAGAGAAAATGCTGGACATTTCAGCTTAAATTTCTAAATGTTATATTAGTTCAATGAAGTTCATATTATCTATATTTACTATAGCTTGTTTGGTTTCTCTGTTATCGGACACAGTTTGTCATGAAATACCTGAAAAATGCCGCGTGCTTCATGGCAAGCTGTGTGTCTGGTGACAGAATAAATCAGACAAGCTAAAATAATGTGTTTACTGCTTGAGCTGTTGCAATTTCTTTCTTTTTTTGCACTTTAAATGGATATTGAAATGCCTATTTGAGTTATTTATTTCTTAGTTATTTCACAATAATTATTGTGAAATTATTAGTGATGCACTGATTGTTCGGTAACCGAAATTGTTCGGCCGAAAATGGCAAAAAAACACTTTCGGTGTTCGGTGGAATAAGTGGGGAAAAAAAACTAAACAATTAATAACGGCGTTGTAAAATAAGGAAATAGACTGGCCGCTCCGTCCCGTAACGTTGCGCACTACATAAATCGTTGGCCAACCAAAAACTAACCCCATAAGAATTTTACCTAACATTCACCAGGAGGTGGAACCAAAACAACATAATGCTGGGAAATTAAAAAAATTTCATTTTTTTATGTTCAATAAATATTTTCTACCTTGTAATTTTGTAAAAGATTTTTTTCTTTGAAAAGCATGCCCAAATCAAATGCATTTGATTTATGCAATGGTGAAAAAATTGGCAAAATAAATGAAAAACTGCTGAAGAACCATGTTCGGTATTGTTCAGTATTCGGCCAAGTGTTTATTATTATTTTCGGTTTTCGGTTTCGGCCACAAATTTTCATTTCGGTGCATCACTAGAAATGATTATTTCAATAGTTATTTTACAGTCATATAATCCAGTCAACACTAACCCAAATCAATATCGAATCGAATCGAATCAAATGGTGATAATCGATTCTGAATCTTAAGAATCGGAATCGAATCGATTCTTGACATTTGAATCGATACCCAGCTCTACTTTCTGTACTTTTTCTGTATTCTTACATCTGTCCAGGGACTACAGATGAAAAATAGCCTCTTGGCTAACTCTGGCACATTTACAGCAATGTTTTATTGATGTGCATTGTCACTGTCAAATAAACCAATAAATAAATGAATAATGAAGGAAAAAATGAGTTTTAACTTTCCAAAAAGAATCATGCAGGTAGGAAAGCGGACCAACCGGTAGGTGGAGCAGAGGTTGTGACCTCCACGGTGGTCTGACTCAGGGTAACCTGAGGTTGAGAGCCAGAATGGGGCAGCACTGGTGGCTCAGGGAAGATGACTGGAGGCAGAGAAGAGCTGGGGCTGCTGCTCAGGATCGTGGGCTGACCCAGGCTGACGGGGCTGCTCGGCTGGGGGAGGGTCTGGAGGAAGTTCTGGTCCCGGTACTCTGACAGGTCTATTCTACGGCCGAGGCTTGGGCGCGGTGGCTCACATGTGGTCTGATGTTTGTACATTGCAAGAAGTTTTTCACCGACATGCTTCCACCTGAGATCAAACAGAGGAGATGCTTATGGTTAACAATAGGCCTGTGTTGAAAAAAATCGATTTTCCAATTCTAAATCGATTCTCATATTAATTCCTAAAAATCGATTCATATGTCTAAAAATGGATTTTTTTTCTTTTTTTTTTCTTTTTTCTTTTCTTTTTTTTCTCTTTTATTTATTTATGTATTTTTTTTTTCATCATTACATTACAACTTTTGGTTATTTTTTTGTTTATCCCCAAAAAAGTAATGTTTGGTTGGACACGAGAATAACTGGTGCCATGTTTTTGCATTTAAATATGTTTAAAGGTATGAAAACATTAAAGTGTTAGGTTATAATTGCATAAATTGTCTATATTTCATTACTTTATATACTGTCTTGGGGTTACATTTGCAAAAAATACTAAAAACCAAATGCTCAAAAATTTAAAACCAAAATAGAACAAATAAAAACTGTGGGAAATGTGGGAAAAAATAACTGATTTCATCCGTCTCTCTTTCCTCCCTGGATCTGTTTGGTAATTCTGACCCACATGATGTTTCTGAAAGCAGTTCTATCAGCATTCTGGGAGCTGATTGGTCCTTACAGCATCATTAGCTGCAATACTTGCTGTTTAATCTCAATATAATACTAGCAGTAATATTTTGCATAACTACAGTCATATAATTCATGCAACAGCTCAAAAAACAGTTTTAATAACACTAACCCAAATCAATATCGGAATCGAATCGAATCAAATCTTGATAATCGATTCTGAATCTTAAGAATCAGAATCGAATCGATTTTTGACATTTGAATCGATCCCCAGCCCTAGTTAACAACTAAAATATTCTGGAAAAAAAGGACAACTGGTTTTTACCTCAACAGTAGAGGTCAAAGGGCCACATTATGCCCATTTTTAACTAACTAATCTTAATCTCTTATACCTTTAAAGCAGCTTTGCACCCAGCATAAATGCTTAACCACTAAGAACAATAAAGAGTGACAGGGTTTTCACACGGCCATTAATTAGGTCAGCGCAAAGGACCTCTGGGCATGAATATGTTCACTTGTGTCAGCGTGAACACAGCAAATACACGCCAGTACTAAATGACAAGAGCAGGACGGCTCAAAGGAGGTGGTCTAAGACAGTGTTTCCCAACATGGGGTCCGGGCCCCCCCTGGGGGGCGCCTGAGATCTCTGGGGGGGGGCGCGAAACTTTGTCTGCTATGAGCATATGCAGCTGTAAAAATTATATTTGCGCATGTTAAATAAATAAAAAAATAATAACACACCTAATGGAATACTGTAATCCAAGTCTGTATAAACCCACGTAGTATTTTAAAAATGACCAAAATATATTTCTAAGTGATTTAGCAGGATAAAAACGTAATAAATTATTATTATATCATTATTCAACATTTAATCATACTACTACTCCGACAGGTTGTTAAAGGAAAAATGTTAAAAATGTTTGCGCTCATATTAAAAGAGACATTTTTCAGAAATTATTTTATGTCCTTGCAATTATTTTCTGTGTGTATTTTATACATTGGTGACACAAAATGAAGGTGAGAAAGACAAAGTCATGTGTATACAGGGTAAACCAAAGGGAAATGTATCACAAAAACATAATTAATGTTAATTTTTTCAATTAAAGATTTGTAACGAATCACTTTACTCTTTTGGTGCTAGTACGTACGGGTCGGGGGGCCCGGCTGGTCTTAGGCACAAGTAGGGGGGAACAAGGAAAAAAGGTTGGGAACCACTGGTCTAAGATGATCTCAGAAGAAGATCTCAGATGATAACTGATTTATTTCTATTTCTTTTCTAATTGATTATTTTGTTGCTCAGTGGCGCTGTTTTTACGAGGTCAAATTCCTGTGTAAATTGTACATTTGGCAAAATAAAGCGATTTCTGATGATAACGTTGATACGTGAGAAAACACTAAAAAACAACATATGTCCACTTTAACAAAAGTTTCACAAACCTAAGACCAGAAAAAAATAAAAACATAATTCAATAATAGGACTTATCCACTAAATAGTTAAGAAAGGTGCATTATCCCCAACTTCTATGTGTTCTTTGCTTTGCTTCTAAAAAAGATTGACATCAGTGTTACTTGTGTTAATCATAACAGTACAGTACTGTCTCAGAAAATTAGAATAGTGTGATAAAGTTCTTTATTTTCTGTAATGCAATTAAAAAAACAAAAATGTCATACGTCATTACAAGTCAACTGAAATATTGCAAGCCTTTTATTATTTTAATATTGCTGATTATGGCTTACAGTTTAAGATTAAGATTCCCAGAATATTCTAATTTTTTGAGATAGGATATTTTAGTTTTCTTAAGCTGTAAGCCATGATCAGCAATATTAAAGTAATAAAAGGCTTGCAATATTTCAGTTGATTTGTAATGAATCCAGAATGTATAACATTTTTGCATTACAGAAAATAAAGGACTTTATCACAATATTATATATAATTTTCTGAGACAGTCCTGTATATCCTAAGTAAAACATATGCCAAACGTTTTATAATTTAACTTGAATCCAAGTTAAACAATTGTACCGTCCTAAGGGGCAAAGCAAACATAGGCTCAACCATTCAAACAAAGAAAAGAAACAGCTTACGAGAGGCAGAGGATGGGCTGAATCAGGACCAGGTCAGGCTTTGGGTCACAGCTAGAAAGAGCCTGCCTGCGCCTCCTTATGTCCAGAGCCTCCTCCACGATGGATCTCCGCTCCTCTTCATCCACTACCACGTAGTGGACTGACATGTTGCTGCACATAATCCATATAAAAACACATCAAGATTTTCAGTCATGTCAAAGTATGAAGATAAGAGCACATAATTGACAGATTGAGCAAAAAAAGAGTAAGCTGATGTTACCATTTCAGGAACATCTGCATCGTATCCCTCTTTAAACAAGGCTGTTCCTGAAAGATCTTTTCCTTCAACACTAGGCCTTTAGTATAACAATGATCCTTCTGTAGGGCTTTGGCAATGAAGTACAAACAGCCTGAAAATATAAAGTAGACGATTGTTCCTTCTTTTTCAACAATTAAGTTGTCATTCTGGTTATCAAAAATGAGCGAATGACATACAAGTGTAGTCACTGAGTGTGTACAGAACAGTTATGAGGTTGTCCAGGCACGGCCAGTGGTCTTCGTTGCAGTGCAATCCCTCCTCAAATGCGTGGCGAGCGAGAGGGATGCGCACCAGCCGCACAGCCAGCTGACCAATTTTGTACCACATGTTCACGTCAGTGGAATCCAACATGACTGCCTAAGAAAAGAAAAAATTTGCAGAAATTATTTACAGCAATCCCTAGCAGCTGATAAAATACTTAAAGGAGCTTGAGGCCGGATTGTGGCAGGATTTATGAAAAAAATCTGTATACATTTTAAGTTTTCTAGTAATAATGTCAGATGAAGCGTTCCAAACCCAAAATAATGAGCCCTCTAGTGTATCTCTCCTTTGCCTTGAACAGGCTGTGTGCTGCAAAATGTGCTGCAATTCGGTCCCGAATTTCCCGCTCTGGGCTGTGGATGTGACGTCACATGACGCTGCATGTGCGTTCTCCCCGTTCTCCCGTGCCGGCTTCACTGTTGGCTGCAGTACCCCCAACGGCCGTCGTGGTGAAGGGTGGCGCTAGAGAGTCTCATTTCTTAAAAGGAGCCTCAAGCTCCTTTAAAAACAGTTTCTAATAAAAAAGAAAAGCACTAAAAAAAAAACTTTTTTAGATTTTTTTTTAAATCACAAGCTTCTTTTTATTTGATTATCATCTTTATTTTTCAGGGTTGCAACATGTTCACACTAGGGCTGTGCGATTAATCGATTTTAAATCTAAATCGGATTTATAAATCAAGACGATGTTAAAAAAGGGAAAATCGAAAAATCGATTTTCCTTTTTTGCAGCTGTCTGCATTACAGACAGAGCTTGTCTAGTCATCTTTGTTTGGTCAAGAAAATTGTAAATGTTGTCACTTTACTAAACTCAAGGAGGATTTACAGTATCTTTCAATTGCACTTCATTCCCAATAGGGACATTTGTTTGCTATTTTTCTTTAAAAATAAAGATAAAATATTTTAAACAATTTATTCCATTGTCTTTTGTAGTTTTACCAAAACAATCGAAATCGAAATCGAAAATCGGGTTTTCAGAGAGAAAAAAAAAAAAATCGGGATTTTATTTTTGTCCAAAATCGCCCAAAATACTGTTTACAACAACATAAAAGTCAAAGGAAATGTAAGAATCCCTGCTTTGTTTTCGGTACCATATTACACCAGCATTTTTGACTTGGGGTTGGGGAATGGCACTTTCTTATTTCCTTTTACCTCCAAATAAAACTCCATAGCTGTTTCGAGGTCATCACGAGATGCAGCCATGCTTGCCAAGTTTTTAAAAGTGGAATATTTCAACATCAGTCCAGGATGCTTGAGACCAACTCTCTGGTCATCTGAGGGCAGGGCCTATAATAGAATGAAACACATTAGAGTTGGAAATTTAAAAAAAGTTAATAAGATGTTTTTTTAAATTCTGAAAAACTATGAACTATGAATGAACTTTTCTAACATTCCCACACTCAGGACTATTTCATGATTAGCTCTTATTTAAACTGAGACTTTTCAAAAACTGTTGACTATCTACTTATCTACATGGAGTTAATGTTTTGATAGGTGTGTACTCTGCACTAGAGAAGTGAGAATTATCTTTGACAGGACTTGAAGATGTGTGTTGTATCTTTGAACCTCTTTGAGCAGTGGAGTTTTGAGGAGCTCATGATAGGCTTTGGCAGACTCCTCAAACTTGTCATGTTTTTGCAGATCTAAAGCCTTGTGATATAAAGCAAAAGCCTCTGCTTCCTGTGAATAGAAATAAGGGAAAAGGAAGTTATTCAAATCTACAAATCAGCCTCATGGTTAAATATTGCGAGTTAATCTTCATGGATTGTATACTTGGGCCTCTTTCGTCTGACTCTTGTTGCTTCTCAAGGGGTCCTGAGACTCATCTGTTGCTGTTGCAGCAGCATTTAGCGCTGCGATACGAATCTATGAAGATCAAACCAAAGAGATTTAAAATGATTCAGCAGAAATGTATCACAGAGATCAGAACAGAAAAAAACAGACTACTCCACAGTCGCAGACTGTGTTGTTGGAAAATTGTTCACAAGGATTATTTTTGTCAATAGCTGCAAAGCTTACCATTTTAATATCTGGAAAGCAGATATTTCGCCTTCAACGTTTGTGAAATCTGTCAGTTTCTGCAGAAACAGAAGACAGCAAGGGCAGGGGAAACAGAAACATGCAGTCGTCACATTTCAGGGAGAAATGTAAGGGGGGGGAGACAAACTTTTTTTTTTTAAATACATTTATCAGTGCTTGTCAAATGCCTTCTGTATTTATTTAATTTACACAAGTGTATGAGAAAGCCTTAAGGGTAAATAGTCCAGGGGCCAGAGCCCAAAATTTCACTTGTCAGTACCACTCAACGTGATTATGATTTTTGAAAAGGTCCATGTCTATAGATGATATTTTGGTATGAAAACCTTCCTGAGTGGCAGCTGGATCATAGTTATCAGCTCATGAAGTTACCCACCCCCTTCAGAAAATTACATTTTAGATGCTGCTGCATATCCTGGTTTAGACTCATGTACAGGAAATCTGTCAATGTTTCACAATATTGTCTTTGGTATCATTTTAAAGGGGACCTTTTCAGCATTCATTGAAGCTAAGATGTGAATCTTTCTGACCAACATAGAGGTCACTGCAGCTCTTTAAACTATAAACAACACACATTTTTACACAGTTTTCGCCTAAAAGATATACTATCTTTTATCCCTGTGTCATCTAAGAACAATAGAGACACAAAATACAAAAACTGGAATACTCACAGGACCATAAGGATTCAGGAAATGTATAATATACCCCTAATATATCATTGTTACAGGTCATTGTGAGCCTTAAACTAGAAGAGCATCATTAGGCTCCTATGAAACTATAAGAGCCGCTAGGCTGATGTCACAAACTGGTCTTTATCATGCAAATACAGGACATAAAGGAACCACAATGAAATAAAGAATCAGTTTAGTTTTATAAACAACATTAGAGACACAAAATACAAAAAATACAAATGCAAAAACTGGAATACTCACAGGACCATAAGGATTCAGGAAATGTATAATACACCCAATTTAGAATCATCAATTAACCTGAAGGGGGTTTTAACTTCATGAGCTGATAACTCTGATCCAGCTGCCACTCAGGGAGGGTTATCTTACCAAAATATAATCTATAGACATGGATCTTTTCAAAAATCATAAGTAAGTTTGGTCACCTTGAGTGGTACTGATATCTGGTCTGGAACATGGACTACAAAGTAATCCACAAGGCAACTCAATATAGACGGTTTTCCAAGGAAGTGTGTGGGACAGACCTGCAGACCTAACCACAACTAGCTCATCTGTTTGATTTAAGTACATCAGCACCGGTGGGTAACACACCAGAAACTCTGGACCTCAGAAACAACATAAACCGTTTTGAAGACCTTATAAACTGAACTACTGACTGAACTGAGCTCATCTCAGCTAACGTTAGCGCTTGTTTCCCCGGGCAACCATCACTCGGAAAAATAGGCCACTTACGGTTCATTTCCGATGAAACTGTATTAATAAGCTGCATACTCTCAAATGACATCGGTAGTGAATCAAAAAAAACATTTGATCAATTATTGCTTTTATCGTCTTTTGTTGTTGTGACACATGGATGTGACGCGGTGGCGTCGCAGGAAGCCATTTTTTTTTTTTTTTTACCGGCCAGTTAGTAAAGTCGCTCCCCATTGGATGATTCCGTGTCGTGGTAGAAATGTAACCAATCAGATGCGTTGATACTGACGGCAATTATATGAATGACCAATCTGTCATTCTGCCACAAAAGCTTTACATTTTCTTTAATGCTCCCGTTATAATCAGTACTCGAGTTGTAAAAAGAATTTAGGGGGGATGGTGGATTTTATCACATGGGGACAGATAATTTGTGCTGATTACAAATAATATAATATATTACAAATAAAGCACTGACCAAAACACCTGCAGAAATACTGCAGGAATGACATAGCAGCAGTTAAATGCAGCCTTCTGTAAGCTTTAAATATCCACTGGGCTTACATCAAATACATCAAAACACAACAATAAAAAACAGTTTTCTGAACTTATCAATATGACTCTGTCCTTCACAGGATAAGTAAAATGGACCTCTGCAAAAACTCAAAATCTTAACAAGAATATTTGTCTTATTTCTAGTTAAAATGTCTCATTTTAGTAAAAGAAATCTCATTACACTTAAAACAAGACTCATCACTGGAAAAAACAACAATTTTCACCTGTTTCAAGTAGATTTTCACTTGAAATAAGTAGAAAAATCTGCCAGTGGAACAAGATTTTTTTGCTTGTAATGAGAAGATAAATCTTGTCCCACTGGCAGATTTTCCTACTTATTTCAAGTGAAAATGTACTTGAAACAGGTGAAAATTGTCAAATAAGTTATTTTTCTGGTGATGACTCTAAATGTTGAAATAGCAGTACGTACACATTCACATTCATTGATGAAATGACACAAGGGATGGAAAGGGGGGATAGCAGTTTCACATGGGGGATGATTTGGACCGTTTTTATTTCAGGGGGGATGCCATCCCCCCTCATCCCCCCTCAACTCCAGTACTGTATATATATATATATATATATATATATATATATATATATATATATATATATATATATATATATATATATATATATATATATATATATATATATGGGTTTTGCACTAGAGCGTGACTTGCACAATAATTATGCAAACACTAGAGGGCAGTATTTTATAAACCTACATTTTCTCTTAGCTTAGGCTCTTGAGGATGACACTTCTTTTTAAAGCAAAGTATCATTATCCAGTTGTTTGGTCCTCAGATAATTTGCTTTACCCTGCTTTATAGTGACACTTTTTCAGACGTGTAGATTTTTACAATATTTAAGATAGTCTTGAAAACCTTTCCAAGAGCACCTTCTATCCTAAACAACTTTATCTCTAACCTTTTACAGTAACACCTACATGCTCTCTTACTCAGCAATTTACTCTCTTTGTTGTAGCTTGATTGTTGTTACTCTGCTGTAAGACACTTCAGGTAATAAAAGTGTCTGCTAAAGGTAATGTAAATGTAATGTAATGATAATATTAAAAAAAATATACATGGAGAATAATTTGAAATACTGTAAACCCTTTCTCATCCTAAAAGAAATTGAGATTTCATTGTCATCATGCAGCTAGTAGAGGTATATGACAGATTATTTCTTTGACAGCATTTGTGGTGTTAAAGTGTTGCATCTTTTGCAGTTTTGTTAGAAACACTATACGGATTTTGTCCTTGCTGACCCTGTGGGTTGCAGTCCCTTTTTGCTTCATTATTCCTTATTCCTTCCTCCCCTGCACTCATCCACACCCCTCCCTACCTCTCCCTTGGCTGAGACTGTCTGGGCTGGCGGGCAGCATAATCAATTTTTTTTCTGTCAGCATGCTAGCGAAAAATAGCTGACGTCACGGCCATTACTGACTGTATAAAAGCCGGAGTAATGCAGATTCACTGTGCAGTCAACCCAGCTACATCTCCTGACACAGGGTAGCTCTTCTCTCTCCAGCCATGGCTTCGTCCAGCTTTGACCCTTTCTTCCCTTCCAGGTCCACGAGGAGAACAACTGTGCGCAGTGCAGGTTATGGAGCCGGAGGAGGAATTGGATCTCGGTCTGCATTCTCCACTTACTCTGCACCAATAAGCTCTCATGCATTATCAAGAAGAAGTTATCCAACGTACACTCGATCTTTTTCAAGTTACTCCAAAGTTCTTGCCTCTCCGGGGTCTGCAGCAGCCACAGAGTTACGCCTGGACCAAGCAGCTCAAGTCAGCTCTGAGTTCAAAGTTTTAAGGACCCAGGAAAAGGCTGAGCTTCAGAACCTGAACGACCGCTTCGTAAGCTTCATCGAGAGGGTCCATGAGTTGGAGCAGCAGAACAAGTTGCTGGAGACCGAGCTGCTGCTGCTCAGGCAGAGGCAGGCTGAGCCTTCCAATCTCCAGGCCCTGTACGAGCATGAAATCCGCCAGCTACGTGCTGCTGTCGAAGAGGCCCGCCATGAGAAGCAAGCGACCCAGGACCACAGGGATGAGATGGAGAATGTGTTGAAGGACCTGCAGAAGAGCTATGAGAACGAAGCCCTCGGCAGAGAAGATGCAGAGGGTCGACTCATGGATGCCAGGAAGGATGCGGATGATGCTGCCATGTGCCAGGCCGAGCTGGACAAGAGAGTCGGCACCCTTCTGGATGAGCTGACCTTCCTGAAGCGGCTCCACGAAAGCGAAATCAAAGAGCTGCAGGCCCAAATACAATATAGCGCAGATGTGTCAGTGGAGATGGAGATCTCCAAACCAGACCTTTCCGCTGCACTTCGTGAGATCCGAGGGCAGTATGAGACGGTGGCGCAACGCAACATCCAATCTGCCGAAGAATGGTTCTGCGACAAGATGAATGTGATGACCGTGGGCTCTGCACGCAACACGGAGAGCGCACGCCAGTCCAAGGATGAAGCTGCAGAGTACCGCCGGCTACTCAAGGAAAGAACGATGGAGATTGACGCCTGTCGTGACATTAACCAATCTCTTGAAAACCAACTGCAGGAAGTGGAGGAGAAGCAGAGCGCTGAGATCTCTGCATTCCAGGTAAACCACATCACAACCCCAGAACATACCAAACAAAGTTGCAATATTCTTTCAGGGAAAAGTAAAAGAGACTTATTCTCAATTATTCAGTCCCTAACTGTGAAATGCTTCATTTGTATGTACCGCTTTAATTGTTCTCCCTGTACAGGATACAATAGGCCAACTGGAGGAGGACTTGAGGAAAAACAAGAATGACATGGCTCGCTACCTAAAAGACTATCAAGACCTTTTGAATGTGAAGATGTTATTGGATATTGAAATTGCAGCATACAGGTACAGTACATGTACACACAGTCATGATTCTAGTCATTCACTGACACTAATCCCTGCAGGACCGATCGCTTCATTTTCTTTGTGATGTGTATTTTATCCATTAGGAAACTCCTGGAAGGAGAGGAGAATCGTCTGAACGTGGCAGGACCCGGATCTCTTTACTCTCAAACCACGTACGCCGCCCCTTCCTTCGCAAGAACGCAGTTCTCCGTGCAGCCTCAGTTCAGCTCCGGAGCTCCTTACCTGCTGAGCTCCCGCTTGTACTCTTCAATGCTCTCCACAGAGGAGGTAATATCCGCAAGCCAAGCGCAGCAGGCGGAGGCCAGCCCCACTCAGGCCGAGGGAGAGGACCAGGTGGAAGAAAAGGAGGAGGAAGAGGAGGAGGATGGAAAGGAGGAAGAGGTGGAGGATGAGCAGGATGAAGAGGGAGAGGATGAGGAAATAAAGGAGGAGGAAAAGCAAGAGGAGGAAGAAGAAGAGGAGGAAGAAGAAGAAAAACAAGCAGGGGATGAGGATGAACATGAAGACGGTTAGTGTTTCTCATTTTCTTTATTGACTTTATCTGTTTCTCTGGTCGATCCCTGTTTGTAACCATTATCCCTTCTCACAAAACAAAGAAGGTGAAGCAGAGGATGGAGACGATGGGGGAGAAGGAGGAGAAGAGACCCAGCCTGAAGAGGAGAAAACTAACGAGCAGAAGGAAGAAGATGGCGATGAAGCGGAAGCAGAGGAACCGGCGGAAGCTGAAGAGAAATCTGGCAAAACTCCTGCTAAAAAAGTTTAGAGTTAAACATCACTTCTCTGGTGCTCAATATGCAAAAATAATTCAGTCAAAGCAAATGCAAATCTCTTGAATTCTGAAGTGTCGTTGAACGCAGCATGTATGATGCACCTGAGAAGCTAAACTGCATGTATGGACCCCGAGTTCACCGTAACAGCAAGGAAGCTAGCTAGACCCATCACGAAGACAGCAGGCGTCATGATCATGAAAATGAACTTCTAATTTGCAGAGATTTGTTTGCAGGTGCTTTACTGTCACTCAAGTGCTCGATTGTGCTTGTACAAGTATCTATGTGCAATAGCCAGTTTGAAATGCCTTACTCCAATCCTCTACTGACTACTGTGAGTCAATGATGTGCTGTACTGAACGCCAATAAACGCCAAAGCCTCGCCAACATGAAACACGCTCCAGGTTTTCATTTGTTCTAAAGAATTCACATCTAAACACATTCATTAAACACATGAACAGAATAATAACATATATAACATAACATATATATATATAAAATAAAAATGGTCAAAATCATCCCCCTTGTAAAACTGCTATTTCAACATTTAGAGTCATCACCAGAAAAATAACACCAGAAAAATAACTTATTTGACAATTTTCACCTGTTTCAAGTAAATTTTCACTTGAAATAAGTAGGAAAATCTGCCAGTGGAATTTATCTTCTTATTACAAGCAAAAAAATCTTGTTCCACTGGCAGATTTTTCTACTTTTTTCAAGTGAAAATCTACTTGAAACAGGTGAAAATTGTTGTTTTTTCCAGTGATGAGTCTTGTTTTAAGTGTAATGAGAATTTTTGAGAATTTTTTACTAAAATGAGACATTTTAAGTAGAAATAAGACAAATATTCTTGTTAAGATTTGGAGTTTTTGCAGTGATCCATTATACTTCAGTCATATTGATAAGCCCTGTAATTCACCAAATGATCAAGTAATAAATTTGAATCCAACATAAAATGTTCTCAACAGGAACATTAATGGAGGTTAATGGAAAAGTACATAAATGGCTCAATCCACAATGACAAGTCACTCCATCCTGGGCAATAAGGGGATGCATCAGAAGGCTAGAACACCCAGCAAGCCAATTAAAATGCACAAAAAGAAAAACCTCGAGGAAAAGAAACATCAGCTTATCAGACCAATTAAGACAATAAAGCCTCGAGTTTCTTAAACCTCGCAAAGCTGAGTTACCGTGGCACGTTTAGTGTTTATTCAAAGTCAGCAGATCGCTTTTATCCTGACATGTGTCTTCGTGATCAGTGAGCTGACAGCAGTGTTTTTGCCCGCCACTCCCCCCCTCCCCCAGCCACGCCGCTGTCCATAAATCAGGCCGCACTGAAACCTTTATGACTCAGCTCCTGCTGCACCAAGAGTCTGGCCAAGTGTCAACGCAGGCAGAGCCACAAAAAGGAGCGGAAAAAGAGCGAGCAATTTCATTATTTCATTAAAGAGAGAGAGGAGAAGCAGGGACATATCTCACTGCACTAAACCTTGACAGAGGACAGACTGTTTTTTATCCAGTAACGAGGTTGTGGGGACCAGCAGCTCTGCAGAGATGCAACCAACATCACTCCTGTCTTTCCCACTTCCGTCTTTGCTTCTCACAGGTTGAGATAAGCACACGTAATTGGGCACAAAAAAAGAGGAGTCTCTTTTTTGATGTGCCAGAGACACCTTTTGACTTTCTGCGTCAATGCAGCGCAGGAAAACGAGCATGTGCTTTCAGGCCTTGCGGTAGATGCATGGCTTAATGTTGCAAATGTAAATGCAAAGTCCCCGATAGGAGATCTCTCCTCCTGTAGCCGTTAGGGATGGGCGGTATGGACTAAAAGATGTATCACGATAATTTCCGGCATTTATCCCGATAACGATAAGAATTACGATAAAAAAAATACCAATTCAACTCCACCTTTTCAACTATAAATCTATCTTGCTTTCAGATCCGCCATGTTTGTTACACAAAAACGTCATCAACGGGAATTTATCCTTCTTTCTTTCTTTCTTTCTTTCTTTCTTTCTTTCTTTCTTTCTTTCTTTCTTTCTTTCTTTCTTTCTTTCTTTCTTTCTTTCTTTCTTTCTTTCTTTCTTTCTTTCTTTCTTTCTTTCTTTCTTTCAGGCTCATTTCCTTCCTTTCTTCCCTTCCTTCCTTCTTTCCTCCTGCTCTCTCCTTCCTTCTTCCCTTCCTCTTTTCTCCCTTCCTTCCTCCTTTCCTTGTTTTCTCCCTTCCTTCTCCCCTTTCCTTCCTTCCTTCCTTCCTTCCTTCCTTCCTTCCTTCCTTCCTTCCTTCCTTCCTTCCTTCCTTCCTTCCTTCCTTCCTTCCTTCCTTCCTTCCTTCCTTCCTTCCTTCCTTCCTTCCTTCCTTCCTTCCTTCTTTTTTCCCTTCCTTCCTTCTTTCCTCCTGCTCTCTCCTTCCTTCCTTCCTTCCTTCCTTCCTTCCTTCCTTCCTTCCTTCCTTCCTTCCTTCCTTCCTTCCTTCCTTCCTTCCTTCCTTCCTTCCTTCCCTCTTTTTTCCCTTCCTTCCTTCTTTCCTCCTGCTCTCTCCTTCCTTCCTTCCTTCCTTCCTTCCTTCCTTCCTTCCTTCCTTCCTTCCTTCCTTCCTTCCTTCCTTCCTTCCTTCCTTCCTTCCTTCCTTCCTTCCTTCTTTTTTCTCTTCCTTCCTTCTTTCCTCCTGCTCTCTCCTTCCTTCCTTCCTTCCTTCCTTCCTTCCTTCCTTCCTTCCTTCCTTCCTTCCTTCCTTCCTTCCTTCCTTCCTTCCTTCCTTCCTTTCTTCCTTCCATCTTTTTTCCCTTCCTTCCTTCTTTCCTCCTGCTCTCTCTTTCCTTCCTTCCTTCCTTCCTTCCTTCCTTCCTTCCTTCCTTCCTTCCTTCCTTCCTTCCTTCCTTCCTTCCTTCCTTCCTTCCTTCCTTCCTTCCTTCCATCCTTCCTTCCTTCCTTCACGTACGTTGTGCGTGGATTTAACGCAGAACCATAAATCCGGCTTTACACAAAAACTTCATCAAGGGGAATTTATCGTTTTTACCGCGAGATGACAAATTCTTACCGTGAGGAATTTGACGGTATATCGTGAACTGTAAAATATCGCCCATTCCTAGCCGTCCTCAGATTTACTCAGCTGGACTGCATCATCCTACTGTATATCCTCGGTTGCTCCCACTTGCAACAGTCACACTAAAGCCAGTCCAGAGGAGCACTTAGTATAATTGTTTGACACTTTCCAACAAATTCACCTTTTCAACACACACACACACACACACACACACACACACACACACACACACACACACACACACACACACACACACACACACACACACACACACACACATTTCACCACTCAAAGAGATTGCACAACTGTGAGTGCTTTTTTGGGGGGGAGTAAAAGGGCAGCAATGACAGTAATGAAGCTCATCACAATATATAACCATTTACTGGTACATAGTAGAAGGCTTCTCTCTATGCATGTGCATGCTCACTAAAAAATGACTTAAGCATCTCAAGGCACAGTGGGGAAACATATCTCCCGTGAATGCGGCACGTCGGGGCACAGCTGTATTATTTTTATCACATTTCATCGATCAGATATTGAGTTTCCACCCTGTGTTTCATCCATCACATTGGGGCTGTCAACTGACGGCCCATAAATCCCACGACTCTCTAGCACTGCAGGGCATGCATTATGTGCAGTGTGTGTGGGGGGGGGGCCACTGAGACCTCCCAGACTCACAATCCTTTCATGGAAAACAAAGAACCAAAGGTGCAGCAGGAGACATCAACAAGGGTAGAGGTTTTTGTAAAACAGGGAGAAAAATAAAATCTGTGTTGTATTGTTGCGTCAAAATGGAGAAAAAAAAAGACAAAATAGCAAATGCCTTGAGTGTTGTTAAAGTTTCTGGAGTTAACTTCTATGTTCATGGCAATAAAATGCCTGAAAACGTCAAAATTCATTCAGGAATCTCACTTATTTCGAAAGAAAATGACTCAAAAATAGACATTTATTTGTTTCGAGCGGTACACTTTTAAAAGATGCAAACTCATGATACACTTCTGCACAGAGAGCATGCAGTTTCCTTTGCAGCAAATAGATATTAGATGCCTGGGGGATAGATGAATAGAGGAATTGATTGATTTGGGCTGTCAGACAGCAAACTACCAATAACGCGGTTTTTTGATGCTGAGATAAAATGCTGTGTATTCACAGACCCAAATTCAGGTACTTACAAAGAAATGAATTGTTTAGTAGTATAATTTAGTAGTCGCGATATGTGATATTTTCCCTTTTAAAGAAACACTTCTGGTTTCCAAATGCACGGTAGATGTTTGCACTTGTCTCGGGCTCCTGTCCAGACAGTGATTGCGGTCATGCTCCAGTTTGCTTTTTGTCTACACAAAGGAAAGGAAATCTAGATAAGAGCTGGGGCTCCCTCTGCTGATCTGAGATAATCACCTAATTAAAGCCTCAATAGAAAGAGCCCTGGCTATGTCCCGGAGGAGACCATTTCATGAAAAGTCATTGCACTTTATTTTCTAAAAATAGATACTGGCTTCCTCTGGTGTACACAAAGGTTGTAGCTTCAGTCATCAGATGGCTTCATGAACCCACCGCAGTGGTACAAATAACTTTGCAGTGAGACATGAGCCCTCAGGGTACGATTCTTTTGTAGAGAAATGCAACCTGGGAAAAGAGAAAGATATAAAAATGCAGACAAGCTAAGGTATGTGGAAAATCATATTCATATTCAGCAGCCACATGCAGTACTGGAGTTGAGGGGGGATGAGGGGGGATGGCACCCCCCCCCTGAAATAAAAACGGTCAAAATCATCCCCCCTGTAAAACTGCCATCCCCTCCTTTCCATCCCTTATGTCATTTCATCAATGAATGTGGTTTTACTGCTATTTCAACATTTAGAGTCATCACCAGAAAAATAACACCAGAAAAATAACTTATTTGACAATTTTCACCTGTTTCAAGTAGATTTTCATTTGAAATAAGTAGGAAAATCTGCCAGTGGGACAAGATTTATCTTCTTATTACAAGCAAAAAAATCTTGTTCCACTGGCAGATTTTTCTAGTTATTTCAAGTAAAAATCTACTTGAAACAGGTGAAAATTGTTGTTTTTTCCAGTGATGAGTCTTGTTTTAAGTGTAATGAGATTTTTTTTTTACTGAGACATTTTAACTAGAAATAAGACAAATATTCTTGTAAAGATTTTGAGTTTTTGCAGTGATCCATTTTACTTATCCTGTGAAGGACAGAGTCATATTGATAAGTTCAGAAAACTGTTTTTTATTGTTGTGTTTTGATGTATTTGTTGTAAGTCCAGTGGATATTTAAAGCTTACAGAAGGCTGCATTTAACTGCTGCTATGTCATTCCTGCAGTATTTCTGCAGGGGTTTTGGTCAGTGCTATTATTTGTAATATATTATATTATTTGTAATCAGCACAAATTATCTGTCCCCATATGATAAAATCCACCATCCCCCCTGATTTTCTTTTACAACTCGAGTACTGGCCACATGCATCAACTATGTTTCCTGCAGTCATGTTGCTGCTTCTTCAGATTAAAGCAAATAAAATCTTGCTTTTTACAGTATAATAAAGTGTTTCTGAAAACAGCTGCTGAAGAAGTGAGAGTTCAAAAGTGTAAATGACTCAAACCAAAACCCAACTCTGCGCCAGTGCTTGAAGCGCTCGTGTGGAGACGGTGCATTGACCCCTCCTCAAAGTGCTGCTGCAACCGAGCAATTACCTGATTTTGTAGCAGCCAGCCAGGTGGGGGCACGTCTCCTGTTTGCCTCCGACATCCTGTGGTTCTGGCTGCGGACCCATAAATCCATTAGGCCTCTTTTTGTCTGCACCGTGTGTCAGGAATCGAAGCCTCTCAGTGGGGGCTGTATGATTATGTCTGTCTCTGAGGCATTATTGTTCCCTCACACCATAAAAGAAATCACAGTTCACTGAGTTTAGTAATGTCAGCCGCTGATGGAGTCGAGTCAGCTGAGCTTTGTCCATATACTACATATCATGCATGTGACAGGCAAAATACTTCAACTTTATGGCCCATGAAAATAACGCACTTACACATGCACGAGCAGCGAAGCATGGTTGGCCTCATGCAAGAAATGCTGCAGATGGTAAGAGGATGGAAGACGGGGAGCATAATTAGTCTTCTGTCTGTCATGCTAGGTGTCCATCTCTCTGACAGGATACAGATTAGGCTGTGGGCAAGGTAAACACGAGGGCAGAAATGCTACCTCCATCTTTGTGTGGTGTCTAAAGTAAGTACAGCATCCTCTCATCAGGACCTCATCTTCCCTTTCATGCCGAAAATGAGCACAAGCCAGCTGTGCCAGGGCTCCATCATCATGTACACCTGTTTACATTGAGCCTGCGTATCAGCTCATGGCTGCAGTATAATGACATACTTTGTTTTTGATAGATTACCATAAGTTATAAGTATAATGTTGCTTCCATTTACCAACATGTCTCAAACATAAGATGACATAAGATCTGCAACCCAAAATCTTGGCAGGGTACTGAAATTGCTATTACTGTAAAAAAATATTTGAATTTACTTTGACTTTTATTTTTTGCAAACAGTATAAAACCACGGTATTTCATGTTTTTGTTTCTTTTTTCCTCCTGATCTTCATTGTATTTGTTAATATACATTTTTTGATGCATTACAATTTTGCAACATATTTTAAAGACACATGCTATTGAGGTAATTTACTGCTAATATGATGTGAAAGAAAAATAGATAGATAGATAGCCCTGATGTCCTGAGGTAGAACTCTGACTTGTGCATTAACTGCTTAGTTAGTGCTTATGTATTTTATTAATTTACATGCCGAAGTAATTTTTCATAATATCTACATTAAGCTCATCTGAGATGCATGGTCCCACATCGGTTCGTGCCATCTGTGTGCAACATGTTTCGGAGCAAACCTAACGGTGCTAAAATGCCAGGAGGAAATGCCTTACTGAATGATGAACTCGAGTTAAAAGTTATTTTTGTTGTCTCCTTTCAGAGGCCGTCCGTTTGCCGCTGCCACGCAGAGCTGCAGCTGAACCTGTGGCCTATTGATGTTAAAAGGAGTCTTGGGGAGGAGTGGGCCTTTTAATGATGATTTTGTACCAAAGCATCATGCATGAAAAGCTGAGTCCTTGAGGAGTAAAAGTGGGCAGAGGACCTTCCCTTTGTCAACAAATGTTTATGTTTAACAAAAACTATCTTAAAGAGAATGCATATTTTCCCTCTTCGGGTGCATAATATCGATTGATCATTCAAAAAATGAGGAGGAAGTTGGGAGCGTAAATGCCAAGTCGTGCAGCCATAAGCTGCACACCCATCATCTGTTGTCCCTCAATTCGCTATGTATCAAGAACCATCATTTGTCAATAGCTGATATAACCACATGGGCAGGTGATTATTTTGCAAAACCTTCATCAGGCACTAAAATATATAGAAAAACAACTCTTAAAATGTTATCTTTATGTTACTCATCTCCAGAGGCAGAGGCCTCTGGGATTTGGGATGGATCATCACACGGTGGAATTGTGTATTGTGGTCACATAAAGTTGTACTCCAGATTTTTTTTTATATTTTCTTCAGAAGTAATGGGCACTACATCCCCCAGACCCAAGATGAAATGCACTCCCCAGACTATTACTAGCCACAGGTCCAATAGCCAGGCTCTGTGATGGTGTGGGGGGTTTACCGGTGCTCTTGAAAAATTCCATTTACACTTCTGTGATGGCGGCTCTAATGCTTAGTTGATAGATTTTGGAGCAACGTGTGCCACCCTGCAAGAGCATATTGTTTTCCCGGCCATCCGTGCATTTTTCGACCAAACAATGATAAAACACATTCAGCACTCATTACAAAGGCATAGCTGAGGGAGAAGGGCATTGCAGTGGCCTCCCAGGGGTCTGGAATTAAAAAATGACATCATGACATCCCATACCATTGCACACCTGAAAGGTTTGGTGAAAAACAACAGCCTCAGAGTTATGAGAAGGAACGTCAACATTACAAAGCGGTAAAAAGCTTTGCTGTTCAATTATGTTTTAAGTGTTTCAGGCCTAAAATTGAAAAATGAATCAAGAAATAAAATGATGAGAAAAATAATCAATATCTTGGGGCCATATTTCAAGCAGAGATAAAAGATAAGAATCACTTCCTTTGTATTTTCCAAATATTCCCAACCTTTTCTGATTCAGGCTTGTGCATTTGAAAGTAAAAGACAAGGTTTAATGATAAATGTGTAATAAACATGCATGTGACGTATGTTGAGGCTACAGTGGGTACTACAGTATGCAATAGCAGAAAGCTGTCAGTTGATGGCAATATTGCATTTCCTTTTGCAAGTTTGATTGCATATCTCTCTCCTTCTTTGTTCCCTTTTATTTAATTTTTTTTGTTTTTTGGTGGAAAAGCAGAGTTGTATATTTGCTTTTGCAGGTCTTTCCATAGGTATTAAGAGACTCAAAGGTCAAATGTGCACGAGCAGATGTGAGGCACGTCAGCCCACCTCCCTCCTAAAAACCTACTCAGCAATCACCTACAGCTCACACAGAAATAGGTCACAACAATCTTGCGTAAGACTCAATTTATTACCTGGAAAAATCCAACATATAGGTGCAACATATATTCATGTTGCCTTATATTCAACCTGTGAGCGGCAAAAACCGGTGATGCAGGTTTGTTTTATTATCATTATCTTTGTTAATTAAGCTGCATAAGACATTTTAACACCTCTTAGTTAGAAAGAAATAGGGCAACAATTAAAAATGTTAACATTCAGAAAGCCTGTTGATAATTTATCAAAGTTTTGAAGAGTAAAAAGGCCTCTGGAAGAAATGATTATCTATTGAATAGCTCTGCCATAAATTCATAATAAAGAAACAACTGAATAATAATCAGATTGTGTTATTTCCAAATCGCCACAAGGTGTTACAAAGCAGCCATATCACAATAGATGCGGAGGAGGCGGGAGAGATGATTGACACTGCCCTGTCAATTGGAACAACGAAACACTGGGCGTCTAAACATTTCTGACAGCACCATTTGGTTGACCGGTAGCAGGAGAAAAGAAAGAAAAAAAAAAGCACACATACTGTGCAAAACAAAAGGCTGAGTACTCTCCCAAATCGAAGCGCCTACTGCTGTAAATGACGAGGCAGGGAATGCTATTTTGAGTCCCGTTTCATCGAAGGACAAGCCACCAGATGCCTCAATTAATTGTGCGGCTTGTATGAAACACATTTTGCTGGGTGAAATCAAATGAAGCCTCTGTGAGCATGTCTGGTCCATTTATGCTCACCTAGAATACAGAAGGTCTCATTTAAAGCAGTCGGCGTGAGCTACAGCATTTCAATTCATCTAGTTTTAATTAAAAACAATAACCAGGTGATCATTTATTTATAGTCGGATGAATTATTCTCCATCAGAACGTCAAATTGTGTGCAGTTCCTCTTTAAAATCAAACTACTGACACTACTGGGAGTCCTTGAAGCAAAACGAGAGATACTTCAGCCTCTTTATAACTTGCCTGAATTCAATTTAAGCTCATTTGATAATTTATGAGGAACTTTAACACTAACACCCTTTCTTGGTATATGCAGTCTATGCAAATACATAAGCCCACTGCGACTCTGAGCTCCCGACCTACAAGGCCAGTTTCAAGATCCAGTACTCGAGGAAAAATCTAAAGACCTTCAGTTGTGGCTACCTGAATGACATTCAAGTACTTCACTGTGAAGAAGTGAAATCATGCATAAGATTTAAGTAAAAACTGTCAGGGTTTTTGAGAAAATTTGCAAAATGTGAGTATTCAAATTTAATTTGGCAAATCTGTGATTTAGGAAGACATACATTTTGAGTTTTCTGTTGCAAATGTATAAATTTGTAAAATCAGACTGTCTGAGTTTCCGTGCATTCGCAAACTCACAAGGTCACATATTTCAAAAGGTTCAAAAAAAGGCTTTTCTCCACAGCTATTTCGCTTCCATGGCAACTATTGTAGGAGGTGCAGGATTTATTTATTATTTTTTTTATATCATCACATTCTCATCAGTCTTGGTTCATGCAACGAAGCTTAGCGAAGCAACTGTTGATGTGAACTGACTTGGCTTAAGTGTGTGCTTGGCCCCGCCGGCTTCAGCGACGTGGGAAGAGCTGGCTGATGCCGGGGATGGAGCAGGTGCCGGATCCATGCTACCTTGAACATCAATGGGATTTGCAGAATGTCTCAATTTGAAACATGGCCCATCCAGCCTTCCACTTACACTCCGGCTTTGTGGTGGTCGACTGCATATAACTTCTTATAGGGCGTTCAATGTGTTACTGACCTGAGCTTCATTCCTTGCACTGCCGCTGGTTATTAATTTGCCCTTTGCCTCGCCAATGGACCACTTTTACGGTTCATGCAATATGGCGGTTTCTGACACGGTTTCTGACACGGTTTCTGAGGGGCTCGCGGCCATAAATGAGCAGTCCTGGACCAAAATACATGCTTGATCTGTTAGTTCCTATGAAGCTCTCAGACCCCTGAGCTTCATCTGGATCTGGTTTGTTGCATTTCCCAAGAACCAGAACCAAGCAAGGTGAGGCAGCGTTCAGTTATTCTGCTCCTCACCGGTGGAACAAACTTCCTGTAGACCTGAGGTCTGCTCCAACTGTCAGCTCCTTTAAATCAGGCCTAAAAACATTAGTTTACTGAAGCGTACTCTTAAATTAAATACTTTCCCGCTGTACTCTACTGCCCTTACTTTTAAACAACTTGTGCTTTTTATTATTTTACCTCTTTTCTTATCATTTTATTTGTTATTTACTGTTTAATTTTGTGTTTGCTGCTTTTAATGTTGATGTAAAGCAGTTGAATTGTGCTATACAAATAAACTTGCCTTGCCATCCTGCATCAACCAATTTACTTAAGACTAGACCTACGTTCGAGTGTACCCTTCAGAGGTGTCAAAAGTATTCACATCAAGTATCAACTCAAGTTTTTAACTCAAGTAAAAGTATAAAAGTACTGGTTTCAAAACTACTTAAAGTATAAAAGTAAAAGTAATGTAAGGGGGAAAAAAGCCATTAAGGACAAAAGCCATTGAAAATGAATGTATCTTAGTATAATGCAAATATATTAAAGAACCATATATGTGTACTATTGAGCATTAACATGTGTTTCAGAGAGCAGGAGATATGATGACTAGTTGCCTATAAGTATTGTAATGGTGCAAAAAGTCAAACTTCAGAGGCATGTTATCATTTATCCTAACCTTTATTGGAATGTACATCCAAGTTTAGTTGCAGGAATCTGAGGGAACGGATGTAAGAACAAAACTGGACAGAAACATCTGAAACAACCACAACCAAATTCACTCTATCCGGATGGAGCAATTTAACTGGATAGTTTTTTTTAAAGGCCGAAATGAAATAGAGTAACAAGGCTTTTTTTTAAATGTAAGGAGTAAAAAGTACAGATAATTGTGTGAAAATGTAAGAAGTAAAAGTAAAAAGACGTCTGAAAAATAATTACTCCAGTGAAGTATAGATAACCAAAATTTCTACTTAAGTAAGGTAACGAAGTATTTGTACTTTGTTACTTGACACCTCTGGTACCCTTGCAGGTGGGTTGTGGGGACAGCATGACACATATGTAATAAAATAAGGTAGGGTAGACTTTATTCATCCCCGAGGGGAAATTCATTTGTCACAGCAGCAAGACACAGAACAGAAATAAACAGGACAGACGAATAATAAATAAATTACATAAAAAAACATAGAAAGACTGTACTTTGCTTGCTGGATAAAGAAAACATTAAAAAACGCTCAGACAAAAATAAATAAATATGAGAGTATTTAATCAGAATCAGAATCAGAATCATGTTTATTCAGCCAAGTCAGGTCAAACAAGACAGGGAATTTGACTTGGTTATTTTCACTCACTGCACAGTAAATAGACAAATGGCAGCTCTTATTAACATATATACAATGGGGGTATCTGTCAGAATACAGATGGTCTGTCCAGTTCCACTGTCTTAGTTTTAATAAAAAGTAGACCCCCCCCCCCAAACAGAATCTTGAAGGTCCTCCAAAATTGTAGAAGCGGCAGTGCCATAATGTCTTACCTGAATTAAATTCAAGGTAATGTCTAGGGAATGATGTTTGAGGGTTTGTGCGGTGCAGCTAGGGTTGCCAACCGTCCCTTGAAAAACGGAATCGCCCCGTATTTATAAACTAAATTAGGCTACGCGTCCCGTATTGAGGTGAAAAGGGACGCACTTTGTCCCGTATTACTGTGAGAGTCAAAAAATAGTCATAAAATGCCAATGGAAAATGGTATTGAGCTGTTGAGTTCATAAGTTATATTTTTCTGTTTTACTACAACTGTAGCCTATGGCCTTGGAGGCACAAATATATTTAGACGTTTTCTACAGACTTTCTGTTTGCACTTTTGTTATTGCACTAAAAATGTGCACTGTTGCAGAATGGATGTGCTGCTTTCTTTAAACTGTTTTATATTAATTTATACAATTTTAAATTAAGCAGGACGTTTCTGTTTAAGAAAGATACTTATTTTATTCAGTTCATTTTGTTATTTTGTATTAAAGTGAACTGCTGGATTATAATTTGTTTTCCATGTGTTCATGGCATTCAAAAATATGCATCTAATTCAATTCAGATTCGAGTCAAATAGTTAAAAAAATCGTTTCACTCACAAAAAAGGGGCTAAAAAAATTCACCACGCCAGGAAGGGTGAAGGCAGTCGATGAGGTGTCCCTTATTTATTTTTCAGGGAGTTGGCAACCCTAAGTTGCCAACAGTGCAGCCAGCAATGCTCCGGGACCCCCGGCCCAGGGCCCCCTGGAAAAGTGGAAATGTTGAGAAAAAAGTCGAAATGTCGAGATTAATGTTGAAGTACAATTTCGAGAAAAAAGTCGAAATGTTGAGAAAAAAGTCAAAATGTCGAGGTTAATGTTGAAATGTTGAGAAAAAAGTTGAAATGTTGAGAAAAAAGTCGAAATATCGAGATTAATGTTGAAGTACAATTTCAAGAAAAAAGTTGGAATGTTGAGAAAAAAGTCGAAATGTCGAGATTAATGTTGAAGTACAATTTCGAGAAAAAAGTTGAAATGTCGAGGAAAAAGTAAAAATTTCATGAAAAAAGTCGAAATGTTGAGAAAAAAGTCAAAATTTCGTGAATAAAGTTGAAATGTTGAGAAAATATGCTAAATTAATCTCGACATTTCGACTTTTTCTCAACATTTCGACTTTTTTTACATTCTTTTACATTATTGCTGGCTGCACCGTGCAATGCTCCGGCCCACCCCGGCCGGGGTCCCCGGAGCCCCCCCGGCCCAGGGGCCCCCGGCCCCGGGCGCCCTGGGCCCGGGTCCGGGGGTCCCGGAGCCCCCCCCAGGCCAGAGCCCGGGGCCGGGAACGGGGGCCACTGGGCCGGGGATCCCCGGAGCCCCCCCGGCCCAGAGCCCAGAGACCGGAGCCCCTGGTCCGGGTGTCCCCGGAGCCCCCCCGGCCCAGAGCCCGGGCCGGGGGCACTCGGCCGGGGCCCCTGGGCCGGGGTCCCCGGAGCCCCCCCGGCCCAGAGCTCCTCCTCCTCCTCCGTGTCGGAGCGAGTCATGATGGCGGAACTGTAGACTGCGGGAGAAGCAGGAGAAGCACCGCCCGTCCTCGCTGAGCAAGTGTACATAGTTATTTATATAATCCGGCCGCCGGGACGTCCTTCCCCCGCTATGACCCGCTGGATTCCCACTAAAAAAGAGAAGTACGGCGTCGGTAAGTGCGGCTGTTTTCGCCTGCAACGCTGGTGTTTTGGTTTTGGGGGGCAGGCTGGCAGCAGGGAACTCCCAGCAACATCAAGACAAGCGGCGTGAAGTTGGGAAAACAAAAGTATTCCTTACTGCATACAGGCTGGAAACACGATCAAAACTTTTTATTCTCAGCCTTTTTTTTTCTCTTCCACTTCAGGAACTGCGACATTTCTCCGCCTTGTATGGTCAGTGACCGCTCGGTTTAGTAAGAAATAACTGACTACATGAGGGATAACAGATAAGAGTTCAGGGATACCGCTCTTTCTTGTGCGTGAGCTTCCTAACAAGTCCTGCTGAAGTTAGAGTGAAATGAAATTGGGTCCAAAAGTTATTTAGCCATCAAGGACTTTTGCAGAAACTTCTAATGGAGCCACATCTGGGAGTGCAATGTCTGGCAGGTTATGCAGACGAGACAGGGACTGGTTGCACAATGTTGTTACAGGGTTTGCCTTGTAGTTTGAAATTTGTAATTTATTTATCCTAAAGTTTCTTTTTTCCAGACAAAAAAGTCTGGAAAAAAAGAAACTTTAGGATATTTGTACTTTATTTATTTCAAAACAGGGACAGTGCACAATAAGATTGATTGATTGAAATCTTTATTTCGAGCATACAAAAAACAAATACCAAAAAAACTATTACACAAAACAAAAGAAAAAAGAATACAAATAAACAGTCATTAAAGAAAATCAAAGGGAAATAAACCTTAATGCCCGAAAAGGAGTAGGAGGAAGTAAAAAACTTATTGGGTCCTACCCCCTTGTTTCTATTTCAATTTTGCTTGAAAATAATAAAAAAAAAGAAAAAATAAAACAGCAAGCTTTACTTTATCAAAAAATTATACCTGTTATTACCATAAGACATTAATCTAAGATATGCATTGTGCCAGGTTGTAGCAGCTTGCTATTTTCCACCTGTAGTCCCTGGGCATGTTTGATGGAATAGTACATAAAAATTAGTATAGAAAAAGAATAAATAAGTAAAAGAGCAGAACAAACCAAAGAGACCATAGATTAAATAGATAAATAGAAACATGGAAGCAGATTCAACAGAGCATGGGATCTGTCAGATGTTGGCACCTAAGATTTAAAGCTAGGCTTCCCCTTCCCACACACACACACACACACACACACACGCACACGCACACACACTTCATAAATGTATACACACTTGTCTTGACCGTAACCAACCTTCCAGTGTTGTGATCCAGGTTCCATGTTTCTGTGCTCCTCAGTAATTGAACTCTTAGATTGCTATATCTTGCAACAGTAAGGTGTGGCCGTGTTACCTGCGTTAGTGTGGGATTGTTAGTGCACATGCTGCTGTGCGTGAATGTGCATGTTATCAGAAAACCCTCCACACCCTCAAGGTAAATCTAACTGTTTCCTCAATGAGAATTCCCAGTAATGACTTTATTGCCAGCATTAGATGTGCTGTTATAGGTTATCGTTGGCCCCAAAGCTACGGACACTTGCGTTAACTTTTTAAAATAATGATTTCCTGATCTCTTTCACGGCGCAATAAATGTGCTTCACGTGAAACATGTGCTGTCAGTGAAAAGACCTAGTTTCTGTGGAAGAAGTATAAATCAGTAGTGTTGTGTAAATAACCTCAAGCCGTGACTTTAAGATGTTCTTATGTGATGCTTTTTGTGCCGGGTGGCTGTTGATACAAAAAATATATGAACCAACAATGTCAGTTTGAGCTCTGGAGCAGACGCACACGCGCCTCTTGGCTACGTACGACCTTGTTTGAGCGCTTGATGTAAAGGACCACTTTTATGATTATCCCCAGATCTCAGTGTGACGTTCAAATCTGCCGCCCTGCTGCAGCGCGTCGCCTCCACCGTCTCCTGCCGTCCCCCCAAACACAGGCCAGGAGTCACTGACACTGTACTTAATCCTGAAAATGCCATCGGACCTTGTACAAGGGATTACATTTTTAATCCGATTAGTAAACCATGGCTGCGCTCATAAACAGGCGGCAACATTTTTGGGGTGAAAGAAGAGATTATTAGATTCATGATAATATCAGTCATACCATGCTTGCTATCATGGAAATGTGGATAATATGGGGCTTAAGATGTGACATTTAAAAAATATATATATTTACTGTGACACCATCATAATAATAGGATAGCTGCTTAATTTTTTAATTCTAAAAAGATGCACTCCACTGGATATTTCTATGATGTATTGAAGTCAGGTCTTGGAAGGAGAAAATGCATTTATGGCTCCAGAAAAGGCTCTGTTGAGTTTGATGAATCACCACAGGTGATGTCATTTAAGCTGACTTCAGCTGATGAGTTGAGTGAGGGGGGAAGTAACCAGATCGCAGTGATTTGAAAAAGAAAGTACACTCTCTCTTTCAATTCTCAGGTTTTTACGTGTCGGAGCTTTATAAGAACAAAAAGAAAAACAAACAAGCACAAAAATAAGCATCTGATTTTGAGGTAATCGTTGTGTACGGTATGTCTCTCACGTGCTCATTGTCGCTTCAGTTTATGCATAATAGTAGGGCTGGGGATCGATTCAAATGTCAAGAATCGATTCGATTCCGATTCTTAAGATTCCGAATCGATTATCAAGATTTGATTCGATTCGATTTGGGTTAGTGTTTCTAAAACTGTCTTTTGAGCTGTTGCATGAATTATATGACTGTAGTTATGCAAAATATTACTACTAGTATTATATTGAGATTAAACAGCAAGTATTGGCAGCTAATGATGCTGTAAGGACCAATCAGCTCCCAGAATGCTGATAGAACTGAAACAGAAACATCGTGGGTCAGAATTACCAAACAGATCCAGGGCAGCAAACAGAGACGGATGAAATCGGTTTTATTTTTTCCCACATTCTGTTTTTATTTGTTCCATTTTCGATCTATTTTGGTTTTTAATTTTTGAGCATTTGGTTTTTAGCATTTTATGCAAATGTAACCCCAAGACAGTATATAAAGTAATGAAATATAGACAATTTATGCAATTATAACTGAACACTTTAATGTTTTTATACCTTTAAACATATTAAAAGGCAAAAACATGGCACCAGTTATTCTCGTGTCCAACGAAACATTCCTTTTTTGGGGATAAACAAAGAAATAACCAAAAGTTGTAATGAAAAAAAAAACATAAATAAATAAATAAAAAAAAAAAAATAATAATAATAATACAAAAAAAAGATCTTTAGACATATGAATCGATTTTTAGGAGTTAATATGAGAATCGATTTAGAATTGAGAAATCGATTTTTTCAACACAGGCCTACATAATAGCTCTTTTAAGCTCCAGCCATGGCACGTCACTGAGTTTGAGAAACAAACTTTGGCTGGACTGTTGCATCACCATCATTTTATTATTTTTTTGTTTTTCTGTTGGAGATTTGCTGATGTGCTCGGAATGGTTGTTGTTTTACTTCAGTAAGCAGAGGAGTTCAGGGCTGATTCAATGACAGCCCAAATCCCGTGGCTGCAAAACAAGCCTGAATCACTGCCCTCCCACTACTGTGCTCGTTAGCCAGCGTGGGATATTTGTGCTGATAAACTGCGTTTGATATTTGAGACCAAACACAAGCATCGTAGCTGTTCCACTTTGGTCTCACCTGGCCAAAGATTTGTTCAAAAGCAGCACTGCCAACCTTCCCTCAGACATACCGCATTGTTCTTTTTAATTAGAAAAGCTTTCTGTGAGCAACCCCTTTGCAAACAAGCTGCAGTAGTGCTGTGTGTGTTTTGAATTGTACTGTCAAGAACATTTAATATTCTAACTTGGGTCTGTGGAGCCTGAGATGTAGCTGTTGGGGTTTCTCTTTGCAATTTCCTTGTGCATTGCACAGCCTGACCTTGGGGTGAACTTACTGTGACATCCTCTTCTGGGAAGATTGGCAGCTTATTTTTTTTCTTTATTTTTAACGACACATCCAAACTCAGTTTGAACAGCGTTGCTTTTTACCCCATAGGAAAAAAAAAGCAAAACAAGATGAATGTGAGACATTTATATCCATTACGGCTTCAAGTACCGCTCTTGAGCTCCATCCTCTTGTCCAAATAAAACAACAAAAAAACCCACACAATACAAAACAAGAAGAATTCACTGATTGCAGTTGTTTGCAAAAGAGCAATTTTTGTCAAATTGGTTTCATTTAACCAATTTTTTTGTACTTTTGGTTCCATCCGACAAAAGGAATTACTCTATGGCCCGGTTTCACAGACAAGGCTTATATCAAGCCAGGATTAGGCCTAAGTCAGACTAGTAAAGCTAGGTAATTTAAGTGGCTTGCATGAGCGTGGCTTACATTTGTCTTAGTTAGTCCCAGACTGTGGAGTCCTGGAGTAAGCTTAAATGAGAACACCTCATTAGCTTAAGTGGGAGCACAGTCTGTTAGCTTAATGGTGCTCACAAAAACCTGGAATGGAATTGAGGACAGTTTTGCTGGAGGGAATTTTGACACCAAACATGGTTGAAGCTAAAAGAACACGCTCAAAGAACTATACTGAGTATGAAAAAACTCTACTTAAACAAATTGTGGGAAATCATGCTGCTATTGAAAGTAAAGGTCATAGTGCTGCTATTGAACATAAGAAGAGGAGTGCTTGGGCTGCCATTTGCAGTGAATTCAACTCAAATGAAAATGAAAATCTAATGAAATTAGAAGAGAGAGCTGTTCAAATAAAGATGCAAGAGATAGCTATGTAATGTAATGAAATATGTTATGAAAATAAATGTTTTCTCACTTGACAAGAGTGTGAGTATTGTAGTCACCACAACCTACATTTTAGAACAGCCTTGGTTGAGTTTCTCATTTAATTTTTCAGCACACTATTTATATATGTTGTACACAACAAACACTATTAAGGCAAAAACAAGCCATAATCAATGCATTCCATGGTTAAATGTATCTTTTTTCTAACTGAAGTGCTGTAATGTGAAAGCAGCTCTGAGTGCAAGTCCTCGTTGGTTATTTTCTGCCACCGGCATGGGCACATCTGGATCATTCTGGTCTTCCATTGGAGGGTCAGGATTATTATGCTATGCAATTATGCTGCTTCAGGTAGTTGTGCAGAACAGTTGTAGCAATGATCACCTCGCAGCATCTTCTTGGCTCAAAACGAAGTGTATTGCGTAAACACTGGAATCGATTTTTCCACACTCCGAACATACGCTTGACCATCCCTCTAGTGCGAATATGAGCTCTGTTGTATCTTTGCTGCTCAGTTGTTGTAGGATGTGGCCAAGGTGTGAATAAATAGGAGCATATCCACTGTCACCAAGTAGTATTCCAATATGTTGCCCTCTCTTAAACTGAGCACACAATGAAGAGTTGTGAAAAATCCTTGAATCATGTGTTGCTCCCTTCAAACGGGCAACAATGTTTGAAAACTCTAAATTGGGAGTGCATACAGCCTGAACATTGATGGAAAACCAGTTCTTACGGTTCCTGTACTCCTCAGCATCAGGAGTTGATGGACACTTGATTTCAACATGACATCCATCAATACAGCCAATCACTCCTGGGAAGTTCCCATATTCGTAGAATCACACTTTATAGTTGGCTTGCTCAGCAGCATCAGGGAACTTAATGTACAGATTTCTCAGTTCACAAATGGCACTGCAGACATTGGCCCGGTTTCCCAGATCAGTTAAGTAGTTCTTAACAGCGAAAGACTTCTTTCAAACCATCTTAAGGAGCCTGTGAAAGAAGTATTTCGCTGTTAAGAACTACTTAACTGATCTGGGAAACCGGGCCATTGTGAACTATTCTACACACTGTTGCTTCACTGATACCACACAAATCACCAGTTTCACGATGAAAGGTTCCAGATGCCAAGAATCTCAAAGTGATCAGAACTTGGACAGAACTGGGTACAGGCCTTCCTCTTTGAGACATGGAGGAAAGTCTTGGCTCAAGCAAAGTAATTATCTCCAGTACATCTTCTTTGTACATACGAAAGCGGTCTCGGAAAGTTATTTCATCAAACTGATTCAATGGATTACTCCTATCCACAAGTATTTGTCTGGCTGGCCTCTGTAGCGAATATTGGTCTTCATTTAGGTATTCCAAATACTCCATGCTCCCAAACCATCTGTGCTCCCTTTCACAAACAGTACTAAGCTGAAGTTAAACCTGCCTCTTTGCAGGATTAATATAAACTTCAATTTAGTCCTAGAGTAGCTCTAATCCACCCTCTTGCAATTGGCTTTGTTTAATCCAGAACAGACTAAATCTATGACTATTTTAAGATATGTCTGTGCAAGTGACTTAAAGTTAAGCCAGCTCAAACAGCATTTTAGTCTGAGACTAGGCTTAAGCCTTGTCTGTGAAACCGGGCCTATATCTCTTAAATCCCCTACATGTACTAGTTTTCTGCCGGCTACGTGACGCATTGATGCAGTCTGCAGGAAGTATCCTACTCAGTGTGACACATTTCAGGCTTCGTCTATGAAATATTTGAAAAGTCTCTTTGACTATGGAACATTTCTGATCATCCAGTGGCAGGAATTCAACAATTTTCTTGTAGCGGCTTGTTGTTTTTGATTGCAGTGAAGGATAGCAGAGTCTGGCCTGATTGGCTGTGATGTCTCAAATTTGAGCAGTTTTCTCTTTGTTTGCTTCATCAAGTTGAACTGGTTCTAGGTCAAATCTCCTTCAAGGTTTTCAGTCCCAGATGTTTGGGCAGCTGTTCTTTCACAGCTTATTTTTGCTTTACAGATATAAGAAAAGGTAAGTCTTGGGTCCCGCTGAGTTTTCTTGTGGGCGAAATCAGCAACAGCTTTGACGGAAGAGTAGTGTTTAATAGCAGAGTTACAATTTGTTTCCCTTTTCAAACAGCACACAATGTGAGTCTAACAGCTTCACTCCCCCTGCAGTGCCGCGTTGCAAGGATTAGGCTCTTAACCAAAGGTGTCAGAAATTGTAATTCTTCATATTAAAAATAAATAATGTTCTCTTATTCTCCATATAAAAAAAGGAATCTGATGGTTAAAACTTATAATGGTTAAAACTAATTGAGTACTGCAGAAATGTGGAAGGATCTTACTTATTTTAGAATGCGTATTTTCCCTGTAATTATTGGTAAATATTAATCTTAATATGTATTGATTAATGGGATGACTCCACTTACACCATACAGGAAAAAGGATTGTGATTTCTTACATCGTTGAACACATTTACAACAGGCTTTGCATGCATTCATGTTTTTAATTAACTAATATATATCCATGAATGCAAGGCTTAGATGGACTGCCTGTCATGGGAAGAAAACACTTGTAAAATATTAGGCTTAATCAAAGTTGTTTGGGTGTTTTTAGATGCTGGGAAATGCAGTTTGACCCTTTAAAACAACATGTCAGCAGGTTCCTGTTAGTGAAAACCACCTGCAGCATCGTGAAGATCCGTGTGGCATCGGGAACCTCCTAACAACAGAGATGCCGTTTATTAACTGGAGGTGGTGATAATATCTCATCCTGTTCAAATCTGGTGGCAGAATGTGTTTAAAGTCTAATTGCATGTATGAAAACAACAACATAATGATATAATATTAATGCAAGGAGAGAGTCTTGTCTTCCAATGGTTGGTTATGCAATATTTAGGTGCACAAATCGCCTTTGAGAAAGAAAGAGATACAGCCTTATGGCTTCACTAACAGAAGAAAAAAGAAATGGTGTGTTTGAGTCAGCAGAAATAATCCGATATTACGGGAATTTAACAACAGAAAACCTTGAACAGCAAATTAATACGACCCCTGTAGACAAACTGAATCAATGTTCAAACCTCTGATCTAAAGGTTATATTTCTGCCATGTCTGCTATGATTTGAAGGAGACCTATTATGAAAAACACGTTTTTTCTTGCTTTAACATATATAAAGTGGTCTCCCCTCAGCCTGCCAACTCAGAGAAGGAGGAAAGCAACCAAATTCTGCAGTGTCTGTACAGCCGCCCGGATGAGCCGTCCAGTGTGATGTGACTTCTACGAGCCTTTCAGATTCTGCACATGTTCGTTACGTAACCAAAATGCAAACCACGCCCACAACTATAAAACCATGTAACTGCATGCGAGCGTCCGACTATCGCGTCGCACTGCGTGACATCGGACGCTCTCTGTCCATCTCCCTCCAGCAGCTGCCACTTTATTGAGGTTTTTGTAGTGAAAAAAGGAGGAATCATAGAGATAACTTCTCATTTCAACTAACTGGATCAGCCGTTCCTCATCCATGACTGTTTCCTACAGCGCTTTCAACCGGCTTTCAACGCGAGCGACAGGAAGAAAATAGAAGCAGGGCGTCCGACAAATGTTCAGCTCAAAACGGCGCACAGCGCTGCATCGCTGCATCGCTGCATCGCTGCATCGCTGCGGCCAGTTAGGACAGTCCAATAGAAAATAAAGCAATGGAATTGATTTTGTCGCTGACGCTCGCTCGCATTGCATGCAGTTATGACACGGTGTCAGGACACGGTGTAACTCCGCCGGCCGGAGCTTCCGCCATTTTTTCGTAGCGGTGTATTGCGTCATTCAGGCAGCCAATCAGCACAGTTCCTCATTATCATAGCCCCGCCCACTCAGAATCCCACATAGATAATGAGGTTAGAGAATGGGAAGATAAAGACATGGTTTAGAGGCTGAATTTCTAATTTATTTAGCAAAAACAATCAAACGCTTGTTTTTAAGACATTCAAGGCCTGTTTAAAATAGGGATTAGATGCCATAATAGGTCCCCTTTAACATTTCAAAGTTTGACATTGTTATCTGATCTGCCTTAACCAACCCTAAAAATCTAGATATTCCACAAGAGGTTTGTCAGTGTTGCTTAATAACTCGATAAGGCAGCAGGTTCACCGGCTCTGGTTACCTGCACGTCACTGTCAAAGGTTAAGTAGAAGTCAATGACCAGTTAATTATCGGCTATGTCCAGAGTCGCTTTGTCTTTACTGCGATGAGCGACGTTTCTTCTGCTCGTCTAAATAAGATAGCTCTCCACAGTCATTTGGGATCTGGTGCATTAATGTACAGAAAACCACAAAGTTCTTCTTATTATAAGATTTGCCATAGCTTGCATGTAGACTGACAGTGTAGTCGGTACTTGAAATGTTTCTCATATTATCCAACTTAAATTGCAAAAAGAGCAAATTATTCTCATATATTAACGTAATGTAAAACTTTTCACATGAAGTAACACTACTGAAACACATGAGGCATGTGAACTGTGCAGCTGTCATTTCCTGAACTTATTAGCAAAGGTGCTCCAGAAACACTGAGGATGAATAAAGTCCTGTAACTATTAGTAATTGAAAGTGTCCATGACACATGGGACTTTTGGGTTCTTTTAGTCAGAAGTCTATGAGAGTGTCGTGACTCTGCTTTTTAATGCAACTTGTCAAATCCAGTGTTTGACTTATGTTTTGTTGATCAGTCTGTGTACATGAAGCTACCTGATGCCACATCATTTGAGTCATCATTTTAAATTCCTGCAGCTTACACGTTGTGTAATTGTCTCTTATGCACCAACAAATGTGCTACCTTACTCTTCTGTGTCCAATTATCGCTTTGCCTTTTACTCAGGAAATGGCCGTTCAAACCATTAAAGTGAGAAAACGTATTTTTATACTTGCTGTCAAGTAAAAAAAATCAATTTTTTGTTACATTTATTTCACGGCATGAAATGCATGTCAAGAAAGTTTCCCTAAAGTTATGAACATCTCAACCTAATTTTCTCCCAAAGATGCTACTCAGAGTAAAAGTGCTGGAAACAAAAGAAGTCCTGAGATTTCCATCTCATCCCCAGATAGCAGTTGTCACATCTGTAATTACTCACCTTGCAATGTCGAGCCTGATTGCAGGCAGTGATTTGGAGATAATCAGGAGAGGGTCAGACATGATTTTACCTGAAATTCAGATTAATTATTTGAATACTGGAGAGGAGTTTGTCTGCTTTATTCTCTTTTAGATAAGATATGCGTAATATCTCTGTTAAATGTTGCAGCAGAGTTTTTTTTTTAACCTCAATTATAAGATTAAGCCTCACACTAATGTAATTTTGTCCCTTTTTACACTATTAGCTTTGAACTTAAGATTTGACTCTCTGATATATGGGCTACCTTTAAGGACTTATTAGCTGGAGCACGGTTTTAAGAGCTGCAGATCATTTTCTGACGGTAAGTGGGAGGCACAAAGCCTTTCAGCTGGGGTCTTTACTTTATTATTATTATCATTTTTGTGGGGAAATGCTGCTTGAGGAAATTTGGCTCAAATGCATGCTTACATGCTCTTACCTTAACTGTGTAGTGTACGTCCTCCTGGTCTGGGAGCAACACATCATACTTTATAAGTGCACAAATGTTGTATAGGATACTGAATGGTAGCTCAATGAAGACAACATATTATTGATGTAATGTTTGTGTCCTTTTGCTGGCCTTTCTTAATGGGATGATTTAAAAAAAAAAAAATATATATATATATACAGGACTGTCTCAGAAAATTAGAATATTGTGATTTTCTGTAATGCAATTAAAAAAACAAAAATGTCATACATTCTGGATTCATTACAAATCAACTGAAATATTGCAAGCCTTTTATTATTTTAATATTGCTGATCATGGCTTACAGTAGGGCTGGGCGATATGGACCAAAAGTCATATCTCGATATTTTCTAGCTGAATGGCGATACTCGATATATATCTCGATATTTTTTCTGTGCCATAATTGGGGTTTCCCCAAAGCATTATAGCATAGCATCTCTGTTAGCTTCATTTTTTTCTGAGGCAAACCCTTAAAAAAAGTTTTAATACAAAGCCTCGTGCCAAATGTCACACAGGTAAATTTATTAACAGAGGTCTACACAATATCAAAATGTATAAAACAAATTAAATAAAAATAAACTTCCTGCATATATAGAATAAAAATGCTTCTTGAATAAAATAAAACAAATATCCCTTTCCTGCACAACAATTAAATTAAAATAAATAATTTTAAATAATAAATAATTAAAATACACTGTACAATAACAGGCAGACTTTTCAACTGAGGTTGATAGTAACAAAACATTTGTGCAAATCTCAAATAAAACATTCAAGTCAATTTGTCACAAAATAAGATATATCAAAATCATTAAAAAAAAAAATTATTATTATTATTTTTTTTTTAAATGATATAAACGATATTTTCTCGTACCATATCGCGTTTGAAAATATATCGATATATATATTCAAATCTCGATATATCGCCCAGCCCTAGCTTACAGCTTAAGAAAACTCAAATATCCTATCTCAAAAAATTACAATATTCTGGGAATCTTAAACTGTAAACCATAATCAGCAATATTAAAATAATAAAAGGCTTGCAATATTTCAGTTGATTTGTAATGAATCCAGAATGTATGACATTTTAGTTTTTTTTAATTGCATTACAGAAAATAAAGAACTTTATCACAATATTCTAATTTTCTGAGACAGTCCTGTATAATTTGGCTTTATATCAATGGAAACTGTGGCTTTTATTTTGGTTTCATTGTGCTCTGGCGCTGTGGCATTTCATCTGTCTCATATTGAACCCTTTCTAGAATAAGTGTGAAGGTTATTGAAGTGTCTTTCAGTGTGTTTTGTATTATATTTGTTTTTCATGTAAAAAAAACAATGATTCACTTGATGTATTCTTATTTATTTACACTTAAAACAGAATAGTCATAGTATGGTTTGCCTTGAAACTGAAGCGCCAGTGGGAAGAATAGATTCTCATAGCGTGGTGTTAGCAATGATGGGCTGCCAGCAGCTGCTCAAACTCTTCGGCCGTGGTGTTCGTTAATTGTTGTCTAATCTAGTTCTGTGTTAAATCCTTTAGAGAGCATCAAACTGACTGCAATTTAACGCTAGAATGCGCATTAACTTGAACCCATGCCGATAGAGCTTTATTGAAATTTACAGCAGCAGCGACATGCTCTGTATTTAAAGTTTAAAGTGAAGGCTGGGAGACTGCTCGGAGTTGCAGTGAGGGGTTGGGTTTGCCAAAGCCGGAGTATTGCGTTTAGTTTGCACAATGTGGCATTGCAACTTGTGCACAATGTCTTTTTTACCACAAGTCTGGGTGCTTGTCAGCTCTGTAAATGGACTATTGTTTGCACCTTGCATGACTACAGGCTGATTCACTGTAATCTGTACTTCAAAGAATGAACCTGATGCTCCAAAAGCTAGAAAGTCTTATTTGTACTTGTTCTTCTTTTGATGAACCAATAAAGCTTGTAATTTTGTGCAGGGGCGTCAATTGGGTATGGCAAGGTATGGCAGCCGCCACACCTTTGCTTCAAGGGTTAAATGTAAATGTTTGTTTTTTTAAATACATTTATGGAATAACTACAAATGCAAATAAGAGCAACATGATCGATTTCACTAGTAAAACATATACACTGCAAAAACTCAAAATCTTAACAAGAATATTTGTCTTATTTCTAGTTATAGGAGCATGAGGCAGGATTGAGGCAGGATTTATGAAAAAAAATGCGTATACGTTTTAAGTTTTCTAATAATAATGTCAGATGAAGCGTTCCAAACTAAAAAGAATGAGCCCTTTACCGTATCTCTCCTTTGCCTTGAACAGGCTGTGTGCTGCAAAATGTGCTGCAATTCGGACTCCGAATTTCCCGCGCTGTCCTGCGGATGTGACGTCACATGACGCTGCATGCACGTTCTCCCCGTTCTCCCGTGCCGGCTTCGCTGTTGGCTGCAGTACCCCCGACGGCCGTCGTGGCGAAGGGTGGCGCTAGAGAGTCTCATTTCTTAAAAGGAGCCTCATGCTCCTTTAAAAAGTCTAATTTTTAGTCTCATTTTAAAAAAAAAATCTCATTACATTTAAGACAAGACTCAAAAACAACCATTTTCACCTGTTTCAAGTAGATTTTCACTTAAAATAAGTAGAAAAATCTGCCAATGGAACAAGATTGTTTTGCTTGTAATGAGAAGATAAATCTTGTCCCACTGGCAGATTTTTCTACTTATTTCAAGTGAAAATTTACTCGAAACAGGTGAAAATGGTCAAATAACATTTTTCTGGTAATGACTCTTGTTTTAAGTGTAATGAGATTTTTTCTTTTTTTTTTTTTTTTTTTAAGATTTTTTGGGCTCTAGTGGCCCTTTATTGAGATGCAGACTGGAAAGGGGTAGAGAGAGAGAACGGGGAAGACACGCAGCAAAGGTGCGCGGGCTGGATTCGAACCCGCGACAGCTGCAGGAGGAGGACTGTAGCCTCAGTATATGAGCCGCCGCTTAACCCACTGCGCCACCGAGCGGCCCTGTAATGAGATTTTTTGACTAAAAATGAGACATTTTAACTAGTAATAAGACAAATATTCCTGGTAAGATTTTGAGTTTTTGCAGTGAGTGAGACTGCATTTGAAAAAGTTCCAATTTTCTTGACCACACAGATAAGCTACATAGCAGACTTCTGTGATGAGTATTTGCTGGACGTGTTGATTGATACTCTAGTTAAGTTCTGTGACTCGTAACCTTGCCATACCTTAGCTTGGACTGAATTGACGCCACTGATTTTGTGCCACAGCCATACTCACTTTACAAACAACTGCAGTAAGCACCGCTGAATGTAAC